>NC_137151.1:53352223-53741190 GCF_951394435.1 Stenella coeruleoalba | reverse complement strand
CCCAAGGAAAGCTTTCAGGTGGAAGGGATACTGGAGCTGGGTGTTAAAGGATAAGCAGAAGAGTGGGAAGAAAAGTGAGAGAAAGACATCAACAGGAAAGAGCTCGTTGTCTTCAAGTTGTTCTGAGGTCATACTCTAAACGCAGGCATCTTTTGGGCTAAATCAATAAAAAGGAACAGTAGTTTTATAGAGAACTCTGAGGGTAATGTAAGGTAAAAGATATAAAGGATAAGGGTTTTTTTTTTTCTTTCAACACTCGAGAATATGCTAAGGAGTTGGAGCACCTTCTGGAATGCTAACATGAACATTTTCATGATCCACAACACCAGGCAGCACTTTCAAGGAAGGCAAACCACTGTTACCTCTTAGCCCACTCTTCCAATGCCCATTCAACCCTCTTTCAGCTTCCAGGAAAAGTATAGAACTGCAGGGCTGCTTGATACAAAGTTGTTGATTGTTTTTTGTTTTATTTTTATTTAATGTATGTACAAATAACCTGGACCACTTATATGAAAATGCTTCTCCCTAGAAGTAAAAGGTACCTACATAGATTTTGTCCTGTAAAAACAGGTTGGGGACTAAGGATTTGTATTCTAATGAGCACCCCAAGCTAATTAGGATGTAGGTAGTCCTCAGATTACGCCATGTTGAATAACTCTGCTATATTAGTCCCTTGCTACTCAAAAGGCAGTTCCTGTATAAGCAGCAAAAGCATTACCTGGGTGCTTGTTAGAAATGCAGAATCTCAGGGCTCACCCCAGACCTACTAGACAGAATCTGGACTTTAAAAATTTTCCTGGATGATTCGCATGCACATTAAATTCTAATAAACCCTATTCTGTAGGTTAACTGTCAATAAGTAAACTGAGTAGATACAACACAGAAAAAATTTCCCATGAAAAGTAGAAGTCCTATCCATTTGGTTTTTGGGGGGACCAAGAATTCATATATTACTGGGTACTGAGAATTTGCATCAAGAAGCCTTGTGTCTCACATTCTTTCCAGCATCACTTGAATAATCTTGGGGGGAAAAAATCCCAGAAGGATAAACCAGTGACATATAAGCCTCCTTCACTAACATTCCAGGAAAAGCGATGAGGAAAAATGAGATCTAAATGATCTATTCATAGTTCTCTAGTTAACCGCTTCTATGTGTATATCAATTTCTAACTCTTTTCTAGGTATGAATGACTTTAGGGGAGGTTGCAGCAAGAAAGATTTAAACAGCTCGAAGTATGATCAATAGATGCTAAATGAAATAATATTGGTTTTGGTTTTATTTCTCTTGTCAGTTTCTATTGATGAACCTTTCAAATTAGAAAATTATGTAGCTGAAACTAAAAACAAATAGGGAAAATGATGGAGCTTTTATTTACCATTACTATTGATATTTTAAGAAGTTCAAAATTGGTAGAAATACACCTTGTTGAGCCACAAATTTCACTGTGTTAGTCTCATAGGAATCTGGTTGGAGACAACCATCTTGTAATCAAATCTGAACATTGTTAGCATGTTGAAATGTTCACTAAATAGTTAAATAATTATTTCAGATAGGTATGGTGGGATTTGGAATAACCCAAAGGGAAAAATAATATATGTTAGATCAAGTAAAAATTTTGTAGCCCACTTCTTGTGTTTCAAATGTACTTAGAAAGAAGTTTCAAAGTTTGTTAGACTTTAAAGATGCAATGTAACTTTGGTTGTTCTCATCCTCTAAGTTTATTTTAAATAAGGAAATGTTTGGTTTTGATTAACCAAAAGAAAAAAGAGAGAGAGGCAGGCAGACAGACAGAATTAACCACAGAGCCATAGAGCACTTATTTATAAGTTTTTGATTAGTACTCAAAAGTATATGTCTCAATGCACATTTCACCATAAAAAATACTCAGGTAAAATTTCTCTAATGCAAATTTAACCATGTTCTGTCTCTTCAGACTTGTTCTTGTTGATGATAAGGCGGAGAAGGTTGATTTAAAAAAGACAGAAGAGGGCTTCCCTGGCGGCGCAGTGCTTGAGAGTGCGCCTGCCGATGCAGGAGACACGGGTTCGTGCCCCGGTCTGGGAGGATCCCACATGCCGCGGAGCGGCTGGGCCCGTGAGCCATGGCCGCTGGGCCTGTACGTCCGGAGCCTGTGCTCTATAACGGGAGAGGCCACAATGGTGAGAGGCCCGCGTACCGCAAAAAAAAAAAAAAAAAAAAAAAGACAAAAGAGGTCAAGAAAAAAAGAAAAGCAGAATGGAAGTGGGAGAGAGCCAGATGAGATCAGTCAGTAAGGAGGCTTTACATCACTCAGATATATAAATTTAAAGCCAACAGTAACAAGAAGGAAAAGAGCTGAAGTGCTAATTCTTTTCTCATTAAAACTGGAAAGAAATGCTGTTTCTTCCTGAAATCAAGCTTCATTATCAGCTATAATACTTCATGGACCATTTGACTGGTCTCTGGAAATCTCTTGGTTGTAACTTTATGGCTCATGGTATCATATTTCTCAAACTTTCAATATTTATAGATGCCCCTCACTATTTTTGCTTCCCTAGTTAACATTTTTCTTCAAATCAATTTACTTTTTAAAAAAGTTAACTTCTCCCTAAGAAATAATTTCCATGAGTTACACATTAATATAAACAAATTAAATAAATGAAAAAATGTAAATGTCCATATGCACCTAAAAGCATTTCATGAACCAACAGCATTTGGCAAATCCTGATGTAATAGGTGCTCAATAAATATTTGGTAAATTAAGGAACAAATCTTATTTTTAGTAGCTTGTTTATGAACCTGAATATGCAAGATACAAATAGGAAATCATTGCCCATTCATCAAGGTTTTGCTCCAAAGCATCAAATCAATTGTAATTTTCATCTTCTGGCATATGTTTAATTTTATACAACCATTCACAGAGTTTACCTCATTACTGGTATTAATCAATACTATTTTGTAACTTTTCAGTGTTCCTTTTTATTGATCATTCACCTTGCAAAGAATGAGATCTAAGGAAAAAAAAAAAAGAAAGAAAAATAAAGAAAGTGATCCCAAACCAAATTCTGAGTAAAACTGATTGATTCATCCTTCAATGAACACTTACGATGCGTGAGACATGGTTCTAGTTTCTGAAAATGCGAAGATAAAAAGAGACTTAATCCTGATTCCAAACTGCTTAAAATTTGATGAGAAAACAAGTCTGTTAAACAGATAAATGTCATTCAGGGCAATAAATGTTACAAGAGAGGTATGTATCAGTGCCTCAGGAGTACAAAGGAGTGACCAACAGTGCCTGAGGACAGCCAAGGTGAGGTTTCAGTAGAGTCATGTATTAGCTAATCTCCAGGATCTGGTACCATACAAGGCACTCAAGAATCATTCATAAAACTCATGAATAGTGAAGGAAAAGAGTCAGATATTAATCACTTGGATAAACAGGAAAAAATCAATCCAGATCTAAGCTGTCCAGTATGCCAGGTAAATTAGTTTGAACTTTAGAACAAAGTGATATAAAGCATGTGGAGACTTAGACATATTTTCATATAATTTTAAACAATGAATCCTAACACACGTAATCCAAATTACGTTTAAGTAATATTTTTTCATTTTCCAATATGATTTCAAAGGATGAGTTATTTTAACTCTTATACAAGTGAGATTATTTGGAAAAGTATAAAATGGGTTAGAAGAAGACCTGTAATCTGATGACAGCTCTACCAGTAACTGGCTCCTGTCCTTAGTCAAACTACAGCCTCTTTGGGCCTGAATTTTTCTTCGATTTGGAAGCATCTAACATTGGGTTGTAGTTGCAAAACACATTCAGAGTCTAACTACTTCTCACCATTGTCCTTGCTACCGTCTGTCCCAGCCGCCATGATCTTTTGCATGGATTATTGGAATAACCTCTTACCTTGACTCATTGTTGCCTTTCTTGCCCCCATTCACTCTATTCTCAACTCAGCAGCCAGACTACTTCTGTTAAATAATATCAGTTTAGTAAAACCATTCCTCTGCTTAAAGTCTTCCAGTGACATTCCATATCATTCGGATCAAAAGCCAAATTCCTTGCCATGGACACCACCTGCCCACCTATCTCTCTAATCTCATCTGCCATCACTTTCCCCTGCCCTCATTTCATTCCAACTACAGGATCTCCTTGCTGCTTCCTAAAAAAAAAGCACCTTCCACCTCAGGGACCTTGGAGTTTACACTTTATATTCTCTCGGCAAGAATACTTTTCCCCTTTGACACATCTTCCCTCGAATGTCACTTCTTCCGTGGGGCCTTGCCTCACCACCTTATTTACAATTTTAGTCCCTTATCAACATTATATAACCCCTTTCCCTGGTTTATTTTTCCCATTTATTGCATCTTTTAAAAATCTTCCCACTTAGAATGTTAATGCCATGAGGGTAGGGATTTTTGTCTGTTTTATTCAAGGATGTATCCTCAGTGACTTGTAGAGTATCTGGCACATAAAGGTCTCAAAAAATATTTCATGAATGACTAAAGTAATTAGTAAAAAGTAAAGACTTTGAATTAGACTTCCTTCTTGCTCTACTCTTCCACAGTAATAATAGCATGTGTGGCCATTACATTGTCTAAAAGATGGAGGAAATAGGAGCACATTAACTCATCATCATAATAATGTCATTTCTGAATCTAGTTAGATATTATGTAATATCTTTATGTTCTTATTTAACAACATATATTAAAGACCTGCTGATCCCTTCTGGGACGGTCACTGCTATTTAGAATATATATGAAATAATTGATGATATCCCCTGTTTTCCAAATTACAAATGGCCTTGAAATTATAATCATTTAAAGAGTAAGTACTCATTAAAGTAATGCTGGTACTAAATAATCGAAAAAGTTTTTAGATCTCATCCACTTTGAATGTAGAAGGTTGATTCCTTTTTTAATAAAGCTCACCAATAATAGGATGCTGATAAAGCCGCTGGAATATCACGGAGCTACAGAGCTAGAAAGTAACTTGAGATCATTTGGTTCACACCCTTTCCATAAAGCATGTGAATATCTAGACTATTGAGGACCAATGTATTCCTTAGGACAGAAGCACACTTAGATATATCTGTAAGAAACATTATAAATACTTTTAGATAATAGGTCTATTCCGTACATTTTAATGTGAATGTTTGACCTCACATGTCGATTCTCTCTCCTTGTGCTTTAGGATCAATTAAACAATTCAGGAATTTAGAATGAAAAAAACCTTATGCCTCTTTAAAATGGTAGTTTTATTTTTTAAACTGTTGGGTTTAACTTTCAGTTTATATACAATTTGAAGAATTAGAAACATAGGTAAGCAGTAAATTGTATGTTATTTATGTTTTAGTCTGCTTTAAAATATCAGTTCTGAAAACAGTTTCACTTAGAATGCTAAAATGAAAGTAGGTTAATGACATGATGTATGTTCTCTATATTTTTATCACCATTTTAAAATTTAAGTGACAGCAAGAACGACATCAAGACTCTATCCTTCAATTGTAAGGAAAATCAAGCTTTGTCTCCAAGTGATTTGTGCATTTGCACTTTTAAATTTAACATTGCAAATTATTTAAACTGAAGTGACTGAATTTCTGAGGCAAACTAAATCCAATTGAATCCTTTCTGCTGATTCACTAATTGTGTTAAATATATAGATCACTTTATCTACATTCTCCACACTCCCATGGAAGAAAATTCAGGAATTTAGAATGAAAAAAACCTTATGCCTCTTTGAAATGGTAGTTTTGTTTTTTTAACCATCAGTTTCTACACTATTAAAACAAGGAAATGTTAGCTGTCACAGGATTGTTGCAAAGCAAAATGCCTGTGAAAGTACTTCATGACATAAGTATACTATAAACATAAAAGGCCATCATGATTATTAGTTTTGACATCATCCCTACCAAAATAGCTGCAAAAAGTATAAGCAAAGACTGTGAAATATTGATGAAATAAAGAACGGCCTTTTTGGCTAACTCAGCAAAAAATATATTTTGGATACTATGTTGTTTCTTCTCTCAGTTTTATATTTATTGGTCCTTATAACTATGTTACTCACCTTTATACTGATTATAAGCAGGTTTTGCAATATTGGTTCTCATTTATTATTATTAATAACCAACATTTATTGAGCTAAGTTTATTATTTGCTAGACAGTGTGGGAGAATTTTTTATGCGTTGGCCCATTTACTTCTCACAATAACCCTAAGAGGTAAGTCCAACTGTGTGCACATTTTACCAAGGGAAAAACTGAGAAAACATTTTACCAAGGGAAAAACTGAGAGGTGCATGCCTTGCCTAAGTTCAGAGAGCTTGAGATGGAAATGGGATTTAAAACTTGGCCTGATCTGATCCTGAACTTTTAACTATTATATCATGCCACAAGTGTTCCATACAACTGTCTACAGGTACTTTCTAAGGGGTGACTGATAAAGCCTGCCTCTTTATTACTCAACACTGGTAGGAGAAGCTTTGGGTGTTCTGTTTAACCAGTGTTCTCAACTGACTTGGGCAAGCACTTTCACTCAGGTTAGTAAACAGAGCCAAGGAAACTACTTAGTATCTGAGCAGACTTAGCTTTTCTGGCCAGGCATAATATTCCTCACGACCATGAAGGATCCTATAGGAAGAATTCCTATCAATGATTCAAACATTTGAATGTTATTTTAATAGTATGTATTTGTGCTATAATATGGGATCATTAAGTCAGAATATGGCAATTATATTTAGAATTCTTTACCCTTCTGAGGAACAACTGCAGGTTTAATGACCCTTAAGGTCATAGTAGAAGACATCTGATTAGCTTGATGTCTTCCAGCTACCTGGTGCTAAAGGAAAAACTGCTAGTAATATGCATTGATGCAATTGTTTAATATATAGAACTTAAAATAACTGGAAAGTTATACAAATCAAATACAGAGTAAATCTGTTATGGGTCTGTTATAGACCACTTGTCAAGAGTATAAGCTCTGGAGTCATATTTCCAACCCTCCACTTACTTTTTGAAGAATTTTAAGCAAGTTACTTAAACTTTAATTTCCTCAATCTGTTAACTACAAGTGTTCTAGTTTATGGTAATTATTTTGCTGTTAGTTCAAGCTGAACAAAGACTAATTTCTTAAAAATACTGTATGCAGTTTTAGTTGTTTTCACCAACCCTGTTATTTTTCTTCCACTACATAGGATTAGTCTTAGAAGTGTGGGGGAAAAAAATCACATTAAATTGGAAATAATTTGTCTGTTAGACATTCAGTTAATTGACCAAATGAAATATTCCTTTCACCAGTGCAATATCCTTTCTGGGTAAATACTGTATATACATAACAGAGGAAAGGGGAAGAGTGAAGAGGTCTCCAAGTAACTAATAGCAGTATTAACCTTTTAAGCATAAACTCAAGATAAGATGGTCATGAATGTTAAGGATCAAAACAAAGTCAAACGGTATATGACTTTGTAATACAGCCCCTTGCAGTAAATGAAGGTAAAGAAAAAATAAAGACAAATGTGTTAATGGTTCTTAATATTCAACCAAAGTTAAGTCTCTAAGTTTCTATTAAGATATCTTACCTCCACAGCTTCTGTTGCTAGGATGACTCAATCCTGGATGGAAAAAGTTCAAGGCATTTGCAAACCACTCAAAAGATGGATTTGTCCATCATATTAGCACACGCTTAGATAAAACTAAATCTGTGCAAAAGGCTGAGGGGACACGAAGTTATTTAAGACATCACCTTGGCCCTATTCTCTAGGCCTATTGCATCCAATCTGGGGCCTTAGGAACTGAGCTGAACTGAGCCTTCAGAGCACTGGGTTAAAGGAGATAAATGCCCCAAAGAGGAAGTACCAGGAAGCAAGGAAGTTGGGAATCATTTCCAAGAGCATGTCTGAGGGCCATAAGGATGAGGAAACAACAGAATACACACCAAAAAAAAAAAAAAAAAAAAAGCCAGAATTTGGGAGCAGAGGCTCTGTGGTGTGCCAGCACTAGCAGGGTTGGCACAGGATGTGCCGGTTCGAACACTGGGAAATCAGATCTTTCTGTAATCTACTGTACTACAATTTGTCATGAATACTCTCCAGTTTTGAACAAAAAAGGATGTTTGGAAGATAATTCACCGCTGGTCAGAGAGGCTTCCTTGCCCTTTCATGTTATTTACCATACACTGTATATTCTAAATGTAACCTAGAGATGACAGTCTGAGCCCTTCTCATCCTTGGATGAGTTGCATATAGCTATAGTGTGCCTCCCTATTCCAAGCCAAGTATCCCCAACCCCTTCCCAGAGACACATTTTGTTTTTTCCTTTTGATATATTAATAGCCTTGATAAAGTTATAGCTGGTTCCAGCTCTTCTGTTCCTTGCTTAGAAGATCGTTTCTGCTGCCTATAACATACCTTCCTTATTATTTAAATCCATTAAATGGACATCTTTGTTCAAAACTAGAGAGTAGGTTACTTTGCACATGTAATTCCCAATATCAATCAGAATATCTGAACACTGACTTTATATCCAACATTGCATTAGGGACTGCTGAAAAGCAATCATGCAAACAAAACAGCTGTATAAAACTTTCTCTGACTGCAAGTATGATGTAATAGGAAGATATGAATAAGAGTAAAAAATATAAAGATTTTTGTCAATAATTAAGAGCTAAATTTTGACAGGGACTAGAAATACTGAAGGAGCTCAAAAAAGGAAAATACAAATGAGGTTTGTTTATAAACAAATACGCTCAAAAATCAATTTAAAAATGAGAAACATTCTAGCAAACAGGGTTCATCAATAGAGGATTGATTACATTACGTTCTCTCTTTCTCTCTCTCGCTCTCTTTCTCTCTCTACCATGGAGGACTCAGCCATTATTATAGTAAGGGCAGATCTGCCTATGCTGAAATGGATATACAGAGAGATAAATTAAACAAGAAGTTATTAGTGGCTGAAAATTTTAAGAACTGGATTTAGGAAATGGGGAAGAGAAGGAATACTAGAATGGAGGAAAAATTTTACTTTCAATTTTATACCTTTCTGTGTTGTTTGCATTTTTATAACATATATGCTTTGCTTTTTCTTTTTCATCATTTTTTGAGCTGAGAAGAGCTCAGTTGTCTAGAGTTGAGCTACTTATACTTTCTGTTCATGATTCATTGTTATCATTGGACCACACCCCTTTGTTGTTTTGTTCATATATTTATTCACTTTTATCCCCATATCCCTATTCCATTCCTTTTGCCTCCCCATAAGCCATCACTATATTGTGTTTCATATACATCTTTTTGTTTATATGTGACCTTATAAAACATGTTTTGCATACATTGTTTTATTTTATTTTAAATTTATTTATTTTCGGCTGCATTGGGTCTTTGTTGCCGTGCGCAGGCTTTCTCTAGTTGCGGTGAGCAGGGACTACTCTTTGTTGCACTGCGCGGGCTTCTCATTGCGGTGGCTTCTCTTGTTGCAGAGCACGGGCTCTAGGTGTGTGGGATTCAGTGGTTGTGGCACGCGGGCTAAGTAGTTGTGGCTCACGGGCTTAGCTGCTCCACGACATGTGGGATCTTCTCGGACCAGGGCTCAAACCCGTGTCCCCTGCATTGGCAGGCAGATTCTTAACCACTGCGCCACCAGGAAAGCTGTACATACATTATTTTTAAACTTACGTAACTTATCTTGTCATATCTCATTTTCCCCTAGCCTACATTATTCACTAGGTATCATGCTTTTGAGAGCATCCATGTTGCTCTCTAACCCACTCCTTCTGCATGCTGCATACAAGCTATGGTGTGTGCCATTACCATCCAAGTGCGAGGCTCTGGGCAACTGCACAGGATGCACCTGAATCTAGCAAGGTTTAGAAAATGTTTGCAACTGGGAGGTTGGTAAGCACAAGAGTAATATAATGAAATCATTGTTTAAAAAAATACAGACTTCTCTTGGGAGTCATTCTGCAATATGTATTGAAATTTTCAATGCACTGACCCTTTGACTTAGCAGTTGCACCTCTAGGAATTTATCGTGTACATGTTTCATACATGAGCAAAATGGCTTTTGTTAAAGGATATTCACTGCAGTGTTGTTTCCACTAGCAAAAGATCAGAGACAGACTAATTGTCCTCTGCTAAGGAACTGGCTAAGGTAATGATGGAACCTTCATGCAATGGACATTCTCATCATCTTCATGCATCATAACATTATAGCTGCAGTCTTCATTTACCTGCCTTGACCTAAATCCTTAGGAAACTTGGCCTTGGGGCACCATTTGTGATTGTGAGATGGAATAAATAATATTTTAATTCCTAGCCAGTAAAGGGCAGTTAAAAATGATAGAGCCATGAAAAAGAAAGAGGTAGCTCTACATGCACATAGAAGGAAATTTTTCTGAGATCTATTTTTCTGAAAAAAGAAAGAAAAAAGAAAGAAAAGGCAATGAGCACAACAGTGTGTATGGTATTGTACCATTTGTGCATAAAAGTAGAATGCTATATGTGTATCTACATAGGATATCTGTGGAGGGAAACACAAGAAATGAATGACTGCGGGTTGCCTGTAGGAAATGGAACCCAGGAACTGGACTGTGGTGGGGTGAAGAGTTACCTTTTTTTTTTAAGACTTACTTTTTAATGTGTATTCTTACACCTTTTGAGTTTTTTACCATATGCATGGGTTACTTCTGAAAAAATATATTTTAAGAGACCAAATGACTTGAGAGGAAGAAGAGGGAGCCCTTAGGGAGCCCTTGGGAAAGGAGGGGAAAGCCACTTCTGCCCCTAGATGGTGAGCGACCAAGTGACACAGCTCAAGAGTATTTGAATAAATGCTGCATCCAGAGGTGGGTGTCACAAGAAAAGGATAAAGAATTCACACCCATATAGCCTGAGGACTCTGTATGGATTTGAAATTAATTCAATTTTTGAACCAGCAATAAAGGAATGATTACATTTTCAAAAATTAAGGAAATCAGAAACAGAGGGAGGCAGGGAGTGAGGGAAGGAATAGGAGAAGGAGGGAGAAAATTCAACTGGTAACAGTACACAGGATGGCAAAGGAAACCAGGGGTTTCCCAGGCAACCCAAGGAGTGAGTTGGTAAGGGTCTGCACTAGGTAGGAGGGAGGGATGAGCATGAGGAGGAAAAGCAAGATTCAATGCCATTTTAAAAGGGGGGGGAGGGGAGGGGGCTTCCCTGGTGGCGCAGTGGTTGAGAGTCCGCCTGCTTATGCAGGGGACACGGGTTCCTGCCCCGGTCCGAGAGGATCCCGTGTGCCGCGGAGCGGCTGGGCCCGTGAGCCATGGCCGCTGAGCCTGCGTGTCCGGAGCCTGTGCCCCTCAACGGGAGAGGCCAACAACAGTGAGAGGCCCGCGTACCGCAAAAAATAAATAATAAATAAATAAAAGGGGGGAATCAGATGTGTTGACTAACTGGACATGCTGGAGGGCTAGGAATGAGCATATCGAGAGCGCGATGATTTTGCAGTGACAGCTTTCCAGGAAAAATTGCTGCATTCTCAACATCTTGCATGCATCTTAGAATTACACCTGTATTCTTCATTTCCATGCCTTGATTCTAATCCTTAGGAAAGTAGGCCTTGGGGTACTACTTGTGATTCTAAAATGGAATAAGTAATGATTTAATTCGCAGCCAGTAAAGGGCAATCCAAATGACTGGTTCCACCATTTCCCCAGGGCTAGTTTGTAACCTGGGACAGAAATAAGCTGTGTGTATTAAATCAATACAATCACTCACAAGGTAAAAAAAAAAAAAAAAAAAAAGTCATTGCTTTGGTGGCTATGCATTCTATGAACTACTTCTGTTTCTAACTGGTTTGCTTTCTTCAGCTGTAAGCCTGGCCACATTTCCATGGTGAGCCAACACCAGCCAGGACTAGGTGCCTTGAGCAAGTGTCCCAAGGTGCTATGATGCGAATTACAAGCCCCTGCCTGGCCCATGGGGCTGTCCCAAAGACCAGGTTTCCTAAGATATGTGACTGTGTAACCTTCCACGGCACTCCCTGCTTTCTTCCTCTTGGCCAGCCTCAGCGGGGGCCACTCATCGGAGCCCGGGAGCCCGGCAGACTAGGGAAAGGGTTAGTGTGTGCCATCTTGTGATCTTTCCATGCTTGACCATACCAAGGGCAAAATCGTCGCCTGCCACAGCATCTCTGGTGTGAATTCAGAGCACATCCCTGAAACACAGTAATACCAGTATTTGTCATGAGGTGTCACTCAGAATTAGCAAAGGGGGAGGCTTCTGCCTGCCTGAGAAGCCATGTCTCCACAGATTCCAGACACCCCACTCCTCTGATTTTCTCCCTTTGTCCCCTCAACTCCTGCCATTCCCTAAAATAGACCTTCCCAAGGCTCTGCCCTCAGCTCTCTGCTCTCTCTGTGATTCCCTCCACATCTACATTCTTACTTTTCACTTCTGTACAGTCAACGCCCCACTCCACCTTGGAGCCTTGATTTCTTCGGATCTAGGCGTCAGCTGCCCAGTAAGGGTCTCCCCCTACTTACCTCAGTCAGTATTTCCAGAAGTAAACACTTTACCCTTTTCTTCCCGTCCTTTCTTCTCCTCACTTCCCTACAATACACCACTATTCTCCCACTCACTTAAGTTGGATTTCTAGATTCATTTTTCTTCTTCCTCCTGCCTTGCCTCATGCTAGAGACCTCATGCCTCTCCACTCCCACTGTAACCACTTCTTCGGTGAATTTCCCTACTTTTAGTTTCTCTTACTTCCATCTCTCTGACACACTGTTGCCAGGTCATCTCTCCAAATGCTCTGTTAGGTGGCTTCCTTTGCTACAGAATTAATACTAGTCCAACCAACTAAGGATGGGTCCTTCAAACTTTTTGTATGGCTTTTATTGTCTCTTGGTCATTCAACCACTGATGATGAATTTCTTTAAACTTTTTTTAAACTTTCATATTTTCAGCCTATAGCACATTCTGGAGTAATGAGTTCTCTAAATTTACTGTTTGGGGTAAAATAACTTCTCAATTTGTGTTGTTCAGATGCAAGCAATATAAATGTTATTCAAACTGATTTAAAAAATAAAAGACAACTTATTGTATAAGGACAATTTACTGACTCATAAAAACGCAAAATCAGAATTTGTTCTAGTTAGGCATGGCTGCTTCTAGGGGCTCAATGTCATACTAGGGGTGCGTATGTCCCTAACTCTTTTGGACAAGCAAGATGGCCACAAACAATCCCAGTTATACATTCAACCTGTTTGCCCACCACATCAAAAATATAGTCTTTGCTTATAGCTCTGGAAAGAAAGTTCTGGTAAGGACTCTGATTACCCCTGCTATCATCACATATCATCTCTATTTAAGCACAGTGGCAAGGGAAAATTTGGGTAGACCTATCACTGTGACAGAAAAATAGAGATGAAGAGGCAAGTTAGCCTCACCCAAATCTCAAGGTATTGATTCTCTACAGAATAGAAGACTTGTACCAGAAAGTGTATGAACTGCTGGACACACACACACACACACACACACACACACACACACCCTGCATGCCTTTGGCTGCGTGTAACAAAATACAAAAAAGCTCAAAGGGGCTTAAACAATTAAGATCCTTAATTATCTGACCTAACCTAAAATCTGGCTGGAGAAAATTCCAGGATGGTGCAATGTCTCTTTCTTTCTGCTGGGTCATCCTCAGTCTCCCTGCAAGTCACAGGATGGCTGGGGCAGCTCTAAGCATTATACCTCACAAGGCAGTGTTACAAGCAAGAAAGAAAGGGCTAAAGAGATCTTCCATACACATCGTCTTTCCCTAGCTAACCATTCTTTTCTCTCATTGGCAGGAACTGTCACAAACCCATCCCGGCTCAATCTTTGGAAGGGAAAATGGGATAACTGGCTTAATGCACCACATTTGTCCCTAGAGCTAGGTAGCCTCTCCCAGACTTTTAGGAAGAAAAAAAGTAAAATAGCCTTTGGTAGGTCACTAATAATGTTTGCCATTAGATCATACTTCTTATTTGATTCCTTCCACCTGTTTAAAATTTTTGTAGTGCTTCTCATGCTGAGGTTTTTTTAGATTGCTTTTTTTATTTTGAATCATAACATTTCAGATTCAAATGAACTTAGGTCATTTAGTTGAGGGCTTTTCAATGTTTTTTATTCTAGACTTGTAACCCATCAAACAGATGCAAATAAATGGGAGAGTTTATAAATGAGCTGGTGAGGTGAGGGGCCCGGGAAAAGAAGGTGAGGCCCCACTAGCTAGTGGCCCTGAGGCACTTCTGGAAAGCTAGAGACCTTCAGAATGCAATTTTAAAACCTCATCTCTCAGAACTGAGGTTCTGAGAGGTGAAATGATTTGAACTTGTTCTTCCATGGGTTACTAAGATTGTAGTCTAGATTTCTTGATTCTCTAATCTCTTTATATCTTTTACATCTTTATAATTCTGTAATGTATTTTTCTTCAAATTCTGCTTTGTATGCACACACTAAAAAAAATTTCTTAAAAATAAATCTTGATGTAGAAGCTCTTACATTACTTCAGCAGTGTGTTATGATCTTTCTTTAACTCCACTCTTGATATACAGTGTTCCTGAGCTACACATGCAGTATTTCTGGTATAACTACACAGTGATTTATTCTGTTGTAGGCAGAACAGGACAGTGGCTAAGCAACCAAATGTTAAACATGATACCACTTGTGTTCCAATCTTGCCTCTAACAGCCTCAGTTTTCTCATTTGTTAAGTTAGGGTAATTATAAAAATACCTACTTCACTGGGTTGAAGTCCATATGTAATGCTATTTACATAGCCCAGCACATAGTAACTGCTATGTGTTTTCTGCTATTTTCTCATGTATTTTTTCCCCCAAAATTCTTCTTGGCTATCAAAGATCCTGCAAATCTCTGGGAGTTTCCCTCTCAGAGATAAAGGGCCAGTAATGCCTAAATCCAGAGCCTTTCTCTCTTATATTTAGACTCATTTCCACGAATGAATTTCCTTCACTTTACTTTTTCCCCCTTATATATATTTGGTGTGTGGTTTGCAATTTTACACTTCATGGAAACTAAGGGTAAATGATCAGACTCATACTATTAGAGTAGAAAGAGGTCCCAGGATCAAGTCTCTCACTATTAAGGAAGGGGCAGTTTAGAGAATTTAGGTCACTTGTCAGTCACCAATGCTCCAAAGTTCCCTGTTCAGATCTCACAGTTCCAATATACTCTTATAACTTGGGGCCCCATCATCCCTACTCCCAAACCCTGACAGATATCTTCATGTATTTGTCTGAATAGCTAAGATAAGAAAAGTAAAAAGGGAGTGGTTGTTCTAAATTATCTAAATATCTGAAGATACAGCTAAGTAATTATGTAATCTTGTGTATACATGACAAAATTTTCACTTGCCCCCTTCACCAAGGACGACTTCGGAGGAGAGAATCTCCTCATAAGGTTCAACAGAAGTAAATATAATGAGAATTTTATGTAAATGTTAACTGAATATTTTATTATAGTTATTTAATTTAAAAAATCCATTGCTTCCTCTGATGTTGAATACATAAATTTATAATTATTAACATAAAAGCAGTACACACGTAAATATCTCTTCTAGTAGAGTATGGACGAACCCCTTCCCCCGTGAGCATTGGTGGTTCAGTGGTAGAATTCTCGCCTGCCACGCGGGAGGCCCGGGTTCGATTCCCGGCCAATGCAACTAGCAATATTTTTCTCCCTTACCCCACTTTTACCATACATCTCAGAACCCCAAAAGAAGTTCAATTAAAACGTAGAAACATTGACTTTATGCAAATGAAGAAAGACAAATCAACGATAATTTCCCGTTTCACTTTTTCTTCGAGCAGTCGAAACTGCCGATTCCCTGACATTTGCCGTATTTTTCGGGCCTTTCTTTTAGACGTTTTTGGGGGGGCCCTAGAGTATATGAGCAAAAAGTAATGGACCATATAGTGTTCTGAGATTTAAAAGACTACCCCGGCTGCCTGGAGATGCCGGGGATTGAACCCGGGACCTCACACATGCGAAGCGCGCGCTCTACCACTGAGCTACATCCCCCAGCCTGGAAAAGTTTTTCTGGTATAGGTATTCATTCAGTCCAGCACTAGTCCAATCGCTATAGTTAAATTTTAAGACTTTATTTTGGTGAGCGCTTCTGCGACACCCCGCTTCTACCCTTCCTACACCGCCTTAAACTGCTTCTAGGGTGTATCGGAACTCCATGCAGTCAGCGGGGTGGGCCGCAAATTTGACCAGCTCTCGAGCACTCCTGCCGGACGCCTGGAGCTCGACCAGGGATCCGGTACCCTGCGCCCTGCCAGAGGGGCGGGACGTCGGCGCGCTGAGCGCCCGCCAGAGCTCGACTCCTCTGCGCGCTGACTGCGCAGGCGGCCCGGAACCCAGAGGTGTGGGGCGGAGCGTTCAGCCCGCCGCTTTGCTGCGGGGTGGAGCCCCGCCTACGACGCCGACTGAGGGGCCAGCAGGCGGGCAGAGCCACGGACGCTGCCCAGGGACCACAAGAGACGCTCCTGAAGCAGAGCGGTGGGGACCTTCTTTGCTCACCCAAAACCCTTTTGGATTTACCTGTACACCACCACGCCCCCCCCTCCCCGCCCCGTCTCAGGAAAAGGACGTGTTCACGCCAAATCCCCATAAACTGGGTTTTGTAGGGATTACAGCCAACTCTTGGAGGTAAAAATGACTTCACAATGTGTTCTTTGCGTGGGGCCCAAACTGAAAGAAACTGACACCGATACCCTCTTTGTAGCTTAATCTTGTACAAATGATAAAGTCGAGGCGAAGTACCTGCTCAAGATGCACTCTGCTCGCTGTTTGATATTTACACCTTGGGCCCATCTGACTATGTTGTGATAGGAATGTAAGTCACTTAACAGCTACTTTATTGTCCTCTGAACCCTTCCTAACTAACCGCACCTAACTTAATGCACCAGCCCCAAATGAAGAAATGTACCTCGAGTCCTGTTTCCTTGGAAATTGCCTCTCCAGTTGTTTGAGTGTTGGGTCATATGATGAGCTAACTTACATTATAATGAAATGATGTGTTTGACCCTTCCCAGTGCAGTTTAAACTGATACCACCCCAGGGAAGTGAAGGCTGACAGAGAGAAGCCTCAGACACCCTGATGGGAAAGAGCAGGGGAGAGATTTGGTGTCAGGGGAGCTGGGCTACCTTCACTTCCAGCCGACCTGTAAGGCTGACCCAGCAGCAAACGGTGAGGGCCTAGAATTTCCACTGCTTTCCGTTGCAGCAGAGCACCCCTCGTAAATGGAATAGTCAGCAGGCCAAAAGCCAGAGCAGAAAAGCAGAAGTTTCAAAATAACTCTGGGTAAACCACAAGTTTCATAATCAAGTCCTAGATGAAAAATAAATGTTACTGTTTGCTTACAGTAATTTCAACAAATAATGGCTCATAATCAGATTTTGTTTTTAATGAGAACAAGCCACATACTGATCTAATACAGCTATAATACAGAATGTTAAAAAAAAAAAAAAAAAAAGCCACGTCAGTGGACAGTCATTAAGGAGCTCTACTCCAAACCAAAACATTTCCAAACCAACCCCTGCTTTCCATCCAGAGGCACTAGAACATGAACACCTTCAGCTGACTCTGAGTCGGGAAACAGAGACAGAACCATTTTTCATCAACCAGCGTTTTCACCAGTGCAAATTACAACTGCAGTATTCAGTTAATTGTAAAGGAAGCACGTTTGCCTTTGGTGACCTCATCTTTGACATCCTCTTTAGGATCCCTTCCTCACGTTATGGCTTATTTCTCCATCACCTGAGGCACTTCTTTTCTGGGACTTTGTTCTCAGGCAAGAACCTTTGTTCTTAAGGTTCAGAGCTAAGCCTAGAGAAGGCTTCTTTTAAATTGTTCACTCCTCCTACCAGTCCAGGGCCTAACTTGGTGCATTTGATAAAGAAAATGAAGCCAAGCTCTAAAACCAACAGAGAATGTGAAATCGATTTACTGGTCTGGCATAACCCAAGAGAAAGACAGCTTTTTCTGCCATTGTGGTCGATGGGAAAGGTGAAAGAGAAGGCACATTTTTCAGTTAGGGAATACTTCTTGGATCCCATCTATTCTATATGCAAATAAAACTGCCCCAGCTCTGCTTGCAGATGAAGAGAGGCTAACCAAGTGTCCAAAATTATGAAGTATTAAAAAGTTCAGTTCTATCTTCCACCCTCAGCACATCTCTCTTGGTTGGGGACAAATTTCCCCAATTCTCAGTCTCTGTCTCTGTCACACACATCGTGCACACGTGCATATGCACACACACACACACACACACACACACACACACACACCATTCACAACGATTGATCTTACTTTGAGGCAGGTAACTTTTATCTCTGGTACTGCTTCCACATTTCCTTTCACGTTCTTGCTTCAGTTCATGGCAATCTTCGTCTAGCAGGTATACAGCATCTTTCCGTCTAAGCTGGCAACGAGTTAAGATGTTTATTCCCAGTTCAAGCAGTAGTTCTTACTCCTGTCTGCATATTAGAATTACTGAGAGGGCCTTTGAAAAATGCTGATACTTGCTTGAGCCCCCTCCCAAGCCAATTAAGTCACAATCGCTAGTCACGGGTCACGGCATCAGTATCTTTTTTTTTTTTTTTTTTTTTTTTTTGGGGTACGCGGACCTCTCACTGTTGTGGCCTCTCCCGTTGCGGAGCACAGGCTCAGCGGCTATAGCTCAGGGGCCTAGCCGCTCCGTGGCTTGTGGGATCTTCGCGGACCAGGGCACGAACCCATGTCCCCTGCCTCGGCAAGCGGACGCTCAACCACTGCGCCACCACGGAAGCCCATGCATCGGTATGTTTTTAAACTCCCCGGTTACCCCGGTGTGCAGCTAAGCCCGAGAGCCACTGCTTGAGGGCTATTTTCATGATAACAGCAGATGTCTAGTGATGATCGTTAACTGACCTCATTGTGTTAGTCATTTCACAAAATATACATATATCAAACCATGTTGTGCACCTTAAACTAATACAATATGTTAATTATGTTGCAATAAAACTGGGGGAAAAAAAACCCAAGAGATGTCTATCACCAGTCCAGTGGTTCTCAAATGTGGCTGCACAGGAAGCACCCAGCAAGCTTTAAAAAAATTCTGATGCTTGAATCCCATCCCTAAATATACTTATTTAATTGGTCTGAGGGTGGTCTGCACATAGGAGTTTTTAAAGGCTTCCCAGGTGACTGTAATATGCAGCCAAGGTAGAGAACCTAGCGTTCCAGTAGGTACTTTCTCAAGCTCTTCACCTAGTTATGTGAGCACCCAAGCCTACCAAAATTCTGACAATGGAGGACTCACTGCCCAGGGCCCTGCACACTGGGAAATTAGCATTGCTAGAGGATGAAAGAAGCTAACGCATTCCAACTTCTCCCTATTTTCCTTCATATAAAATAAAACTGGTGGAGGCAGGTGTTCACGTGCTGAAAACAAACATTTCTTAGCTTCACATATCCTGTCTCCTCTACCCCATCCCCACATTACATTAATGGGTTCCTCCAGTGAGCTGTCCCTGCTGACTTGCTGGCCGTTAGAAGGGCTCAAAATGAGACTAGGAAAGGATGGGAGCAGGGCAATCAGCACTTGGCACCTGGGAATGCCCTGTGCTTGTGACTTCCTGGATGAAAAAGGACTGAATTGCTTTACTCAACACTTAAAGGTACAGGCAGCTCTTTGAAATACATTATTTTGCTCCTCAGGGTCATAACTATTAGTAATTCTTCATCACCACAGTTAATTATTAATAACAACCCAAGGGCCAGAAAAGCTACTGGTTACATTTAATTCAAAGAAAGTTAATAAACATGACTCCTTTCACTAGTACCCCAAAGTGAAAAATTATAGTGATCATAATTTGACATATTTATTGAACAGTGTTAGAGTCTACTTGGAAAGATGCAAATTCTATAATTTAGATTCTGGTTACAAATAGATGGAAACAGAAGGAGGTACATATTTAAGATGACATTGAAGAGAGAAAAGATGTTACAAAAAGCCCATACTTCTGGAAACTATCAATGGTCCGTTTAAGAAAGAGTGTTGTAAGGCTGCAAGGAGAAAAAAAAAAAATCTATCTGTATGGGGTATGAAAGATTTTTCCCAATGTAGATTATCTGCTCAATGACAGGAGTCTCTGTAGTCTGATACTGGCCCATTCACAAAAGCGGGAAATAGGATCTATTTTCTCTTGTGTGGGTCTCTGACTGAGGTCTTATTTTACCAACTAGCTAGCCCCCTTGAGATTAGGTATTGTATTTTATTCTATTCCCCATAGCACCAAGCACTCACTGAGTTCTACTGAGGCATGTAATACATCCTGGCTTTACAATTTCAAGTGGGAAATTGGCTAAAAGGGTGTTTAAGGGTAAATGGACATAAAGGATTCTATTGCAGCGATGAAGATATTCTAAAAGATATTCTAAAACTGGATTATGGTGATGGTTGCACAACTCAGTAAAATTACCCAAAATTACTTAATTCGATAGTTAAAATGGGTGAGTTTTATGGTGTGTAAATTACCCTTCAATAAAGCTTCAAAAGAGGGGATGTGAGGGAATGGAATGTGTTAACAATGGAATAGGATTAATGTGACAGTGAGAAGTTACACATGCAGATTGCACAACTGATCTGAAAAAGAAAACAAAATGATGCACAAAAGAGGAAAAGTGGAGAATGAATGATTTCCTGTGAATGTAGAAAGAAGCAAACAGTGGTTACATAGATAGGGAAACTACTGTTTCCAATAACTGTTACAAGAATAGGGAATGAAGAGCATTTAGATAAATGTGTGGAACTTCAGAAAAAATTCCATTGCTCTGCAAATATAGATGTATGTATTGCATAAATACAATAATAATATATAACATGTAATACATATATGTGTTAAGGGCTCTGTACATATTTGTTAATGTAAAACATCTCTGATATTAATTCAGTAACTATTGATTGACTTACGGAAATAGCGATTACAGGAGAAGGAGGTGTCCAAGATGATTCCCAGTATTCTGACTTAAACAATTACGTGCACCGTAGTGTCATTCAATGAAACAGAAAACACTGGAGGGAGAGGGAGCTTTATAGGTGGTTATTAATTCCATTTTTATTCTGTTCAATTTAGGGTGCATTGATCTCTCCAAATGGAGATCTTAAGTAGATACTTAGATGATGAATTTGGAGACAAGAAGAGAGGTTTGGTGTTGAAATATATATTTGAGAAGCACTGGTATAGAGAAAACAAAGTCATGGATTGGATGAGACTATTTAGGGAAAGAACAGGGAATGAGACAAGAAGGGACTGAGGGTTTAGCATGGAGGAACTCTAATACTTAAAGACTGAGAAAGGAGAATGAAAAGGAACAGCCAGGGAGACAGAAGGAAAACCAGAGTAAGATTTCAGGGATCCCAACTGGAAAAGAACGTTTCAACAGGGAGATAAGTTTAAAAACACTACCACCTGAGAAATCAGGTAAAATTTCGATGATTTAAAATGTCCCTTGGATTTAGTGACATGGAAGTCATTGTTTAATTTTAATAATGGTTATTTCACCACAAAATCAAATGTTAATTCTTCTAATATATGCCATGCAATTCAGTTATTCTCTCTGGGAAGTTTTTCTATCTTTCTTCTAGTGGAAGCTCTTTCATGCTCTCTACCTTTTAATACCTACCTTAAAGAAACAATTTCTTTGGAAGCAAATTCATCTGGAAATTAGTGAGATCCAAGGAATCAAGAAAGGACAAGAGACACAACTACCTTTAATCACAGGAGAATTTGCAAATAGGAAAGATTCTTCTTTTTTAATTTTCTTGTCTTAAAAAAAGGTCACATGTATTCATTTTACTCATTCATCTATTCAGTGAAGATCTGTTGATCACCTACCACATGCTAGGCACTGTGCTTGGAACTGGGGATAAAAAAGTGACAAAGTTAGTCCTGCCCCCAGCCTGACTGTACTTAGGGGTAAGCGAGGAAGCAGTGAATATAAAGAAAGCATTGATAGTACAGTAAAGGCTATGGTAGAAGGAACTAAGAATTCCATGTGAACACCCAAGAGGAACACATAATCCAGACTAGGGGATCAGGGAAGGTTTCTGTGGAGACTTGAAGTATGAGTAGCAGTTAGCCTACTGAGGATGAATAGGGATAAGGATGAAGAAGAGCAAACTATGCAGCAAGAACAGAATATGCAATGACCTCGAAGCCAAGAAGATCATAAACCTCTCAGGAGTAAAATATATGTAGTGGGGTGTGTGTGCTGTGTTGTGGAATATGACGAGGAAGAGAGGAAGCTGGAAAGTAGACAAGGTCCAGTTTATGCAGGGTCTTGTAAATATCGTAAAAGCATATAGAGCTGCGAGAAACCATGCAGAGTTCTACAGAGGAAAAGAACGTGAGATTTTATTTTTAGAAAAAGCATTCTGGCTGAAATTTATAGAACATATGGAAGTAGGTCCCAACAGGAAGCAAGGAGACCACTGGAAGCTTCCTTCTGGCATCAAGCAAAGAAATGATGGGCTCAGGCAAGAGATGATGATTTAGAGGTGCACTATCAAATATGGTAGCCACTAGCAACGCATGTCTACTGAAATATGGCTAATCCAAATCGAGAAGGTAAAATATCTCATTAGTAGCTTTTTTTCATGATGACTACATGTTGAAATGATAATATTTTAATATACTGGATTAAATAAAATATATCGTTAAAATTAATTTCTCTTTCTTTTTACTTATCGTTAATAGAAATGTTTTAATTTTACACATGTGGCTCACATTATAGTTCTATTGGACCACACGGATTTAGAGACTTTGCATGGAAATGGAGGAGAAGAAAATTGAATGAATAAAGAGATATTCAGGAAATGGGTTTGGCAGAGCTTTTATATCAATTGGATATGGGGGATAAGGAAAAGAAAGGAGTAAATGATTCCAAAGCTTCTGACTTGAGCAACTAAAGGAAAGAATGGTAGATTGAAGAGGGTCCAGGGATAAGAAACGTTTTTTGTTTTGTTTTTAATTTAAGGGAGAAGAAGATTCAATATGTTTGAATAAAAATATGGAGTCAGAAGAGAGGGAGACAACAAAGATATGTGAAGAATATCTTGGGCTTCCCTGGTGGCGCAGTGGTTGAGAGTCTGCCTGTCGATGCAAGGGACACAGGTTCGTGCCCCAGTCCGGGAAGATCCCACATGCTGCGGAGCGGCTGGGTCCGTGAGCCATGGCCGCTGAGCCTGCGCGTCCGGAGCCTGTGCTCCGCAATGGGAGAGGCCACAACAGTGAGAGGCCCGCGTAAAGAATATCTTAAAAGTCTCCCTTAAAGAAGACACGTCTACCTTCTTGAAGCAAGAGAAAAGTGTGAACAGATGGGTTCTGGCATATAGTTTATTGTATAGTTTTGGAGGTAGTAAATTTAAGACATTTCCATGAAAAAAGCTTCTATTTCCTTTGCAAAGAAGAGAGTCCATTGACATGGCCTTATTAGACAAGTTATTGTGTGTAAAGGGTTGATGAAAATGGAAAAAGTCTAAAGGAGCTGGAAGGATTTCCAGGCAGCACTGAAACCCAGATGAGGTTAAAGAGAGAAACGTGGAGAGCCAGTGGTCAGCAGTAGGTACAGAGAAAGGGGAATGCCAGATTGCCTGGGTAGAGATTCTGAAGGTGCCCATGGTGAAAGGACAATGGGGCCAGGAATTTGGGAATCGAGAAGAGTACAACTGAAGAGATGAACATACAATCTAAGATTTTCCTAAACAGTAATAAAGAGAGGAATGGGTTGACCAGATGCTTGAAGAATTCCTTGAGGTCAAATGAGAGAGCTGTGGTCAGTGGGATCTTTGGAACAAATATTTCAAAGATGGGGAAGTTCAGGGTGATGACATAGCCATGGGAATGGGTATCTAAGGTAGAGTGGAGGTGGTTAATAAAGATGAGATGATCAAGGAACTGAAAGGCTTGAGATATTCACAGGGACATTAATTCACCTCAGGAAGATGGTGGGGTCTGGGTGGAGCAGGCCATGAGCCCAATGCATGTCTTTAAGGAATGGAGACAGGGAGGGGTGGGGATTGGTGAGAGGAGAGAAGTAGATTTATAGTAATTATCCAATACATGTTCGTTTCTTTTAACAGTTCACCTACAAATTGATAATTCTATTTTGTAATTTCACATTAGAATAATATTCCATTCTTTCCACAAACATATGGAAACACCATATATCTACTTCCTCTCTCTCTCTCTCTCAACATACACACACATTCACAGATGCTCCCCACTGCTGATGTACATTAATCCAGTTTTTTAGACAAAACTGTTACAGAAATTGGGGGTAAATGTGTTAAGTTGTGCATTTTCTTTTTGTGATACAGATAGAAAAAAATGATGTACTGTTTCTTAGCATCATTAATAATAGAAACTTCATAAATGTGCTCAAACAATAGCTTCTAAAGGTTTGAGGCAGGCCATGCTGGTATATGCTGAGGAAGCATCTTTAGACAGATTTTTATAGTGAAAAGAATGCTGAACTAGGAGTCAGAAGACCTGGTATCCAAGCAGATTGTCAGGTATCAGTTAGGTGTTCAGGGCAAAACATTTACCCTTGCTGAATCTCCACCTTCTCATCTGTAGAAGACAGGTGGCTTTTACAGCTCCTGCAACTCAATAGGGTTTTTGTGAGGATTCAGTAAGAAAATGTACTGAAAATTCCTTTGTGGCCTGATAAATACTCATATAAGTTATCTGAGAGGACTCCTGACCTAGTTCCAGTAAAAATTTATCATAGTTCCTACAGTACTGATAATATTCACATTCATAATGGGGAATTATGAATTGAATCAAATTCATGATTGCTGAAGGATGGTTATACTACTTGTTTACTGATTATTGATTATTCTGAACTTTTGTGGGATTTCTTTTCTTGTTTAGAGGAAGTACCAAAATGTAGCACCTCTTTTAGATTTCCCTAAAAGTGTGGACCTTGGGTCATCTCATTGGAGTCACCTGAAATGTTTGTTTAAAACACGGTTGCCTGGACTCAGCATCTAGAGATTCAGTCCTTTGGGCTAAGACTCAAGAACTGTATCCAGGTGTGACGCTACACACTATAAAAATTTTATAACAACTTTGTTGAGATATAATTCTCCCACTTATGGCGTACAATTCACTGGTTTTTGGTATAGTCACAAAGTTGTGCAACCATCACGATAAAATTCGAAGCCTACTGGGTTAGTTAAAAGTTTCATGGAGATGGCTGCTCTGTGGTCCAGGTATAAAGAACCCTCCCCCACCCCCAAGGATAAAGACAGATAAAAGACAGAATCATCGCACACCATCAGACCTGTACGCTTTCTGAGCACTGGTGCCCTCTGCTAAACAAATGTTCTGCATTTTAAAAAAGGGTTAGGAGACAGTACAGAGAGAATGCCATTGCTGCATGGCCAAGTTGCTGAGCCTGTGGATCAGAAAGCGTTCGCAAGGGGAAAGAATCACGATTAGGCTAAGGTTCCTCAGCTCCTTTTAAGGAGAGCTCTCTGATCTAAAGGTCTTTTTCTCTTAAGGATTCAGGATCAATGCAACTTCCTAGTATCTTTTGACAGGGCATGTCTTTAACAGCTTATTGACATTTTCAGTTTGTCAGCTTCTAGAACTCCATTGTTGACTCAGTTCCATTTCTGTTTAATTAGAGGGGACAGACTTTTAAACAAAAACACTACGGTAACAAAAACGGTAACCTAAATGGTAAAGTGTGAGCCAGAAACACCCATGACTTCACAAGGAGTCACAACTCTATTTAGGCTGATGTCTTAAGAATTTTGCAAAGTATTTTTCTTACTCTATGGGGAGAAAAATGTTCTGGAGAAGCATACTGGGAAAGCTAGGTAAGTTTCTTTTCTGGTTTTTGCAGAGAGGGCTTCTTATTTAGTTTTCAGTGTGGTAAATTTCTTGAGCATCATATTCACTTCTGAGTATTATATATACATACACACATATACATGTATACGTATATGTATACACACGTATATGTATACACGTATACGTATATGTATACACATGCATACGTATACATGTATACGTATATGTATACACACGTATATGTATACGTATACACACGTATACATATGTATGTATGTGTGGGTATGTCTGATACATATACACACACACCCCTAGGCGTCTCTTCTCTTCTGTTAGAACTGATAGTCACTCTAGGGAGGTCATATCAACAACATCTGAATTTGATTACGAGGCTTAAAAACAACACCAACAAATCCCCACAAACTCTTATAGAGGGTTTAGACCAAACCTTCCTTTTCATAGATGAGAAAACTAAGGGTCCGACGGTAACTTTGAATTCAAATACACTTTCCTGTTTCCTTGGAGTAGGTAGTCATACCTCTAGAGGAAGTTTTCTTGAATTAAAGTTAAGGACTCAATGAAATGTGATTTTCAGGGTAAACTCTAAGAGCTGTAATGAAGTAAGCCCTAGTCTCAGTTAATAGCCAAGTGTTCTGTTTTCAAGATTACGACATTAAAAAAAAAAAAAAAGATTACGACATTAAAATCAAAGAGTGGAAGTTATGTTTTAAAATTGGGTGTTTTCCTCTGCTGTATGCAAAGACTGTCAATTCAGTATAAAGTTCAGCTCAAACTATGCTAATGGTTTCCGAATTCCAGAGACCTCTCTGGAAACATTGTTCCCTCTCTGGGAACAGCTGGTGATGTGTGGCAATAACCCATCTTAGTTTAAAGCATGGGTCCCCACGTTACCCTTGTTTATACGTCTTGAAGCAGCCCCTAGTTCCAGGAAATACTTTGTCATCATGCACTTGACAATTTTTGGTTGCCATCAACCACGTCACAAACTTAACACTCAGTTTTCCCAGTCAGTCTTTCCAGGGACCTAACTCACCTCTGTCTGTTTGGGTTTCCATGCTGACATTTAGAAAAACAACAGACACTCGACTCATAAAGCCCTTTCTCTATATTCATGCTAATTTTAATATTGACTTTCTCCTAAAAGCTCCAAAATATTTTAAGGATTTTTTCTCTTTTTTTTTTTTTTTACAAGATTCAGCTTCCAGCTTGTATTTTTTAAGTGCTTCCAAATTTTTTCTTAACATATGTTGCACAAAGTCTGTCCTATTAACAGAACCACTCCTCTTCCAAATAGTATAAAAATCCAAAGATTTAGCCTTTCAGCGAGCATTTCTAGGTTGTACCATTAATTTGAGCTTTGTCTTTAGCTCAAATCAATTTGTTTAAATTAGGTTCTCCCAAGTCTCTTATCTATGATCATCAAAGATTTGGAGTTCAAATCCATTTCTGGAACACCACTTTGGTGTTTTATCTGGATGGGGACACATTTCTTTGTACTCATGAGGTCAGTGAAAGATTTTTAAAAAATGAACACAGCAGGATAACATTTGCTTCTAACATTTTTGAGCAGCTCTCCTTTGCTTCCTCTTTTCACTCAGAAAACTATGTAAAATCATAGGATTTGATAATGATGTGTAACAAAGTAAGAATTTTAGAGAGGCATTATTGTGTGTGATTAAGCACTTTGATGCTGGAACCAGATTGTCTGGGATTGAATCTTAGTTCTCTTACTTCCTACATTAACAACCTTGAGACACTTGCTATCCTTCCTGTGCCTCAGTTTCTAAACAGGAATAACAAAATCTAAGTGGAGATTGAGTAGTAAATATATGCAAAGCACTTAGAACTGGACCTGCCACATAGAAGTAATAAATGTTAGATATTTCTACATAACTGAATTAAATAGAATAAAATTCATAGATTAGTTACCAGGAACACAGGAACCATAGCGTTTGGAGGCTATACACACAAGATCCCTGGGATACCTAAACAGGAAAATTCTGGGAGGAATTTGATAGAAGTTCCTTACTTTTTACTTATGGCTTTGAATTTTTACTTTATTGTTTTATTTATTTATTGGCTTGAGGAATATTAATTATTTCCTTGGATTTCAACTTGCATCATAAAGAAATAATCCTTTGGGAAGAGGTATTTAGGGACTCCTCTATGGCTGTTACTGTGATCATATTCCAGTTTGATATCCATTTCATGATAGGGTTGGGATCTGAATGAAACCTTTTCCAAATGATTTTGACGAATCAGAGCCATCATGATCTTGGAATTCTTCTGTAACAAAGGCACCAGAAAAAACTGGAGAAGTCTGCAGGGCAGAGAGGGCAGGAGGGTTGCTTTCTCCCACCCATTAGGAAGGTCATTCATAAACACTAACCAGATCTCCCATAGACTTGTGGCAAGGCTAGAAGCTGAAACAAATACTTAGAGTGTAATTTAGGAAGATTAATTCTTAGATAAAGGCAATGATCCAGCTGTTACATAGAAGTTTCTGCTTATAAGCTTACTTGACCATTGTTGAAATACTCAAGCTATTCACAAGACTTCACTTGTTCATTAAAGGAATAGTCAGAGACCATGATTTAAGAATTCTCCATTGGGGAATGGAGATTAAATAGATTTAACTCTTCAATGGGAATAAAATATAGTACAATTTACTATACAGGTATATATGCCTGTGAATATGAAGAGAATAGTGACGTTCTTAAAAATTAGGTGCCTAAATAATGATGGAGACTCATTTGGGATATATGAATTCAAATTCCATATGTCCTATGCCCAGGAATTCAGCAATTTTTCATTTGCTCTCTTCTGTCATTCTCCAGCCCTGCCATCTAGGTAAACCTCACCTTCCTGAGCAGGTTAAACCTCACCTTCCTGAGCAGGTTTCAGGACTTTAATTTCCTTCTCATCTCCTTCAACACTTGCATTATATCAGGCTGTTCACTCAACTGTACTACAGCTTTACAACAGTATCCTAACCCTCCACTCAGCCTCTCAAGATGTCATCAGATATGCTGTTGGCAGTTCCATGGGTGGCATGGGCCATGGACCTCCCAAAGGCAAACATCCTATGTACATTCAGCTACAACCCATGCCTCCAGATAGGTTTACAACTAAAGCCAGAGGGTGGACTATCTGTTCTGGGAGGCCCAGAGGACTATGCAGTGGTAGGAGAAAGGCCATTGTGACTCCTGGCTTAAATATACGCTCTGGTATAAATGCACAACTTGCACCTCACCCGCACTCTGCATCTTTCAAACTAATTGTTGGGCTTGGCCCTGCAAATATAGAAATGGATGAGACCTGACCCTATCTTTAAGGACTGTATAGCCCATGAAATTGACACTCTGAGACAACAGGGTTAGAAAGAAACAAAACAGCACTTGTAATTTGAATAGAGAATGTCTCCAAAGTGCAAAAAACAAAAAAGTGAAAAATTGAAATGACAATTAAATCAGCTGAAGTAGTTTTTTTGCCTATAAAATGACCAAGTCAGACTGTAACAACAACCACTCTGTAATAAAAGCTAAAGCTTCACATATATGTCAGCTCCTACAGAAAGGGTAAACACTAGCCTTTGTGGCTTTGACATTCTGAAATAAGGAGGGTTAAAGTAGTTATATAGATTTACAGAGATTTTAAAGTAAGAAATTTCCAGATAATTAAGTGATTCAGCTTTTTACTGGTCTTTAATTTATAATCCCACTTGTGACTCCATGGAAAGGCTGATTTAAAAATTAAGACAGCTTTTAATTAGGACAGATCATTAAGCAGGACCATCTGTATTTGATTCAAGGAATCCTTGATTACAACATTGTTACATATTTTACCCTAATCTCAGAAATGTGTCAATATGTATGTTAAAGCAACTTTCACTGTTTATTACTTTTAGACTATCAATAGCATATAACCCAAAATTGTCTAAATTTATGATTTTTATAACTAAAAAAAAAGAGTCTCAGAAGCACCTAGGCAGGCTGTACAGAAAGGAAAAGCCATCTTTACACCTGTACAATAACACCTTCCCAAGACAATGGAGAAACATCTGAAGAGATTTAAAGAAAAAAATAACTAAACTATTTACACCTGGACAAGCTGTCTTTCGGGCATCAGGGAACAAGGAAGAAATTCTTAGGTGTGCATTGTCTCAGAAAATAAGGTACCGTGCAGTTATAATCTGGAGAACTCAGAGATGATTCAAAATTAAGATTTCAAAAATGCAGAAGTAGTGATATGAAAGAACTTGCATAGTTTTTCTTACATAGTGTGGCCTTCTTTCATTAATCCCATTGAAAATGTGACATCAGATCAGTTCTGCAGACTTGGAACAATCTTAATCTTCAGTGCTTCCCTAATCTGTTCTTTCCTCTTTTTTCTTTCTCTTTTCCAATTACTTGAACATGAATGTTTATTTGCAAATCTGTACCTCTCAATTTATAATGAACCTCTCTCCGTGTTTAGTGACAACCTAAAATAATACTTGTTGTTCTCCAGTTTTATCACTTGTTTAAAAATGATAAACAACTTCTGGTTAATGATTATACTTGTTTATCTCTGATCCTTCCAAAATATCTCACTAAAATAAACATAAAGGAATAAAAAAGGTAAAAACTCACAGGAGGAAAAATAATGTGAGAAGAAATGAGTGAAAAAAGGAGGTCAACAAATTTGAAAGAAGGAAAGCAGATGGATGACTGCTGAGAAGGCTTAGGAATACACCAGGTACCTAAAAAGATGGGAATAGTGGCTGGAATTGAAAATGGAAAGAACAGCCATTAGCCTCTCATATCTTCATGCCACACTACCCAGTGACACAGCTACCCACACACATGACCACCCCATCTAGGGAGCTATCACCCTCCCAGGCAGGTTCCCGGTTTACGGATGGATCTCCTTCTATATTTGGCAAGAACCAGAGATTCATTTTCCAGAAGAATTAAACTATGGGGAACCCACACTGAGACAAAAGAGAATGGGAAGTGAGCCCCTGCAAAGATAGAAAACAGGGGGAATATATGAAATTCCTGTAAAATATCAAGACATCTCAGTTCTGTTCCCTGTTCTGTACCTAGAAGAGATCATCAGACAGGAAATTGGAATGTGTGGTAGGCAGAATAGTGACCCCCCCCAAGATGGTCCTAATCCCCCAAACCTGTGAATATGTTATGTTTCATGGCTAAGGGGAATTAAGGTTGCAGATGGAATGATGGTTGCTAATCAGCTGACCTTAAAGTAAGAAGATTATCCTGGATTATTTGAGTAGCCCAAAGTAGTCAGAGTGTCTTTTAAATATGGAAGATGGAGATAGAAAAGTAAAAGTCAGGGTCAGAGTTATAAGATATGAGAAAGACGTGACCAGCCATTGCTGGTTTTGAACATGGAAGGAGGCCATGAGGAAAGAAATGTGGTCAGCTGCTAGAAAGTGGAAAAGGCGAGAAAACCAATTCTCCTGTAGACCTTCTAGAAAGAAAAATAGCCTTGATTTTAGCCTATAAGACCTGTTTTAGAATTCTGAACTACAGAACTATCAAATAAATTTGTGTTGGTTTAAGTCATTGTGGCAATTTACTACGGCAGTCATAGAAAATTAACACAAAGGATCTGGCCCAAATAAAAGGCCAACAATACTGACATTTGGGCAGCTAGGTCCCTCTCCTTTTACCCTGCAGCAGTGAAGCCTCAAATCGGCCACATCCCTCTCATTTCACATCGCCTCACTCGCATACACATGCACAGAGCCTCCAATTAGCCTACAGAGCTTCCATCTAGAACCTAAGAGACAGCCCACTATCCCCAGGAACGTGAATGCCACCTCCAAAATACAAAATAGGAATACATATGTTTAAAAGATAAAATTGAATGCAGAAGAAACAGAGATGTGGAGGACAGAAAAACTGTGCTTAAAATGTATAATTAATATAATCAGAAAACTAAGTGACATATTGTGTCCATAAATCAAGAAGAATATGTTATTGAAGAAAAAGAAGTAGAGAGGAAGAAAAGAATAAAAGTTCACAGAAATTAAAAAGCATGTCAGCAGAATTTTTAAAAATTAGTAGAGTGTTTAGGACATAAAGTTCGGGAAGTCAGCCAGAGAAAATAATATAAAAGGCAAAAAGATGAGCTACAGGAGAGGAAAAATAAGAAAATCAAGCATGCCAATACAGGAGGTACAAAATCAGAACAGTAAGAATTTGAAAGAGAGAGAGGCAAATTGATAAAAAGAAATGATCAAAGAAATAATATAAGAAAATATCCTGTTACTGAAGAACATGTTTCTGCAGAGTTCTTGGTACAATGAATAGAAAAAGACAGACATCAAAGCTCACAATAAGATTTTAGAACACCTGAGACAGAGGTAAGAACTTCCAGAGAGAAAGCGGAGACCACATTCAAGGAAGGGTAACTGCAAACCCAGGATGCCAGAAGAGTGGAGAAATGCCTTTATTGCACCGAGAGAAAATGTTTAGTCTTGAATTACCTACCCACCCCAACTATCAATTGAATGTGAATGAATAAAAATTTGTCAGACAAGCAAGCTCTCAAAAAATGGCCTTCCAGTGCATGATTTGCTCTACTGAATGAAGGAGTACAGTGAAAGAGGGAAAAATCTTTAGAAAATAGTCAACACAGGGTAGTGAGGGGAATCCCAGGACAACAGCTATGCAGAGGACCTGGAAAGCAGTTAGTCTGTGTCCCTGGAACAGGAGGACAGTTGGGATGAGGTGGTAGCACAAAAAAAGTAAGCAAGCCAGCAAGCAAGAGGAACTTGACATGTTTGACTCTATTGATATGTTTTTCATGTCAGTGGGAGAGTTTAATTTTTAAAAATTAATATTAAAAATTTGGGGGGGTTAAGTAATGTTAGATGTATAGAAAATAAAGAAAACTTATAATAACAACAACCAAGTCAGACAGTAATTAGCTCTGGAAGGCAAAGTTATAGAAGAAAGGAAGTATCATCATAATAAATTACATACTCATCTATAAACAATATTTATATGGACACAGCAACACAAACAATTTATGTTTATTTAACCAAAAATTGTGATATAATATTTGGAGGATGAGAGGAGGAGTGGAAGATTGCTAAGTACTCGTATTCTAGAGTTGAGAGGTAGCAGTTAAAGTTTAAAATCAATAACTATAAATGGCACTAAAAGCATTAGGACACATGCCAGTACAGTCTCTAGAAGATACAGCAGAAAGAACTGAAAGTGGTTATCTCTGGGACGATGGACTAGAAGTGGATCCACTAGGAGAGGTGGAGCAGAGGACTTCTGTGTTTGTATTTATCTTTTTAAATTATGTGCATATACTACTTTGATTTTTAAAATTAAAATAAAAAATGGCTAAACTATTTACTAAGTTGTGAGCCACACTGAGAGAATTATTACATGTTAAGCCCCTACCCTCCCTTCCATAAAACAGAGCTACATATAGTAACAGTGGTCACTTTTATTGCTAGGAAGCTTGAGTTATGAGTTTCACATCTTTAAAACTCATATTGATTACGAGTCATTTTTTTAATTGGGAAAGACTAATAAACCATCCAGTGGTAAATATCATCTGTCATCTAGGACAAATGAGCATTTTTTTGTTAATTATGCTTAAAACATAAGTATAAATACCTTTCCTCAACTATATAAAACAAATAATTGATGCATACTAAAAATTAGAGATGGTATTTCAATGAAATTTCTATTTTTGTCTTACTTTCTGCCATCCATCCTTTCTTTTTACTTTACACTTCTGTATTTTCCCATTTTAAAAACTTGACTAGGGCTTCCCGGGCTTCCCTGGTGGCGCAGTGGTTGAGAGTCCACCTGCCAATGCAGGGGACACGGGTTTGTGCCCGGGTCCGGGAAGATCCCACATGCCACAGAGCGGTTGGGCCCGTGAGCCATGGCCGCTGAGCCTGCACATCCGGAGCCTGTGCTCCGCAACGGGAGAGGCCACAACAGTGAGAGGTCTGCGTACCGCAAAAAAATAAATAAATAACTTGACTAGAGACTTCTCTTATAATCAAGAAAGGTATATATTAGCTTAAAACTCAATTTAAAATGACATACAAAATTTGGTATATAACAATATACACACACATAGGAGAAAGACAATGATGATAACGCTAAATTTTAATGATGGTTATCTTCGCTGGTGGCATAAGAGCCTTTTCTCCCTTCTCATTATCTATATTTTTCAATCTTCAATAACAACAATTTAGTACTTTTAAGTATTAAGTAAGTAACATAAATAACATTTAATGCTGGAAGCTTCTTTCATTTTAACCCAAACTACTTTAATGCAGGCAGTAAGGGTATGTATAGGAGGCTCCTGTATGCAGGTAGCCAATAGCAAGTATATTTAGGAATAAAGCTATGGAAGGGCCTGTGGCAATTCCTCCAACTTCAATTCTCCTCCAGCCCATTGGGTGGCAGCCTTTTGGTTTTGTTGGGATTTACAACATCTCCAGCTTTGGGGACTAGTCCTGGCACGTTAAATTGATTCGGGTAATCCCATTTCCCTTAGCACCGGCGTTGGTTCAGGAACAGATGCATCATGGCTGAGCCAGTCAATGCACGGCATTCTCTGCTCATAGTCACTGGCTCAGGGGTGGTCCAAACTCCTTAGGACTGGAATTTGGCTCCTGGTTTTAGGAACTGCATTCTTTCTCACTGTGTGGATCTCTCACTATGTGCAGCCACATTGAAGAGGTAGCCCAGAGACAAAACCAAAACGGAGAGGAGGGTAGAACAGAAAGAATCATAGAAAATTAGAGCCAGGTCTCTTTAAATAATACCCTATGCCCAAGAAAAGATCTAGACTTTTCACTTACCTGAAACAATAAATCACCTTTATTGTCTAAGCAGGAGTTATCAAACTTTGCAAACTAAAGTATTTTACCCAACAGCATAGGAAGAGAAAATTTTGAGAGTTTCATATATACCAGGCACATTACACATGTTATCTCACTTAATCTGCACAAAACCACTCTGTTACATTTTAAGGTCAGGAAACTAGTGATAGTAATGATAGTAAATTACCCAAGGTCAAAACCCACAATAGTTTTGCTAATTTTGATTTTGCTAAGAACATTGTTTAAAAGTACCATGTTTTATCACAACAATTTCATAAAAGGAAGAACATTCCAGTAAAAAATTAAGATAGCCATGGTCTGAGAACAAAAGACAGTCCTTCTCAAGAAAGGACTGTTGCTATCACGACACAAATATTTTCACTTCAGCAGGTGAAAGCTCCGTCATGGGTGGGTGCTGGGCCAGCTGCATAAAATGTCATGTTCTGATTCAGCAGGACTTAAGGTCTGGAAATGGAGTTTTTCGATAGTCCTCCAGGCAATTCTGATGAGTAGCCATGGTGAAGAACTACTCTTCTGGGAGACATAGGTATACTTCAACTGGAACAGGTCCCTATTGCCTGCTTTCCCCACAAGTCTCTTTCCTGTTCTCCAATCTGCTTCTATTTGCACTTCAGGCTGTACACCTCAGCCTGGCAGATCCACGAATCATGTCTCCTCTGGCCCTCAGTTTCTAATAACTAAACATCATTTCTCTTTCTCTTGTTGCCTCAGAGATTACCTCATTCCATTTTGATAATTGCTTTCTTATCCAAAACTACTCAGGGAAGAAAGGAAGTCTTCTCTATGAGCCGTCAACCACAAGCTCACAGAAAGGAAACAGTGACATGCCTATTCCCAGAGACCTCACACCTCAGGTACTTACCTTGGAAGGTGAACAGCTGTTCAACCTGATCCAAAATAATTTATGATTGCAACCTGCATCAATAATTTTATCTGACTATGTCATATTCTTTGGAGGAATGGGATTATATTGCATTTTGAAAATAAATTTAATGATTCATATGGTCTGATGATAATACAATTCAGGTCACTAAAGAATTGTTCAACAATTGATGCTTTCTCTGTTCTTTTTCCCACAGTTTCCAAGATCAAAGACTTATTGTGTTCATTTCTAGAGCTCAGCTATTGTTCCCTTTCCCTTTCTCTCATTCTCTCTCTAGCCCTTTTTCTCCCTTCTCCCTCCTCTGCACCTTGCCTCTGCTACTGATATTTCTGGCATCTGTCCCTCACTCTGTTAACCTTCCCAAAGTGAGAAGATCTGATTATGTTTGTCTGTCATTACCTAATAAGTTGCATTCCTACTGGGCAGCTTTTGGCTCAGGTACTGATCCCTTGGTCTAATCAATAATGATCACGGTAGCAGGACTGGTTTCATTCTAAACACTCAGCTTCTTTTCTCCGAAGGTTTTAGTAGAGGAAGTGTAGCTGGCAAGTCCTCTGAGGCTCCATAACCCACTGAGTACAGTCTGGCTTAGCAAACACCTGAAAACTTCCCAAGCAAGATTTGGCTAAGAAGAGAAGGAGAGAGCAAGTAATCATGCGTAATGACTGCTCCATCTTTCTTCTTTAAAATGGGGAAATGGAAGTATTGTCTAGATCTTCTCAGCCACATTTGGGGGGGAAGCCCAGACAGGTATTTATTTGCAAATTTAACAACCTCAGAATGAATTCCTGAAGGTGTGAGAACTTGACTCCCTGCTTTCACTTGTCTTCATAGCGTGATGTGACTCCCGTCAACCTCTGCAGTCTCTTCCCTCACTCTTCCACACATACAGAATGCCCAACTCTAATTATTTGCAGTTCTCTGATTGTTCCATACACTTGCAGAAGCAGCTCCCTCTGCCTTTTCAACCTTTCCAAACTTTATTCACCTGGCCAACTTCTACTTGAATTCCAGATTCAACATAAGCATGATCTCCATGAAGTCTCATGAGTGTTCTTGGTAGCTTCTGTGGGAGACACCATTCCTTGCCAACGAAAGGTCATTCCTCTTTTTATTCTTTCAAATGGAGCCCCAGGTTTGTTCAGAAATCAGGCAACAGTCTCTAGTTCTCAGGAAATATGGCTTCAGCAGCTGGTCCAAGGACTGTCATGGGACCAATTTGGAGCCAAGAAGATGTTAAGAGAAGTCTGTTGAAGAGTTTTCTCTCCTTGATGAGAAGACAATGTTCAAGGATATTGCCCACACACCTCCTGCTTCCTGCATTTGTAACATGCTTTTGCTGAGACAAGGGTGCCAGAACACTTTTATGCTGCAGCCATCATTGGACATTGAGGAGAAGGCCAGTGGCATTGCAGAGATAGCAGCCTTAATGTCATTAAGCCACTGAGCGAAAACTTGTTGATGCCACTTCTAGTTGATTTTTTTGTCACTTGCAGCTAAGAGCATTCCTAACTGCTACCTCCTCTGTGCACATATGCAATCACTGAAGTGGCCCCGTCACCGCCTTAGAATCAGTTCTGCCTGAGAGTGAAAACACCTTCGCTCTTAAGGAGTATTATATCAATGATGACAGGAAAGCATCTGTAACTGGGTATACGTGGGCACACGCTTACAAGGCCAATAAAAATAAGGCAGCTACACCGGCAAAAAGACCTCAAGCTATCATTAAGTGGTAGAGTTTAGTATAAATCCAAATTGACCAGGCAAATTATCTTTGCAGTATGCCTGCATACAGAAATATGAGAAAGAAAATTTTTAGCTGAGTAGAAATAAAAAAAAAAAATTCTGGTCTAATGATTTTCAAAGTCTCACAATAAGAAGACCAAACCTCACATTATGGGAGCCAAAAATCATCCATCATCAGCTATATATGTTTCTTGGTCTATATTATTTCTGTCCCAGACATTGTAAGTCTGGACTTCTCCCAGAGAAGAGAACTGTCATCCTGTCACATGATTGCAATTGGCAAGTCTTACCAAGAAAGTTTGGCAGATTCTTAGAACAGGACTAACATATGTTTTATATATGTGTGGGTAGGTGTATATATAGCCATCCATCTACATACATATATGTACACTTATTTATTTATAAGTCTTAGTTAAAGTTAGAAAAATTAATTTAGATGCATATGGATAAGTCACACAAATTAGCACTAGTTTAAAAGGAATTAGTGTAAATCTAAAAGAAATCATTCTGATTTTTTAAAGTAAAAATGCCAATGCCAATTTTAAAAGTAGAACATCATGTTAATAACTTTTATCTTTAGGTTATTGCTCATTTATATCAATGATTCATTCACTCATTCAACAAGTGCTTATGAAATCAACTACAAAGACACATACAAGACACAAAGTCCTTGCCCTTGAGAATCCTATGGTCTAGCAATAGACAGAAAAAAAAAAGGAAATAGTTCATTCATTCAATCATCTGAGAAATCATTATTGAGGATCCTCTATGTCTGTCACATGTGCTGATAATATGAAGGTGAAAAGACAGAGAAGACACCTGCTTTCACAGAGCTTATGTAATACTGGGGAGAGAAAAACAGTAAACACACACCATCAACATATATACACATAATGGAGTGATAAATGCAATGTAGAGACTTCAAATAGAATAAGATAAAGAGTACCTGTGTGACTACTTTTAAATATGTGGACAGGGAATACTCCTCTTAGAAAACATTTTAGTGGAGGTCCAAGAGACCACTGGAAGAGGATGTAAGGTGAAGTGAGGGTCTTTTTGCTGCTATTGTTGCTACTGTTGCTGTATTAGAAGAGTAGTTGTTGTTGTTTTGTGTGTGTGTGTGTGTGTGTGTGTGTGTGTGTTTGAGAAAGGAGTTACCAGAGGTGGTTTATGACAATGGGAGTAATTGAGTGAAGACTGATGATTCAGGAGAGGATGATAGAGAGATAATTGAGAAATCGAGACCCTGATAAGGAGAGGGGGAATGGGATCCAGAGCACAACTAGAGGGGTGTTGCAGTTGTGGCAGCAGAGACGATTGCTCTGTCATAAAACAAAGCAGGCAGAGGTCAGGCACAGAGTGAGGTGAGTAAACAGTTTTAGGTTGGAAAGTTAAAGGAATTCTTTTCGAATTACTTCCATTTTCTCAATGATTTATGAAGCAGTGTTATATGCTGAGAGCATGGAGAGTAAAAGGGGTTAGGAGATTCAAGGAGAAAAGACAAGATATTAAATTATCATTTTGAAAAGTGGGAATGTTAAAGTCCTATAAAAGTAATGTGATAGAACTTGACTACCGCAATAGTTAATTTTATGTGTCAATTTGACTGGTGCCCAGATAGTTAGTTAAACATTATTCTGGGTGCATCTGTGAGGGTGTTTCTGGATGAGACTAACATTTGAATCCGTAGACTGAGTAAAACAGACTGTCCTCCTCAGTGTAGTGGGCGTCATCCAATCCACTGAAGGCCTGAATGGAACAAAAAGGTGAGGAAAGGAGAATTCACTCTCCTACTGTCTTGGAACTGGGACATTGGTCTTCTGCCTTTGGACTCTGGACTCAGTCTTGGACTAGAACTTATATCATTGACTTTCCTGGTTCTCAGGCGTCTGGACATGGATTGGAACTACACCATTCACTCTCCAGGGTTTCTAGCCTGCCAACTATAGGTCTTGGGACTTCTCAGACTCCATGATCACCTTATCACCCTATCTATCTACTATCTATCTATCTATCTATCATCTCTCTGTCTACCATTGGTCTCTTTCCCTGGAAAATCCTAATACAACTACCGGTCTGAGATTTATAGCCAGCATTTAAGGTGATACTGGCTGACATAGCTATTGTGTCTTCATCCAATGTTCAGTTGTTTAGGTGTATGGGGACTATTGGGTGAAACCAGGGTTGCAGCTCGGCCAGGTGAGAAAGGGTGGCAGAAAGGAGTGAAGGGTGTTGTCAAAGAGTGGCTTTAATATTGTATTATATGAATGTATTATATAATTTAAGCTGGGTACAGAAGGAAGAGAGGATCTGGGGAGGGCACATTGATAGTGATACAGTCACAAACCCAACAGCTTGGAACATCTTAATGAAGTCAAAATGTTGCTGTGTACGTGTACCTGGTTTATTGAGTTTAGGAGAGATTGGCATGCTTGAACTTGAAATTTTGGAGATGATGGATTTACTGATGATCACAAGGTCAAAAGTATGACCACAGGAGAAAGTGGCTGAGGATGGCTGAAGAATAACATCATTCTGTCATAAGGTGGGGAGGTCCAGAAACTGAGAATTGAAGGTACTGGATGTATCATCCACGTGGATGCTGAAGTCAGTAAGAAGGAAGTCTAGGAGAATAATGGTAGAATAATAAAAAGACTGTGATCGAGGCGCTAACTTTATCAAATAACAAAGGCAACTGAGTTCTCTAGAACTCAACAAAGCGGGGGAGAAGGTGACAAAGTCTGATGGCACAAACTTCACAGAGCTGAGGGTTTGGAAGGATGAGGCAAGGAGAACACTGACTCCAGGATCAGACCTGTAGTTAGGTGGGATGTAAAAGAAAAACAGCCCATGCTGACTACAATGCATCAGAAGTGATTTCAGCAGAGCACAGCCAGGTTTTACTTGGAGTAAGAAAGCAAAGAGCTGAAGCTGAGGATGCACACAGGTCTGGTGCTGCTGGACTCTTAGCTCCAGGTGGCAGAGTAGACGTGATGGCAGTAGAAGTGAAAGAGCAGACGTGATGGCAGCAGAAGTGAAAGAGCAGGTCAGGTGAGTGGATGTACAGAGTCAGATGAGGATGAAGCTCTAGGCTAGGGGTCAGCAAACTTTCTCTATAAGGAGCCATCTAGTAAATATTTTAAGCTTTGCAGGCCAGATGGCCTCTGTCACAACCACTCAACTCTTTTTTGTGTGACAGCAGCCACAGACAATATGTAAAGAAATGGGCTTGGTTGTGCTCCAGTAAAACTCTATTCACAAAAACAGGCAGTGGGCTGGATTTGGCCCATGGATTAAAAAAAAAAAAAAAAAAAAAAGAGTAGGTAATTAAAGTGAGCTTGAGTTCCTGATGATGTTTGAGGTAAGAGGCAGAAATGTGGGTCAAAACAGGTGTTTGACACCTTCCTAAAGAAGGAGAATAGCCACTTTAAGATGGGAGGTGTGAAGCTACCAAGCATCTGTTGGCATCTGCAGCTCCCAGGTGTGTCAGCTAGGGATAAGAGAAGACCTTGACATGCAACTGCTGAGATGGGCAAGAAGCATTAGTTTTGGTGGGGAATCTGCTTTTGAGTGGCCCCAGTGTAATCCAAGATGGTAAATGGGTCTCATCTGGAGCTAAAAGCTTGAGACTACCTCTTCTCCAGGATGTTCAGTGCTGTTGACTCCAGTGAGCTGACTCCAGTTCAAGGAGAAAGGGCAAAGCAAGGCTTCATGTAGGTAGAAACACATTGAGTTTCTAAAGAACGAAGATACAATCATTGGTAAACATGGGAATGGGCAAGGTTTTCTTACTCCACTCATGTCTGTATCCCCAAACTCAATCACTAAGTAGTCAATTCAGGTTCTCCAATGTTCAAATATGATCCAGCAGCTTCCAAAAATCAAGCAGACTTTTAGATTTTGTTAGACATCAAATTGTATTTTTGAGGGCCTGGTGTTTTGCATCAGACTCATTTAGAGTCACTCACCAGTCACTCATTATGACAGTACCTTGAACTCAATCTACAGAAACAATTTTAAAAGGTATCTGGCCTGACAAAAAAAGAATGACATATTGTCATTTACAGCAACATGGAATATCATACTAAGTGAAGACAGTGAAAGACTAATATTGTATTATATCACTTATATGTGGAATCTAAAAAACAGTACAAATGAGTTTATTTACAAAACAGAAACAGACTCATAGTACAGAAAACAAACTTATGGTAACCAAAGGGGAAAGGGGGGGAGGGATAAATTAGGAGTATAGGATTAACAAATAAACACTACTATATATAAAATATATAATGAATAAGGATTTACTATATAGCACAGGGAACTATATGTAGTATCTTGTAGTAACGTCTAATGGAAAAGAATCTGAAAAATATATATATATGTATGTATGTATACTGACTCACTTTGCTGTATACCTGAAACTAATACAATATTGTAAATCAGCTATACTTCAAAAAAAAAAAAATTCCTGGATTGAAGTTCACTGCAAATACTAAGTAAACTCTCTACCTAGAGATGGTCTCTTGGATGTTCTTGTTTTTTTGTGCGTGGTTTATTTTTTTGCGGTACGCGGGCCTCTCACTGTTGTGGCCTCTCCCGCTGCGGAGCACAGGCTCCGGACGCGCAGGCTCAGCGGCCATGGCTCACGGGCCCAGCCGCTCCGCGGCATGTGGGATCTTCCCGGACCAGGGCACGAAGCCGTGTCCTCTGCATCGGCAGGCGGACTCTCAACCACTGCGCCACCAGGGAAGCCCCAGGACTGTGTTTTAAGAGCGTACTTCATTTGATCTTACTGAAGAAAACCACGAAAAATGGTTTGATTCAATTAAAGTACATTAGTGTGAAAACCTTTTTCCTTTATTTAAGCCATCTCTTCCATATAGGAAATATATATTTTAATCAAAGACATTTCATGGTGGATTAAATAAAATTTGATATTCATTTAGCAATTATTATATGCAGAGTCTTGGGAAAACAAAGCCTTACATATTCTTGGTTTACTTAGGCATATTTATATAGAACCTATATTTGAGACCAAGAAAAAATCAACAATGAAGAAATAATACTTGAATATATATTGATGTAAATTATGTAAATAATAATAGCAGTTCCCAATTAATGAACCTTTACTATTTCTCAGCATTATAGCAATAATTTTACATGCATTCATTTATTTACTTCTCACTACAACCCTACAGGGTGGATAATGGTATCCCATCTTAAAGATAAGTAAATTGTGACCAACAGCTAGTAAGTGTCAGAGTTGAGTTTCAAAACTAGATCCATTTGACTGCAAAGCCCTCGATCTTACTCTGTTTCTCATTTTGCTTCCGCAACACACATTTTAAGCTGGGTAGAATCAATAAGTAAAAGCCTGTTATTGTTAGATATGGATTTTTGCCACTTTTGACAGACAGAAAGATATGACATTTCTACTGCTGGCAATAGGTCTTCAAGAGTTCCTCTTAAAAATGCAAATCTGTACTATTAGAATAACATATTAAAAAAATAAACATTTTTAAGCTCTTAACACGTGTGTCCTTACAAAATCATAAAGGAATGGGACAAGGGCAGATACGTTTTGATAAGGTTAAGGAGTGATAGGTATGGAGTAAGGGAGGAGCAACCCCAAGCAGGGGTAGCAAGCACTACCTCCAAGAAACAGGCAGCATGAAAGAACTGGTATGTATGGTAGGACTCCTAACAAGGGACAAGATGAGAGAACATCTAAGACAAGATTTTATAGCTCCATAATTTGCACAAGGCCAATATTGCTGCTTCTATTAAAAAATTCAACGGTATGCCATTAGCAAGTATGATAAAATTGATTTGTATGAATTCAAAAACTATAGTAGCTGCTCTAAGCAATGACTGAGTTATAATCGCTATTGTCAAAGAGCTTATAATCAAAGAAGCATTTTTTCCCTTTCACACCCATTTGCTCCATCATTCTTTACACTATGTCAGATTTTACCCATGATCTCTTGCAACATGATTCTGAATTAGCCTTATACCCAGAACAGGGATGCTAAAAGAATTGATTACTAATTAGTTCTGCTGCTCCTTTTCATTACAGTTACATTCTTAAGTTAGTATACGCGTCGATATATGACTCATTCGCAAAACTTAACTGCAATTTTAGTTAAATACTTAGTTACCATCATTGTAATGCTAATAATTATAAGGATGATGATGATGACAATAATAATAAACTGAAGTGGTTTTAGGGTTAGAAATGTGAGTCTAAAAATGCTATCTTCATGATCTGTGTTTATCCTACATCAATAATTTTGCATCAAATTTGCTCAATTTACAAATCAAAAATAGATTTTTCTGTCAGCAAAGACTAGTCTTGTATCTGAAAATCAAGCACAGCTTGTACATCATCATTAACCATAAAGGCTCTGAAATCAGAACTTAGCTGCCAATTTTGTTGATGATGCATAAGACGAAATCGAGTACAGCTGGCTCTTCTGTCCTATGCTAGCTCTGCAGTACTGACATTAGTGAAAAATCTGTTTGTTTTTTGTTTCAGGAAATTAAATAGCTATGACTAAAATGCAGCAGAGGGAACAGATATATCTGGGTAATAAACAGGTTCTATTTTTATTTTTATTTTTTCCCTTGAAAATTCACTTCGATTACCGCAACACTAATTTGACCAACTGCAATGACCTCAAAGAAAACATGTGAAACTTAAAAAAAAAAAAAAAAAAAAAACCTAGAGGAACACTTTTTTTAATAAATGGGGACCAAATTACAGAAATCATTTATAATTTAAAATCTGCTGAGTAAATATAATTTTCTCAATGATTATTCCTCCTAATAGAGTATCTATAGGAAGATTACACCTTTAAAAAAATAGATATATTTGCTGACATGTCAACTGCCTTATCAGAATAGGCATGTCATATGATTTAGGCCCAACTTTAGTACCTTAGTGGTGGAGAAATAAACCAATTTCTAAATATTTCCTTAAAATGAGGAAATGAGAGAATTTTCAATAAGGCAATATTAAGTTAATGGCATAAAACTAAATTCTAGATCCCTAGATCCCTAAATTTATTGGAAGTTGTTGAATCAACGAGATCCTCCAGGCAAGCATTGAATATGGTATGCCAGCGTGGGGTTGAAGTAAGGACTGAACACACACACGTTAACTGCCACTACTTCAGGAAATCCTGTGAAAGAAATCTTAAGGACATGTTTTTTAAGACACACAACCACAAAAAAAAAAAAAAAAAAAAGGAGGAAGATAGGAGATAACAGCAACATACTTTTGAAAACTGGAAAATAAGTGAATGAAATCTGAGAGACTTAGCAGAACTCAGAGAGGGGAAACTAAGCTAGTAATGGGGAAAGCTGAGAAACATCTCCATTAATACAACAGAATTCTCCTAAGGTTCAGGAAATAATAGCCCAGGTACTTCCAAAACTGAAAGTGAAGGAGGGAAGGTCAGTGCTACAGGAGTATTCGGTGAAAGCTGACTGAGAAGCAATCATCTCCTTTGATCTCCTTCCCAGCCTGATGCCAGTGGGACACTAACTCTCCTCACCTTGGAATAAGGCCCTGTGGTTATTTTGGACTAATAAAGGCCAGGCACAGTTGAAGACTTGAATATTCTATTGAAAACACCACCTCAAGCACCTTCCCCACTCAGCTCCCAGGACACTGGCAGCCAAATCTTGACCCTCCACGAAGGAGACAGGTGGACTTTTCTCTAGTACCTGGCCATGCCACCTAGGAAGACCTAAAAGTATTGCTAACGAGGATGCCCAACAAACAGCCTTCCCAGATCACCTTGCAGTAAAGCTCAAGATTAGTGAGCTCCATATGCATGTATGCATTCAGAGCTCCCAATCAGCCTGTAGTTTTTCATTCTTAATCGAAAGCAGAAAATCAAGGATTATAAGACATCTGAGAAAACCTCTAGTATGGAGGAGCTGGGGGCTTAGGGAAGGAAGGAATAGGAGTTGTTATTAAATGGATACATATTTTTAGTTTAGGAAGATGAAAAAGTTCTGGAGGTGGATGGTGGCGATGGCTGCACTACAACGTAAACGTACTTAATGCCACTGCACTGTACATCTAAAATTGGTTAAAACAGTAAATTTATGTTATATATATTTTGCCACCATAAAAATAAATAGAAAAATAAAATATATAAGAATGTCAGTTGGAAAATAAAGGTGAGGAATTTTCTCAAAAAATATAGCAGAAACGAAATAAAAACAAGTAGAAAAGCGATAGGAAATTGAAGGACCAGTCTGGGAGGTCTAATATATAATATATGATGAATATATCTTCAGAAATGGAGATAAAAGAAAGCATACAAGAGGAAATCATTAGTGAAATAATGCAAGAAAAGTCTCCATAACTGTAAGACATTAATTTCCAAAATGAAAGGCCTATTCAGTGCTCAATATAACAGATGAAAATAAAATCACATCAGGGTATATCATTGGAAAATTTTAGAACAATGAGGACAAATCGAAGATCACCAAAGTTTCCAGAGAGGAAAAAATTGGGTCAGAAATCACAATGGCACCGTATTTCTTAACAGTAAGACCGGAGCAATGCCTTTAAATGTCTGAAAAAAAGTATTTCCCACCTAAAACTGTATTACCAGCCAAACTGTTAATTAGATTAAATAATTTAAAGAGATTTTCAGAAACGTAGGATCTTTAAGAAATTACCTCCTAGACACTCTTGTTCTGTAGCTATTGGAAGATATATTCTTTTTTTTTTTTTTTTGCGGTACGCTGGGCCTCTCACTGTTGTGGCCTCTCCCGCTGCGGAGCACAGGCTCCGGACGCGCAGGCTCAGCGGCCATGGCTCACGGGCCCAGCCGCTCCGCGGCATGTGGGATCTTTCCGGACCGGGGCACGAACCCACGTCCCCTGCATCGGCAGGCGGACTCTCAACCACTGCGCCACCAGGGAAGCCCAAAAGATATATTCTGCGAGAAAGAGAATGTTTGTTGGCAGGGAGGAGGAGTTGGGGGGAACACTAAGAAAAAGAGGATTACATGTGCCAGAGGGAACAGGGACTCCAACACAAGAGAAAGGGGAAGAGAAGCCCTAGATAAAGAGGACAGCATTACAGGCTAACTGTGGTTCACCTTGCATACAGGCCAAACTCCATACTGGACCTCCTTAGACAATTTTTGGTGAGGACAGGGCAAGGCTCTTTATCCCCAGCCTTCCTTCCCTCCACACAGAACAGCTAGCTGTGCATAGAGAAAAGTGGTAGAATTACTTTAAACGATAATGGTATATGAGGCAATAAAAGAGTATATTCCTGACTTAAATTGTTACACTGAATGCTGTCAGCCGTATTTGCAAGAGCCTTCTGATCCCTGCAGACTACAAGGCAGAAGAAAATACAAATCTGCCTAAATACATTAAATTCTCTCATATGGACATTCTCCTGCATAGGCGTCTGTACGTGTGTGTGCTTGGTGTGTGTGTAAAATCTCTGAAGGGATATACAAGAAGTTGATGACATATTTGCTTCTGGGGGAAAAAAAGTGGGGGCCAGGGCAAAGGGGTATGAAGAAAGCTTACTTTTCAAGATTCATCCCTTTGTTCCTTTTGAATTTTTATCACAATTCAAAAATGAATAAATTACATTCTTTTAAAAAGTATAGTTTTAAGCAAGAAATTCAATTTCTAGGAGTTTATACGAGAGAAATATCTATCCTTAAACCAAATGATGTAGGTGCAGGGATATCTTTGTGTTAGCAAAACTTTGGAAACAACTTAAATACTCATTCACTTGGTACTGATGAAATAAACTATGTATATCCCTGCAAGGGAACAGTATGCAACTAGAAAAAATAATTTAAAAGCCCTTTATGTACTGATACAAAACTGTCTCCGAAATAAGTGGTTAAGGAAAAATAGACAAGATACAGACTTAAAAATGTGTGTGAGCTCACATCTGCTTGTATACATGTAGACTATCTCTGGGAGAAAACACAAACATTTTATAACATTAGTTTAGCCTGAACTGCATGGCAGGGGAACAGGGATATGACAGAAATTATTCTCTGTACATAATTTTGTACCTTTTGAACTTTGAGCCATTTTAATATGTTACCTTTGAAAACCAAATTGAATTACAATTTTGAAAATGTGGGGCATTTTTAAATAGCCTAGATTATTTTCATCTCGATCCTTTCTTTTTTCTCTCTTGCAAAACCAGTATGAGATCTTTCATCTAATGATAACACTCTGGTTGTAGTTCTGCAATGCTTAAGAAATAAAATCTGTTACTCCTGCTGGGATCAGATCAGAACAGTTGTCAGCATATGTGGGCAGCAGTGGGTGAAGAGCTTTTGGATTTAAGGCATATAAACGAAATACCAAAGTTGAATGTATTATAACAACATTGTTGATATAGGAGAAATCTTATACTAGTGTCACTTATGAAGACATCAGTGATGTACTTCTCTATGACACAGATGAGGACAAGACTCTATATATCAGCTTCATGCTATCCATTCAATCAAGATAGACCAAAGATATGGAAAGAGAGGGATAATGGGAGCTCCAGACTGGATTTCAAAGCTATGTCTGGGTCCCTTTTCAATAGCATGACTTACTGGGAGAGAGGAGCATATTTTCTGTTTCCCCCTTTCTCTTCTACATATTTATAAACCATCACGCATATTAGAAATGTGGGGATGAACTTAACTCTATAGAAGACTTTTTAAAATGCTAAAAAGAACTAACTTTCAGGAAATTAAGTGAGCTTTGTGTGTAAAAAAGCCCCCGATGTAATGTGATAAAGATAAGGTGCAGTGGTAAAGATCCTTGCCCGAGAATTGGTCCATTTGTATCCAATGGTTCAGAGACCCCACCATGCTCTCTATCATATCCCACGTTACTCTCTCTGCATTCATCTAGGATCAGAAATATTTGATGAGATCACGGAATTATTAAAAAAGCATATCCCACAAGGCTTTAACTATATGAACATTTAATTTCCCAAACAAAACTGACAGATTTTCCAGGACATCACTGCTTCCACTGTGTTGCCATCTGTCTCAATACTGAAAACTTGAGTAATCTTTAAGTGGGTAAATCTTTAAGTGGAATCCTCTTAGCATGATAAATGACTTTAATCGCACCTCTTAATGACTTTAGTGGCACCCCTGCTAGCTTTGAATACCTACGTCTTCAGATGAAAGGTGCAACTTTCGATAGAAATCCCAAGGACAGTAAACAAGCAGAAAGAAGGTTTTTACAGGAGGTTTTGGCCAAGCACTGGGGAAGGTCAAGGGCCAGAGCTCTTTAGAAACACAACCACGGCAGTTGTGTGGCGTAGGGCCAGGCCACGGCAAGGAAGCGACTGGTGACAGGAGCCGACATGGTCAGCTGTTGCCGAAATCCAAGTAAAAAGTGACGAAAGGTGAAAGAGCAGCAAGGAAATCGATTTTGAGGGGAAGGGAGTGTGGGGATACAGTGTTTAGAGTTAAAATGGACCGGAAGCTCTGACACCTCTGGCAAAGAAAGTTTTTGCCCCACTCTCCTGAGTTATCTGCTCATCCATCGCTCTTTCAGGGCCTTGGTCTCCTCCACGAGCCTTCAGAGGCCACCACTCACTTCCCTGCTGCTTGTCAGAAGTAGGGACCACAACCCTGGTCTCAGGGAGATGCCACGTGCAGAAGGTTATACTTCCCGAAGCTGTTCTTCTTTTCCTTGATTGTCCCACACACCCACCACTCAAGTCTGTGCAGGTGTTAATAACGACTGAAGGTTAGAAACAAATGAAGGAAACCACAACATAGAGGACAGATTACAAACTGTTCACTAAATAAAACTTCCCAACTGGTCAAAGGAAAAGAGCAACAAAAAAACTTACTACTTACACAGAGATCCCCTTAAGAGCATATCCCGAACTCCTAGCCTTTCTTCCTTGTCTCAAGTCCCCCGTCTCAAGGTCCACTGTTATTGACTCTCCCCTTAGAAAATACCTTTCTTCATATCTCTACAGTACATATCTTTACCACCTTACGCCCAACTCATGGCGTTTAATCTCATGGAGGGTCCAGCCCCTTTCCCAGTCAGTGCAACCACAGGATATTATTTGTAGCAACACCTTTCCCAAAGCCTGAATTAGGCAGTATGAAATAATACTACAGAGGTCTCTAACAGCACAGCCCCTGTGGAATTTGCATTTCAATCTGTACCTATTGGTAGCAGTGAAGATTTCGCACCTCGTTCTCCTTGCTCATCCACTGGATTCTACACATGCATATCTCCCAAAGGCAAATAATAATTATCAAAGACAATTCACATTAAGGAAGAGAAAAATTTTCCTAAAAACATAATCTGCACTGAGTCTACCCTAAATGGAGATAACTGGCTACATTTGTATTCAGAGCTATGTTGATTCTCACTTTGTTCATCCTCCTGCTTCTAACCTTGCCCAGATTCCTATAGGTCTGTAAGAAACAGGATGCATTACATAACCTTTTCAAGTGACAGCAACTCCCTTCCTACACAAAGATGTTGAAATCATGGAATTATTAAAGAGTATAGATATAAATGTCGTGTGTGTGTGTGTGTGTGTGTGTGTGTGTGTAAGTTGGTGGAGGGTCTTTTTCCAATTATAATTAGCTTGGCTCTTTCAAGCATCTGATTTCATTTGCTATTTGAACTCATATTTTGGTTCTTGGCTATAATAAAATATTCTGTAATCACAAATATTGCATAGTTCTGGGGAGCAAACAGACTTGCACAGGAAATAAAATACTTAAAGGAAAAGAAGGTCTTAAATTTGCAAAAGAGAAATTTAAGGTAGCCAAATTAAAAGAATGAGAATTCTTAAACTTTGTAATATAAGGTTATAGTTTGTGCAAGAATAAAATAAAGAATGCTATCATATGATGCGTTCTGATAAAATTTAACCTTTGACTCTCTTAAAAGTTATCACTTTGCTATTCCTGTTACTGTGGTAAATATTTTAATTCACAAGGATTAGGTGGACTCTAAGATTCCAGCTCTAAAAATGTATGACCCCTTCTGCTTCCACATTCACTTATTTCATGTATTCAATAATTTCCACCATTCACAAATAATTGTAGATAGCCTAATGGCCAGGTCCTAAAAATTCCAAGATAAATTAGAGAGAATTCTTGCCCTCATGGAGCTTGGTTTAATACGGGAGACAGAGAAATGAACAAAAAATTGCATATGGGTCACAACAGAAGGATGTACACAGTGTGACAAGTGATCAATTTTAGACTATGTGGGTGGGAGGTATAATAAGCAGGGTAGTGTTGGTGTCAGGCAAAATTTCACAGAAGCTAAAGCCCTTAACTGGGGATTGAAAGGTAGACAGTATGGGAAGTTCATTCCAGCCTGAGGAAAGAGCTAGTACAAAGGTACTGATACATGAAGCAACACAGGTAATCTGGGATTAGTCTAACTAATCCTGTTAGTTGCCTAGGACTGGAAACTGAGGCTGAGTGAATCAAGAAATAAAGAGGTGAGAGATGTACAGGGACCAAAAAGGCTGCTGTGTTTCATGTCTCCAGCTTTTACCACTAAACTTTCTGTTGTGGTGGTAGAGGGTTTAATGTCTCTGTGGCAAGAAGAGTCTCATCCTCCCTGAAGGTTTAACCCAAAATGGGCATTCCCATTTGATTTTGACATGCCACTTCCTATGTGATAATATGAATGCTCTCTCCCCCTGCCCAGTAGTAGTAGCATAATAAATTATATCCTAAGTGGATGCATCAGTATTAGTCTTCAGGTAAGTTCTGTACTTACTATGCCCCAGCACTAAGGCCTTGAACAGGTAGGTATTAGGGATAAGTGTATCAATTAGGAGTCTTTCCAATGCAAATGACAGAAAATTCAATCCCAATTGACTTTAGCTAAAAGAGATCTGATTTACTCACATAACTTGAGAGTCTGATAGGTCTCACTCCAGAAACAGCTTGATCCAGGCTCAAATGTCTTCAACACCCAATTCCCCTCCATCTCTTGGATCCATTTTCTCTGTGTTAGCTGCATTCTCTCGCAGACTCTTGCCTGTGGTGGCGGTTTACATCTTTCCATGCTCAAGCACAGAGAACAAAGGGAGAAATCGTTCCTGGTGGCTCCCACACATGTCCTGACCAGTCACTGTGGCTACTTGGGGTGCTGACTGGTCAATGGGAGGAAGAACTAACGTAATCGCTGGTACAGATGAAGGAGGTCCAGGTAGTATTTGTGTGATGATTAATCTGCCATGACATACCTGCATGCTAGAACCATGATCTCAGGGGACTCCTTTGCTAAGTCTACCCTGGATTCTGTATTTCAGCAACTCCTCCAGTTATCAGCTCCCAGCTCCTTGCTTCTTCCTCAGGAATCATTGAACATGCACTGTTTCTCTCTCCCCTTCTACGTGCCTGTGGGTATCCTCTTCCAAGATTCAGGAAAACCCTTTTCCCTCTGAAGGTCCTTCAAGATACTTAGTCTGTGTCCTGAAACCCTCTTCCCTGAGAATTCAGGATTCTATAAAACAAAGCCAGAAATACACATAGATTACTTTTGTTTCCCTTTCTTTTTGCCTTTTCTTGGGACAATGAATACCTAGCAGGAGACCTGCTTACAGAGGTGGGAAGGGAGGAGAGAAGCAATAGCAGAAAATACAGGGAGAAAAAAAGTGCAGACATAATTTAGATTTCAAAATATTATCCCAAGGACTCACAAACATGGCATTTCAAATTGGTAATACAGAAAGTTTCAGGGTTTTTTTCTTTTCTTCTCTATTTTCCCTTTCTCTCTCTCTCTCTTTGATATGAGAAAACAGAGAGACCACTGGCAAATAAGCTGGTGAATGAGTACCCCTTATACAGGATGTGTGATGTAATTGTCTTGACAAGTATTATATGCCACTCCTCTTTTTAGGATGGAATTTATATATCAGTCACAGCTAAGTATAGCCCTGTTCTGACTAATGAACCGTAAAGCTTATAATATTTTGTGTTTATAGTTTTGAATATTATGACCATGGCAAACTGATTTTTAAAAATGTATTGGGTTTCTTTCTGCTTTTTTGAGGACTGAACCCTTTACTAGCACTTCTAAATAGCACATTTAAAGTAAAGAATTTCTAGCAAAAGAAAATCAAGGAATAATAGCGTTTTCCATGTATATCATCCAATAATGCCTTTCAATAGGATGTATAGAGTCAGGCTCCAAGCAGAAAAACAGAAACTGCTCTAAGTAGTCAACAGAGGGGAACTTAATTCAAGGAATTTGTAAAAGCAGGTGACAGAAGGGAGAAGAGAACCTCCAAAGAGGACATTGATTCTGAATAGGATAAAGCCACTATGATTCTTAAGCGGGAGGAATAAAGGGAAAAGGCAACGTTACTGGAGCCCAGGGTCAAGTCACAGGGCATGTGGCAGGAGCTAGAGCAGGGAGGCTGAGTGAGGAATATCCTGACGTTGCCCATCCTCCAGCTCTCTCCTTTCCTGCTCTTGCTTCCCACTGGTCCCACCCAGCTGGCAGCCAGCTCCTAAGGGAAGGCAGGGCAACGCTGCTTGCAGGATCAGCTCCCCTGTGATATAGACCAGAAAGGGGGCGACAAGAGCCAGGAATGGATCAGAGAGCAAACAGCCCTGGGATCCTGAAGACTCACAAAGAATTTTTTAAATTCACTGTTAACAAATCCTGGTTTGATGTTATAATTTATACAGGAGGAACAAAGCTGTTTATAATGGATCTCATCAAGGAGTTACCAAAGGCTGTACAGCTTGGGGATAAACCATTAAAACCAGGAAAAGAAAATAGAGGGCCAGTTATGTATGTACGTTCATAGTTTGAACTGATGTTGGAAGCCCTGTTAATTTTGCTGAATTTAGCCAACCTTCTTTTTAAGAACACTGCCTGCCTTAATTTCTTGGCTTTTTAAATGCAGAAAGCTCCTAGCTCTAAAGCTTTGGTCACCCCTTTCTTTTCATTTGAAATACTGAGAATCCATTATCACTTTGTCGGTAGCTTTCTGTTTATCTATTTAAAGGTTACTGAATTTGCTTATACTATAACTTCAATGATATTTTCCAAATGAATTTTCTATCACCAAAACTATACTGCATAGGAAAGGGTAAATGTTTGTGCTCATTTCTTTGAGGCCTCGACCTGGCTGGCACAACTCTCTAAACATAGATCAAGATTAAATGAGTAATAAGGCAAGAGTGCACAATAGTTTCTTTAATACATTCTTCAATACTGTTACCGTAGAGGAGTCTTTTCAAAGGATTTAACGTCAGGTAGACAGAAACTTTGGAAATATTAATATCCACATTCTAAAACATTCACTGTTTAAAAAATTGTAACAAGTTTTATGGTGTCAAGGAGATCCAAATAAAAGATTTCCATATTTTCAGTCTCCTATTTTCACAAATTTCAGCATGATTGTTCTGGATTTTTTTTTTTTTCTTTTGCTTTGAGAAAACTGGTTGTTTCACTGTACTTCTACTGGTCCTAGAACTAAGCCTTCTTTCATCTCTCTAAAATTGGTCATGTTTCAATTTTTGCCTGGATATTCTAATTCTCATTCTGTTAAACTTTTAAGGGTAAGGATAATGGAGTATGGAATCGGTCACATGAAAAAAAGATAAGAAATAAGCGAAAGAGTTTCAATTTAAAACTATGTGACTTTTTTCCTGTCCTGTGGCATGGACATATATACACTACCAAATGTAAAACAGATAGCTAGTGGGAAGCAGCCGAATAGCACAGGGAGTTCAGCTCAGTGCTTTGTGTCCACCTAGAGGGGTGGGACAGGGAGGGTGGGAGGGAGACGCAAGAGGGAGGAGATATGGGGATATACGTATACATATAGCTAATTCACTTTGTTATACAGCAGAAACTAACACACCATTGTAAAGCAATTATACTCCAATAAAGATGCTTAAAAAAAAAACATGTGAGAAGTTGGAAGTTTCAGGAAAGTAGCAGTGAAAGAAAAATACCTCTTTATAAGCTACAGAAGAAAGAACTTTAAGACAAAATTAAATTAAATCAGAGATACAGAACATTTTATGGGAAAGGGAGACAGATGTGCTTTTGGAACCGGGAAAATACTGGTTAACTTTTAGTTGTGATCACACTTTGGTGGTGTCTATGTGAAGCAAATGCTTTGGCTCTAAACTTGTTTCTGCTGCTTTTATGTTTTCTCCCTTCACCAACCTGGAGACAGGAGAATAAGGCAAATTCTGACTCTCTGGTGAGGGTCAATCAGATGACTTTTGCTTGTCTCATAAATACTGCTCATCGATAAACAATTCAGTGTCTTTCAATTGAAAACTTCCTCCTAAAGACCATACAAGCCAGGTTTGGGGGCAAAATTGGAGAAAGTGGTCCTAGTACATTTTGCTACTCATAATTTATTCACTCACATGGTGAATATGATGTTGGAAAGGGCCTAAGACATCATCAGACTGTAATTGTGTTTGCTGTCATGTGAATGGAGCAAAAAGTGACAACTATTTTTCCCTCTTAATATAGTTGTAATCGTGCAGGTGAATTCATTCTTTTTCTGAAGTGGCCTCAATATATTTTCTTTCTGAAAAAATGTACAAAATAAGAAACTGCAAGAAGACTGAATTAATTATTCTACATTTGGTTATCCTTTTCCCATGAGACACTGGGTATTCACATTAGTAACTTTATACCTGAACACAGTTATATCCTTTAAAGTCCTAGAATGCTAGTGTTGAGAGGGGCTTAGAAACCGCTGGTCCTTCATTTTGAAGACGAGGAGACTGAAGCAGAGACAGACTGCGATTTCTGCAAGGTGGCACAGAGAGATACAATGAATATAGAATTAAAACCTGAAAACCGGCCCAGTGAACCCTTCATTACACTACTTTGTCTTGTGAGCCAAGAACCACTTCCTCAGCCCTTTTAACTCACTCTATCCATGCCTGGTCACTTCAAAACTTTGCTTGCTTCTGCAAACTATGTATATCAGCATCCCAGAAAACGTGGAGTTCATATATCTGAGATCTTCTGCTCAAGAGGAACTCCTGTCTTACTACTAGTCCATTAATTGATGGTTCCAGGAAGACAGACTGCCTCCAGTTGTACCTGGGCACCTTAATAGGGAGGTGTGTCCGGGTGTGGGACAGAATGGCCTAAATATGAAAGCAAGACAGAAAGTCCTCAGAAAAAATTTACCTATAGAAAAAGCTCCTTTTAAATGGCAGCCTTGATGAAAGTCTAAGCCATTGAAATATTATAGACTTTGGAAAATTCAAATGTTCTACGTTCAAGGCCTATGGTATGTTCAAGGCCAAAAAGACATGCAAAAAGGCTCTGGGACTGAGAGCATGAGTCCTGGAACCCATGCCCAAGCTGCTTCTACTGGGCACCCTTTATACAACTCCCCAAATGAAAACAGTAACGTAGGCCTGGCCCGACAAAAACCGAGATAAATAATGCCGGTGGATTTTAGGAAAGGAAGAATATAATCCTGATACAGGGTAGGATGTAGGCAGAACCCTATGAGATGCAAACACAGGCATATACTTTAAAATACGCTAGATCAGAACGTTTAAGAGGGAAGTGTTGTGTTTTGAAGGGAGCGTTTACTGCCATAAACACACCCGACCTGTATTAGAATGGGTGTGGGAAAGCGTCGGAGCAAGCATCAAGTTGTTTAAATCAGTCTGGGAGTAAGTAACACAGCGACCCATTCGCTAAACTCGTCGCCAAGTTCCCTCCCCCGGCCCGTTCCCCGGTGTGTAAGCAGCAGCCCTCCCGCCCCGGGGGAGAGCGATGGGTCCCAACCCCCGAGTCTCCTGGCGGGCTCGGGGGACGCAGGCTCTGTGAGGTCCTTCCCACACGCGCGCTCTGCTCCGGGCAGGGCGGGCCGGGGCGGGGACAGGGGAGCGCGGCGAGAAGCTCCCAGGGCGGCCGGGGAGGAGGGCGGCGGGCGGTTTCATTGTTTCCTTTCGCCCTCCTCCTCCCGCGCCTCGCCCCGGCGTCACTGGAAAGCCGCCCGAACCGCCCGGCGGCTGGTTATTTATAGCGCGGGCTGCGCGCGCGTCACGGAGCCCGGCCTGGCTGACGGGGCCGCTGACGCGCTTGGCCGCGGGGCCGAGTCCGCGGGGCTGCACGCCGGGCGCCGGCGACAATGGGCTTCTGTGTGTGCAGCTGCCGTCGCCGCTGGGGACCGGGGGGAGGGGGGCGGGCGGCCGCTCCCCCACCACCCCTCCCTCTCGCCCGAGACCCCCGAAACGTAACCGGCCTCTTCTGCCCCTGGCCGGGCCCCGCCGGCTGCTGCTTTTTTCTTTCCTTTTTTTAAAAAATTTTATCAGTCAGTTCTCCTTGCCCCAACCTCCGCTTCCACCTCCCCCGCTCCCCCTTCTTGGCCCCCAACATGACGAGAGAGTGGGATTTAGCCGGCCGGGGGCGACCACTTTGTGCGTCCCGGGGAGCGGGACCCGCCCAAGGCGCGCCCAGCGGGGGACGCGGTGACCGAGGGGCCGGGAGCACCAGGCAGGTAACGTATCCTGGACCTGGAATGGGGGCTTTGTTTGGGGTCGGGGGAGGGGACCTGGGGTGGGTGTGGACGCCGGGCAGCCCTTCCGGGTCTCCTGTCTCCTCCCCCGCTCTCCGGACCCCTGGCCTGCCCGCAGGAAGCCAACCTGGGTGTGTAGCGCGAAGAGCGAAAGAGAAACTTCTGCGTGACTAGCTGAGGCTCCTCCGGAGAGGCCCGGATACTAGAGGACCCCCGCCCCCCTCCGCGCAGGCCCCCCCCCCTCCGCGTAGGCCCCCCCCGTCGCCCCTCCCCCGCCCACTCCCACCCCTTGCTTCCCTCCCAACGCCGGGGACATCTGAGTCCTCCCCCCGCCCCGTCGCCGCGGGTTTGGTCCTCGCCCGCCCCCGCCCCGCGGAAGGAGGGGCTGGCGAGGATTTTAGGGACTTCCTGGGATGCGGAGAGCAGCTCTGAACCGTCCCCTTTCTGCAGCCGGTAGCTGGGGAAGCTGGCTCCGGAGCCTCTCGCACGTGGCAGGCAGGCAGAGAACTTGCTGTGCCTTCTAGGAAATTGCAGTCGATTTGTAATGCAGTTTCGCTAATTGGGAGTTCAAAATTAAACTTTAATAAAGCATTTGTGTCGTCTCGTCTAATTGTGAAAGCTTCCATCCGTCCTGGTACATAGACTCTAAGTCTCAAGTTAATGGCGCTAAGCTAGATTTCCCCCCCAAGTACAATTCCGTCAGCCGGCGTCGGCGCAGCTGGATTTCAGTTAGGTACAGATGTTGCTAATGGCAGCTTAAGCACGGATGGGCAGATAGCATACGGAATGCAACATGTTGCCATATGGTTCCTTTAGCCTTTCACCTCCAGGGGTATCAATCACGTATATTCTGGGAGGAACTTAATGGCTCTCTGAACGGCAAAATGAATTACCTGGTACAATTTATATCCCTTGACCTGATACGTTATAACAACAGGAAGGTAGCATCTCACAGTTTCTGTGGTATAAATTGAACTACAGAGCTACGTTTCAGATTTCGTAACGTCTATTTGTAGTTTGAGGGGCTCTGTCACACCATTCTGGCTGTAAAATCCGTTTCTGTCTTGCCCCCCTCCCCCCCACCTCTGGCTGATAAAGTTTATCAAGTTTAGCAAAACCGTTGTCTCGGCAACTGCCAATCAGCTGACCAAATACTAATCGATGAGGGTATGGAGAAATGGAAAATATGATTTCCAGAGCTAGGTACTTAAGAGCAGTCTTTAGGAACACCGTACTTTCTGAATCAGAAAATTAAAGGACTCCTAAGAAAATTATGTGTTCTGTGAGTCGTTTCAATGTAACTCCTAAAGCCATTTATTAACTATTTGAAATTCTGCTTTTTTATACTTCAGTCATTCTTAAACTTAGGAAAGTAACTTATGGAAAAGTACTTAGAAATATGAAATATAAGAAAGATAAGAAGGACCTCCTTAGTAAACTAGTTTCTATACCCTTCCCTCCCCGCCTCCACGCCCTCAACTATGTGTGTACTTTGACTTGAATCCTGGATGTGGTAATACTGATCGTTTGTGTTTTTCCCCCCCAAAATCTCAGTGACAGCATACTGAGGTCACTGTTAGATCCTAGTGGAATGCTTCTGTAATATTTCACAGGTCTTCTAAAAAAATATCCTGGTGATTAATAAAATATTTAATTGATTGGCTCTAATTTCAGATTATAAACGTGGTTGTGTTTTACTGTATCCCTCCTTTTTCCTTCACTAATGAGGAGAGGCAACACTGAAAAACAAGAAATAAGGGTAAAAAAAAAAGTAAAATAATTTACGATAACTTTGCTTTTAAACTTTTACCTATTAAGGGATATCTAAAAGCTATAGACATACTATCTTTTAAAAGATTTTGCATCCAACAATATGTGAACCACATTAATTCATGTGAACTGGTAAACTAGCGAAATACACAAAATGGACATAGTCTGAAAATATACATATTTTCAGTCATGCAAGTTTCATATTCATTTTTAAATTACAAGATAATATTCCTCCTTTTTTTCCTCTTTTTGTAACGGCTGATGATTTGTTGCCTAGTGCTTGAGTTAGGGCAATAATTTTGATAATGATTATCAAATGATATAAGATCTTTTGTGTACGTAAATAGCTGAAAATTTTATACAGAACAAAATAAGATATATCTGAGTTATGGCAACCCTTACTGGAGACTGTTTTTGGTAATCTTTTAATGGCTGAGGTTGTATTTCTCTCTGTAGCGTCGGCATTCAATGGGTTTTAACCTTGATCAGTAGTGAGGTTGTCAATAATGACTCCATCTCCATGACTTCTGAATAGACAGTGAGTGTGTCCTTTAACCAGTCACACAGAACTCGCCTTATAAAGCTGTTATTGTCATGAGCAGATATTGCAGGCTTCTGTCAAGCCCCATGATTATTAACATGTTCTTCAAAAGCCAGGCTGAAAGTCCTGCTGTGCTTTATTTCAGAATTCAAGTCCATTAGTACATAAAATCCTAAGCAGCAATATTTGCTTTTTCTGAAGTTGTATTACATACATGGTGAATAATTTCCGGCCCATTTGTAGACAAAAACTATGTATATTTGGTATACATATATAGTAGCAAAAACAAGATAGGTATCTTGCATCATGACTTATTTTAAACAAAGATTTCATGGTTGTCCATTGTTACTCTAGATGAGGTGGCCGGCTGCCAAGGCGATCCCTATAGCTGGAAAGTAGTGGTATTGTTATTGTCTACCAGGGAATCACTTCCTGTTTTTTGAGCTCCCAACTTCACCTCCCTCTTTCAATATGGCCCTTCCATATTGCTGATCTGAGAAATTGTTTGAATGTGAAAACTTTTGAAAATGTGTTTGTATTGGTCAAGATTTTCACCAGAGTTTTTGGTTGCCTGCTGGTGTTTACAGTCTTAATCTTGAGCCGGAAGGTATATTTTCATTGAAAATTAAGAAATACTATTAGGACAAGGTATATTGCCCATGCTCTAAGTAATTTTAATTGTGATGTAATCCTAGATGCTTTCTATTTTTTTTAACCTATGAATGTATTTTAAAATATTTAAGATAGGACAGATTTATGCCTTTCTCAAGGTAATATAGGACAAGTTATGGGTAGGCATGAGACCTCTAATGGTATACTTCATTTGAGAGAGTGAGTGTGGGGAGGAGAGCCATCAGGAAAGAGTATATAGTCCCACTGCACTGGCCCTGTTTGCTTTTCAAACTTAAAACCACATTGCTGCATTGGAAACTTGTTTCTCTCTTGTGTAGCCTTTCATTTAAACATGTTTTTAAAAAACCTGTCAATCTGTAAATATTTAACCAGCCAAGCAGGAAACAATCTTTTATTCTCGACTATATGCAGCTTTGTTTTCACCTGGGTTAGTGTGGTGGCCACGTAAATAACACATAAAATTTTGATTTGGTGTTCCTTACTTTGAAGATGGACAGAGGCTTCTTTAATTAATCTTGCTCTATTTCATGTTCTGTATTCAGATATTGAAATACAGTATTTTTATACATTTATAAGATTGTGTTTGCATTTATTTAATTTATGTTTCTTTTTTTAAAGCGTGTAGCCTTGAATGTTTGTTCTGCTTTTTTTTTTTCTTCACATCATTACTCTGGTACTGCTTGATGTAACTTGATTAGCTCCCTCCCCAGTCATGATTGGTAATTAAAATAGGCATTAAAATTAGTCACTTAGCAATTTTGCTGTTCAATTGGCAATTAAATTACTTAATTGCAATTAAAGTCCTAATTTTAATTGGCAAAATGATAGATGTAGATTTAAGATAATATGTATAAATACTTTAATAAGTGTCTATATAAGGATTACTTAATTACTCAACTTCAAGTTTATGCTGTTAACTTTAGAACTTTTAAGTGAGTGATGAAATTTATATTACATCTATTCAAAGGATATGGTAATTAGATTTATTACTTATCACTATAAGGGTCCTTGCTATAAGTTACTTTTGTAGTGTTAAAATTGTAGGCTGGATAATTGCAGAATTATGATAAAAAAAGGGCATATATGTCTGTCATAATATATCAATAACATGTCTTCATTTTTTATTAAATTGAGAAGTTCCTATACGCCAGTTAGTCTGAGGAAAAAAAATCAAAAATGGTTATTTTATAATTAAAGGTAAAACAAAAACTAACCAACTATGATATACATATGAAAACTGTTGCAAAGTGTATGTATTTTATCTACTAAAAGAAAATCCTATGTAATACTGTGGTGGTTACTAATGTTATCAGCTACTTCTAGAATTCCAAGTGTCCGCGATATATTCTTAGCATATAGCAACTGATTTTCAGAATCTTTAAAGTGTCTTTCAGGACTCTGTACATTTTAATGACTCCCATGTTTAGTGAAATCAGCAAGGAAATCTAAAACCAAAGTAACCCTTCCTTGCTTAATCAAGAAGAATTTTTACATAAGAAAATATTGGTGATTGCCAGGGGCTGGGAGGAGGGGAGAATGGAGAGTTATTGTTTAATGGTTATAGAGTTAGAGTTTTATAAGATGAAGAGTTATGGGGGTGGATGGTGATGATTGGTGCACAACAGCATGACTGTATATAACATCACTGAACTGTACACTTACAAATGTAAGATGGTAAATTTTATGTTATGTGTCTTTTACCACAACAACAAAAAGAAAATTTTAAGTGGTTAATTTAAAGTAAATATTTAGGAGATAGTTACTGAGAGTCAAGAGTTAGAGAAAAGATGAAGGATTTTTATTATGCAAAATACTTTTTGAGTGGCATGAGGTTTTACCATATGTTCAGTTTTAGAATTTTAATTTATAAGTAGATGCTTCTAGAAAAAAACAGTGCTGTTTTCTTCTGCACATCTTTCCACATTTCTAGAACTGAGTACTGTATCAAAGCAAGAAACAATTTTTAAAGTCTTTGCATTAAGTGGTTTGGAGTGAAAAATGGGCTGGGTTATACTGAGCAAAAGCCACAACTACCCAAAATGTGAATTACCAGCTGAGTATTTGACTTATTCTCTAGGCATCTCATAAAAGAGGAACAAATGATTGGTTGATTAATATCTTATTAAGGCAAGTGAAATGGCAAAGCAAATAACCAAAAACCGTCCATATTAAAAAATGATTTTGTATTTTCAGAAACTGAGTTTATTTCAAAGTGAAAATTTCTTTCTTCTATCACTAATGTAAAACTTCCTGCTGAATGGCAACAAATGCCATGAAAATTGTCCCAATATAACTTAAAATATGTCTCATTTTATGCTTAACATAGGTTCCATTAATTAATATTATTGTGAAATGTCTTCAAGTTACCTTGATTCTTATAGCATAACAGGTATATCTGTTTACTATATTTGAATTGTAAGAGCTAAGAGCTACTCTGAGTACATTTTGGGAGAATAGTAAAATAAATCCCTAAAGACCCCTTTCCCATGCATTAAGATACAAAATCCTATGGAATTAAATCCATGTTTGCTTTCTAAATTATACCAAAATCTCAATTTTATTAAGTATAATCAGCCTAGCCTTGCATAAAGTAAATACTTTGGTTTAGATGTGAGTATGCATTATTTACACTGTTTTTTTATGAAAATATTTTTTCCATATATGTACAAATATGTTCTGCTTAATATTGGCTAATATCATAAAAGATAACATAGTAACATTATTTTCCTATATGCTTTTTCTGAGGTCATCTAATACTGTATATTGATAGAAATAATAATTTTGTAATTTGTTTTAGTTGGTTTCAAAAGAAGGTCCGACTTATGGATAGGATCAATTTTATTCCCATTTATTGTAAATTGTTAAGAACACCGACCTTCATTTGGGGTAACTTTATGTATTTATACATGGCAATAATTTAAAGTTATATCAGATTCTGGGCCCTGAAAGAAACATTATTGTCATTTTAATCGAGTTATAAAATAGTTTATATTCAAGAATCTATTTATGTTCAAGAATCTTGCAGGATTGCAGTCATATAAATGCAGAATTTCAGTTTCTTTTAGCCTAGAGCATCATTTGAACATTTTCTAAAAGGTTGTTCAATTCTACATTTTGATTCCATTATATGTGTAATTAAACCTCTATTCACAAAAGCATTCTCTTATGTACTAGCAAATACACCCACAGGAATCCTCTTCTAAACTATAATTTATTTAAACATGTAATCATAGGATTTTAAAACATGTTTTCATTTTTCCAAACTAAATGCCAAATTTGAACTGCTTGGTGATAAAATGAAAGATTTTATTACCATTTTGACTTTTTTTTTCTCCCTGTGAGCTAACAGTGAGTTAAACATGGACAGGAGGAAATAAAGAAAATCTGTTGTGAACCTAATTCCAGTGTTAAAACTGTTTCCCTTTTTGAGAAATACAGAAGAGAATCAAAGATTTGTAGTTATTTATGAATTCCAGCAGAATATGAATATTTTGGCCTGCAGCAAGCTCTCCTGGGGCTTGGCCTAAGTAGTAAATAGCTAGTTGTGTGTGTGTATGTGCCTGTGTGTGTGTGTGTTTGTGTGTGTGTGTGATGTATCTTCCTGAACGTTGTGGAGTCAGGCCCCCTACTGACAGGATCAGTCAATTACAGACATTGGCCCTTCTACTGAGACTGTTCCATCAGAATCTGGTGGGGACACAGGAGTCTGGAGCTTTGAGCGAGGTCATTCTTTACACTTTCTAATGTCTGCTGGATCCTTTCCACCCCGAGCACATCTGAGCCCTACCAAAAATACCAACCCAAGAAATAGCTTACCCAATAATGTCTTTAAGTGAGTTTATCCGCCTTGCATCCGGTGTGTCTTCCTAAGAAGACACACTTCCTAGGAGCTAGAATAGGAATTTGAGGAAAGAGAAAATTCATACGGATTGTAGAATAGAAGGCAAAAAAAGCCACCTTTTTTTCTCATTTTGATGTTGTATTTATTCAATCCATTTCCGGTTACTAATAATTGTTATAATAAGCTGCTGTGAAAACTGCGTCTCGATCTTGGGTGCCTTAAGACTTGAGTAAAGGCTCTGTTATCAAGAAGCCAGACTCGACAGGTTGCTGTTATAGAATAACCCATCACATTACAATGTTTGTCTTCCTTGGAGCTCACTTTAAGAACTCCAGCACATTTTCCCACTTACTAGGAGAGAATTTTCAAATTGCCCGCAGACTCAACCCAGGCTAAAGCCAAGGTTTTTTTTAAATGGTTTAAGGGAGGAGGAGCATGTGGAGGGAATGTACCTACTTAGATCTGAGTATTGGTGTTTGGAGAAGGATGGTTACAACCTTAAAGTTCTCCTGGCCCCCGCCTTCCGAGGAATATATTAAAAAACAATAACTGCCACCCCAGCATGGCTGCGCTTGAATTTCCGACGGCCTGAAAATAGCTGCTGGGAGCCCGGCCCACCCCTGGGATCAAGGAAAGCTCCCCGAGGCCGCGCGTCCTGCTCCCTTGTGGAAGGGGAAGGGAACCCGGGAGGGCGCCACCGAGCTAGAGCTGCTGCTATTTTGGGCCCAGCCCGGCGGGTGCGTCAATGCCTGAGCCCCTGCGTCACCGCCACCCCCACCGCTTTCCTTCTCCCCTGCTCTCCAAACTCTCACTTTTTCCCTTTCGTTCGCGTGGAATCGTTTCTGCCCACAGGGCGCTGACGCTACCCAGCTCATGCTAATAAGCTATTCTTCGCCCTCCTCCTCTCATCCCCCTACTTACACACCTTCACCCGCCACCGCAACATTCCCCACCCCCCCCCACCCACCACACAGACACACACACACACACACACACACACACGCACGCACGCACACGTGCGCGCGCTCTCACACACACTTCCTGGTTTTATTTTTTCTCGCGCCCGCTAGGGCACCGCTGAGCCGCCGCGGTGGCTGCAGCAGCAGCAGCAGCGGCAGTCGCAACATCTGGGGGAAACTTAAGGTGGTCACGTAGGTTTTCCCGAGGATGCGGTGCAGAAGAGCCTGCAGCTTCTCGGGGCAGCCTCGGGGCACCTGATGGCAACGCCTCTCCAGCCGCCGGGGAGCAGGAGGCGGCGGGAGAGGGCAAAGGCTGGGGTGCAGATTAGAGCTGAGTGGCACCGTAAGGCGGAGAGCTCCACGGCGATTTCGGCCCGCCTGTACTGGGAACACCAGGATGGGGGTGTGCAAAGGGGCCCCGAGCCTGGAAGCGAGCTACGCCGAGAGGGAGGGGCGGCTGGAAGTCTTCTTGGGCGGAGGAGGGGGACACCTCCGAACCCTCCCTCCCCCGTTAACTCCCCAGCCCCATGGGAGAAGCCCCGAGGCCCGTCCAGCTCTAGCCCAGGAACCCGGAAGGGGGCTTGCTCCCGGGAGAAGCGGCGTTTCTTTGCTAGAAAGCGCCTTGCGCCCTCAGCTTGGAGGTGGATTGACTTGAGAAGCGGAGTCTGCGGCGGCTGGGGCGGCTGGGGCGGCTGCAGGGGTGCGGCGAGCTCCGGTCGCCCGCCGGGCCCCACTCCTGGGAAGGCTGAACGCACACACCGTACGCCTCGCAGAGATCTAGACGCCCCCCTCTCCCCGCCGCTTCCCCCATGCTTAGTCTTTCCCTCTTGGCTCTCAGATTGAAGCTTCGAGAGCCCTTGTGCTTCAGAGGAGGGTAGATTTATTTCCCTAAAACTTGTGGAAAGACACGAGTTGATGGGCACCCAGGAGTGTCAAAGTATGAGAGTTGGTACAAGGTGAGGCTGGGGCACCTTTCTGCAGAACACACCTGTTGCCCGGCGCTCGGCTGCATTGTCTGAGAAAGGAAAGTGGGTGACGCCTCACTTTGACTTTTGGGGTCCCTGAAGGGCTGGGTCACTGGCTACCCTCTCCTTTCCGCTTCCCTCCCCACGCACCACCTCTTCCCTCGCACGTGAGCACTGCAAGAAAAGAAGGGAACATAGAAAATAGGCCATACCTACTCTCTTCCACCTTGGAGTGTGTGTGTGTGTGTGTGTGTATGAGAGAGAGAGAGAGGGAGAATATGTTAGAAGAGAAGGCCGGGGACAGGAAAAAAGAGAAAAGGGGGGTGCACTGGACAAGGGAAATCCCACCCCAATTGCCTGAGCCCTCCGAGCGTCTCGTGTCATGGGACATCTGTACTCGCTTCCGCTAACGGGGGTGGCAATTGTGGGTGGGCGAGGTTAGCGTGCTGCCAGGCACGCCCCGTCTCGTGCGATTCCAGGTGCTGGCTACCTGGCCCACGCCTGGGTCCCCTCCCGCTCGGGCTTTTGTTGCACCCTCCCCCACCTGTGAGCTGCCGGACCCCTTCGGCGGCGCGGGGATTAGCCGTGGGTGGGGGGGTGGGGGGTTGGGGGGAGGGGAGGGGAGATGTCGAGGCTCTGTGGGCTGCGCAGACCTGAGTGGAGAGGTCACACCTCTTTCGGAAAAGGGAAAAAAAAAAAAAACCTCGCTGGCTACCAAGGTGAACCCTGAACGGTTCCCACCTTAAAATCGGCCCTGCTCGTGACGTCAGGTCGGAAATATACCAAAGCGAGCGCCGGCCAGGAGTCTGGGGAGCGCGGCGGCTCGGCGATTGGGCGGCAGGCCGCTGACGCGCGCTGACGCGCGGAGACTTTAGGTGAATGTTGGCAGCGGCAGCGCGAGCCACATAAACAAAGGCACATTGGCGGCCAGGGCCAGTCCGCCCGGTGGCTCGCGCTAGGCTCCTCGGTCCCGCTCGCCTGCCCAGCCGCCGCCTTCCCCTGCTCCCTCCCCGCTCTCGGCGCCTCCGTTCCCTTCGCCCCTCTCGCCCACCCCTCCCCGACCCTGCCACCCCGACTCCCGAAGGGAACTACACTTTGGCCGAGTTGAATGAATGAAGAGAGACACGGAGAACTCCTAAGTGAGTAGGTGCAGCCCGTACAGCTCGCGTTCTTTTATCCTTCTTTCTGTTTTTGCACGTCTCTTCTTCCCGCTTGTGTGGTGCAGGTTCTCTGGAGGTGGGCGCCGAAGGCGCGGAGCGCGAGTGGGGCCGGAGGATGGGGAGTAGGTGTGCGCAGCTACAGAGGGCATTTGTCGGAACTCCTGCTTTGCCACCCAACAGAGGCTTCCAGGCTCCTCATTGGTGGACGTGAAAGGGAGGCTTGCACAGTTTCGGGAGCTGCGGACTTAACACGCGGAAATGTGCGCAAAGTTTGCTCTTGGTGCGGAATTGATTGTGGTCTTTGGACACGTAGACTCCAAGTCCTGTGTATACGAGGGACCTGGACGCTGCCCACAAAGTGACAGGGAGAGTGAAAGTTCTTCAGTTTATGTGTTGCTTGGGAACTGTATCATCGCGGCTGGCCAGCGTGCCCGTGTCTCTTGGGTATTGTTGAGTGAGGAGGGGCGGTTGGTAGAGTGACCTGTTACTAAGTTGCTTGAAATTTCTGGTTTTGACATGTGCCGCGCTTGTGTTAGTGAGTTTGTCAGAGAGGCAGAGACAGAGGGACAGACTATTTAGAGTAGTTATGAAGCTGCGAAGTTACCAGAGGGTTAATATCCAGCACAGGCATATCTGTCAAGGGCTGTGAGGGTCAAGAGTCTCCTTTCTTTACTTTTTCTGGTTACCCTCCCTCCTCCATGAAGCAAGATTATGAAGGGGGGTGGGGGAGGAGAACAGAATTGGATGTTTGGCTTTCTTTTTCATTAGTAATAAAGTCGTCTGTGCTCTAGAATGCCTTCCAAGTGGGAACATCTGAAAAGTACTAGGACACAAGAATGCCTTGTTCCAGCAAGAGGGCAGATTGTGGAAGGCTGGATAGGAAAGGTGCTCAGCTTGCTATGTTGAGAGGTGCTTCTAACACCGGTGCCACTATTGGATATGCAGCATTTCCCTCTCCCTGCAACTGACTTAAGATGCTTCTGAAAAAATAGGGTCCCCTGTTTCCACCTCTTGGCCATTAAAGATGAAAGACAAATTTCTTGGAGAAGTGAATGCCCATTCACCTGGATCTCCAAACCCAGTGCTCCGTCAAAAGCTCTTAGGAAATCCAGATGCTTCCATTAAGATTGCCTTCAGGGCTACCTGGGCCTTGCTAACATTTTTTAACTCCTAGGGGGTGAAGGAAGAGATTGTTTTCACATTTTATATTCTTGACTTATACTTCCTTCCCTGCTTCCTAGATGAAAAGCCAGTTTCACCACAGGAAAAAAAAATTCAAGAGAAGGTTCCAATGCTGTATTTTATTAAACCCCAGTTTCTTCTTATTTAGTTTTGAATTAAACTAAAATGGAAATGACACTCCCCTTGCACTGCCCCTAAACACCCAGTAAAGGGGCCAACTTATTTCATCATAAATAAGTACATGGAATACCTTTCCTTCTTCAGAGGTATTCTCTGCAAGGATCAACACAGTCAATGGGTGAAATTTTCTGTTGTTTCCAGCCATCTCTTTTAGACATTCATTTTAAATGGTGTTTGATAAAGGCTACACACTAATTTCCAATTAAACAATCAAGAAGGGCCTGCCTTGTGATACAGATGCCCAGCTAAATCTGTCCGGAAAGTCACCCTAAGGCTTCCTGTGTCTTTATTTCAGGGAGGAGAACTGCCAGGCTGGGCTCTCCACTGCTTTTCTAAAAATCTTGGAAACTTTGTCCTTCATTGAATTACGACACTGTCCACCTTTAATTTTCTCGAAAACGCCTGTAACTCAGCTGAAGGTTAGTGCAACTTCATTTTTTTTTCTTTCCCTCCCCCGAGTTCCGTAAACGTCAAGAAACAGGGCAATGCGATCTTTCCCAGCAAACCCTGTAACTTAAGTTTTTCCCCCGACCCATCGCCTTCGGGAACAAGTTTCTCATTGTGCAATTCAACTTGATTTCTGGATTGAGCTTGCTGAACCCGAGCTTCAGAGGAAAGGCTCATTGAAGAGGGATTACCCATGAAAGGGGGCGGAGGGGGAGGCGCTGGAAATATCCGGGAATGGAGACTGTAATAGCTTTCTAGTTCTGGGTCTTTATTGGATCCGTCTTTCCTTGTCCTGCACTGTTTCGCTCCTCAGTATTCGCACTCTCCGCCCTTCCTCTCGCGCCCCTACGTGCTCTCTGACCGCCGCGGGCTGCCGGTGTAGCTCCAGGTGTACCCGAGCCCGGGAGAAAGTGTTCAGTTGACCAGGCTGAGTGTATATTACCCTGTTTCATTTCCAGCCATGCCTTGTGTTCAGGCGCAGTATGGGTCCTCGCCTCAAGGAGCCAGCCCCGCTTCTCAGAGCTACAGTTACCACTCTTCGGGAGAATACAGCTCCGATTTCTTAACTCCAGAGTTTGTCAAGTTTAGCATGGACCTCACCAACACTGAAATCACTGCCACCACTTCTCTCCCCAGCTTCAGTACCTTTATGGACAACTACAGCACAGGCTACGACGTCAAGCCACCTTGCTTGTACCAAATGCCCCTGTCCGGACAGCAGTCCTCCATTAAGGTAGAAGACATTCAGATGCACAACTACCAGCAACACAGCCACCTGCCCCCCCAGTCCGAGGAGATGATGCCGCACTCCGGGTCGGTTTACTACAAGCCCTCCTCTCCCCCGACGCCCACCACCCCGGGCTTCCAGGTGCAGCACAGCCCCATGTGGGACGACCCAGGCTCCCTCCACAACTTCCACCAGAACTACGTGGCCACCACGCACATGATTGAGCAGAGGAAAACGCCGGTCTCCCGCCTCTCCCTCTTCTCCTTTAAGCAGTCGCCCCCCGGCACCCCCGTGTCTAGCTGCCAGATGCGCTTCGACGGGCCCCTGCACGTCCCCATGAACCCGGAGCCGGCGAGCAGCCACCACGTGGTGGACGGGCAGACCTTCGCTGTGCCCAACCCCATCCGAAAGCCCGCGTCCATGGGCTTCCCCGGCCTGCAGATCGGTCACGCGTCGCAGCTGCTCGACACGCAGGTGCCCTCGCCGCCGTCGCGGGGCTCCCCTTCCAACGAGGGGCTGTGCGCCGTGTGCGGCGACAACGCGGCCTGCCAGCACTACGGCGTGCGCACCTGTGAGGGCTGCAAAGGGTTCTTTAAGGTGAGCCAGGACGGGGGCGGAGGAGGCAGGTCGGGGCCCCCTAGTGCCCGGAGCCTCAGAGTGCTGGTTCCACCGGGGTGCAGGCGCCCGGCGCCAACTGGCCCCTGACCGTCCGACTCCCGGGGTCCACGGGGGCTGCCCTGCAGCCGCCCCTGGGCTGCGGCGGAGGCTTCTGGGTGCCTTGGAAAGGGAAGTAGGAAGACCGGGAGACCCGGGGTCGCATCCCCCGCACGCAGCCGACCCGGCGAGCCCCCGCCCGAAGTTGCCGGAGCTGAGTTGGAAGAGGGTCATTTGCATGTGCTAGGAGCTGTCTTCTCTGTTCAGATTGAAATTGGTTAGGACAGAGAACCGTGTCTGAGCTAACCAAGTGGAACAGAATTCCCTATGGTCAAATTAAGTGATCTCTTTATTTCGCCATCCTGATTGAATAATCTTATCATTTTAAATAGAGAAGGTCTCTAAGGAATGTAAATAATATGAATGCCCACGGATTTGTATTTACTGAGCGTCTCCTTCTTCTCTTGGCATATAAAACACAGCGAGGAGCGGCAAGGTTAGCTCAAATGTTAACGCTATCAATTTTCTTCTGTTAAATGCCCTGGGGGAGGAAAAAGAGAAGAGAGAGAAAGAAAAGGAAAAAGAAAAAAATAAAAAGGAGTTGTGTATGTGTTTGTTTATGGGGAGGGTGTGTGGATCCCGGCCGGCCGTTCAGAAATTGTGTCTGGATTCCCTGAATTGTGTTGGATTTTCAAGAGAAAAAAAAAAATTTTTTTTCCGGCCTGTATTGTCTCCTTTTGCAGCGCACGGTGCAAAAAAACGCGAAATACGTGTGTTTAGCAAATAAAAACTGCCCAGTGGACAAGCGGCGCCGGAATCGCTGTCAGTACTGCAGATTTCAGAAGTGCCTGGCTGTTGGGATGGTGAAAGAAGGTAGGTTGGGGCCAGCAGCCCACTCCCCAGTCTGCGCCTTTGGGAAGCTTCTGCTCCTGCCCCAAACCCACTTCCCAGAGCCGGGGCGGGGGCTGGGGGAGGTCTCCTGCTTCCCCCGCACCGGCCTCTGGCCTCTACGACTCGGCAGCTGCCTGCTAGCCCATCCTGCCCTAGAGAAAGCCGCCAGGCCCTTCCCACCTTTAACTATACGACCCATTGGGAAGACGACATGAAACAACCCCCCCCCTTTTTACGCTTCTTGTCAGTATAAGGCTTTACAAGCGGTGGGGCGCTGCCCCGCCCCGCCGGGCGCCCCGCGGCTGCGGCCTTCCCCCGGGGAGGGGCCCAGGCAGCAGCTGGATCTTGCTTGCCCTCACCCGGCGATTCCTTTGCAGTGGTTCGCACAGACAGTTTAAAAGGCCGGAGAGGTCGTTTACCTTCGAAACCGAAGAGCCCACAGGAGCCCTCTCCCCCCTCGCCCCCGGTGAGTCTGATCAGTGCCCTCGTCAGGGCCCATGTCGACTCCAACCCGGCTATGACCAGCCTGGACTATTCCAGGGTAAGAAGCTGGCGCGGGGGGGGATCCTTCGGACAACTGACAGATGGGCAGGACCCCTTCCCCACACCCATCACTAACCCCCAGGCCCAAGGGATAAAGGAAGCATGCGAGGCTGTGGCTTCACAGCTCTGGGCAGGGCCACAGAAGACAGATGGCGTTGCTAGGGCTGCAGACGTGAGGACAGGGCAGAGGAAGGAAGAGAGGGTAGGCCACAGTGGTCAAACCTCTGTGAGGCCCCTTCCCAGCACCACCGTGCACACACACACACACACACACACACCAGTGCCTCTGATGCCTAAACCAGAGGCAGTGGAAAAGCCCCCGCTTGGGTTCTATCACCAGTCCTCCATGGAGATGATTTAATCCTCATTCTCTCTGGTGCCGTCAGGGTGAGGGATGCCTCCTCCCGGGTCAGGGAAGGGGAAGAGAAGGGGGTATAAGGAATGGCAGTGGGCGGGGAAATCAAGTGGTCAGATTCCTCTTTTACCCCAGCCATGAGAAATGTGTGCGCTTTAAATGGAGGAAGTGTGCCGGGCAAACCTGGAAGCAAACCTACGAGCCACTGCAATTTGATTGAGATTTGCAAAGGGCGTCTCTGCTCGAGACCCACTCTGGGACTGGCATGAATACTAACGTGTCAATTGTTTTGTGGAGATAAGAGTGAACGTTTCCCAGGGCTGGTTGGCACCGTATTTAGTCTGTATGGAAATGGTAATTTACATATTTAAAGCAGCGACCTCATAGCACCATCCCTAATTGAATTAATTGCCCCGGAACATCTAATTTCCTTACTGGTCAGAGAGAGGTTTAATTGTTATAAAAACCTGGCTCCCCTACTAGAAACGAGGTTAGCAATTTCACGGGTTATATATTTTAGAGAACCTCATTAAGTGCTTTTTAAAATGAAATTCCAGTTCCAGGCGAACCCTGACTATCAGATGAGTGGAGATGACACCCAGCATATCCAGCAATTCTATGATCTCCTGACTGGCTCCATGGAGATCATCAGGGGCTGGGCAGAGAAGATCCCGGGCTTCGCTGACCTGCCCAAAGCCGACCAGGACCTGCTTTTCGAGTCGGCTTTCCTAGAACTATTTGTGCTGAGATTAGCATACAGGTAAATGGAGAGGGCGATCCAGGAAGGCTGGGAATGGAGGAAGAGAGGAATCAAGAAAGGAAAAGAAAGAGGAAGAGGGAAAGAAAAGGGGGAAAGAGAGGAGAACAGAACGGGAAGTAAATGAGGGGGAAAGGAAGGAAAGGAGAGTAGATAAAAGGAAGAGAAGGGAAGGAGTGAGGGCAGAAGCCTTAGATGAATGGAATGGAGGTGGGATAGGGGGCATTCTTGATTGTTATGAAATTAAACCCTTTCAAGGTCCACTGGCCTACGTTTTATTAACTCTTTGGTAATTAGGTGCCTCTTAAATCCCTCATTTATTGCTCTTCAAGTAATTAGTTGTTTAGCTTTTTTCTCTCTCTCTTTTTCTCCCCCTCCCCCTCTCTTTGGTATTAATTGCAGGTCCAACCCAGTGGAGGGTAAACTCATCTTTTGCAATGGGGTGGTCTTGCACAGGTTGCAATGCGTTCGTGGCTTTGGGGAATGGATTGATTCCATTGTTGAATTCTCCTCCAACTTGCAGAATATGAACATCGACATTTCTGCCTTCTCCTGCATTGCTGCCCTGGCTATGGTCACAGGTCAGTACCACAGGCACAGGGCACTTCTCCAGAACTGCCCAGTGGGATTCGTCCCGGTTTTCCCTTGCTGCCTGCCGACCCTCCCTGGTCCTGTCAGCTAGCTAACTGCTCGGTGCATTCCTCTTTTGTTTCTGGTTGTGTTTTCTGCAGAGAGACACGGTCTCAAGGAACCCAAGAGAGTGGAGGAGCTGCAAAACAAGATTGTAAATTGTCTCAAAGACCATGTGACTTTCAATAATGGGGGCTTGAACCGCCCCAACTATTTGTCCAAACTGTTGGGGAAGCTTCCAGAACTCCGTACGCTTTGCACGCAGGGGCTACAGCGCATTTTCTACCTGAAACTGGAAGATTTGGTACCACCACCAGCAATAATTGACAAACTTTTCCTGGACACTTTACCTTTCTAAGACCTCCTTCCATGCACTTCAAAGAAACTGGAAAGAAACCTAAAACTGTCCAGAGGGGGCAAGTCACAAGGGCACAGAGATACCCCTGAGCTGCCTCAGCTCTAGCCGGCCCCCACCCCTTCCATACACCTTGGCCCTTGATCTCTAAAGAAAACAAAACAAACAAACAACAACAAAAGCAAAAACTGTTACTATTTCCTAACCTGCAGGCAGAACCTGAAAGGGCATTTTGGCTCCGGGGCATCCTGGATTTAGAACACGGACTACACACAATACAGTGGTATAAACTTTTTATTATCAGTTTAAAAATCATTTTATTGTTCAGAAGGAAGCTTCTTAATGTATGACGGAAAACATTTGGCCATGTTTGGTTGTTGCAGTTAAGACAAATGTAATACACATAGACACATACACACACACCCACATTGTAAGGGGACCCACAAGTATTGCCCTTTAAAAGACTTCAAAGTTTTCTGCTGTAAAGAAAGCTGTAATATATAGTAAAACTAAATGTTGCGTGGGTGGCATGAGTTGAAGAAGGCAAAGGCTTGTAAATTTACCCAATGCAGTTTGGCTTTTTAAATTATTTTGTGCCTATTTATGAATAAATATTACAAATTCTAAAAGATAAGTGTGTTTGCAAAAAAAAAAAGAAAAAAGAAATAACCACAAAAAAGGGACAAGCATGTTGATTCTAGGTTGAAAATGTTATAGGCACTTGCTACTTCAGTAATGTCTATATTATATAAATAGTATTTCAGACACTATGTAGTCTGTTAGATTTTATAAAGATTGGTAGTTACCTGAGCTTAAACATTTTCTCAATTGTAAAATAGGTGGGCACAAGTATTACACATCAGAAAATCCTGACAAAAGGGACACATAGTGTTTGTAACACCGTCCAACATTCCTTGTTTGTAAGTGTTGTATGTACCGTTGATGTTGATAAAAGAAAGTTTATATCTTGATTATTTTGTTGTCTAAAGCTAAACAGAACTTGCATGCAGCAGCTTTTGACCGTTTCCAGAGTGCTTATAATATACATAACTCCCTGGAAATTACTGAGCACTTTGAATTTTTTTGTTTTTTGTTTTAATGTCTAAGATTGTCAGTTAATATATTATTTTATGTTTGAGTAAGAATTTTAATATTGCCATATTCTGTAGTATTTTTCTTTGTATATTTCCAGTATGGCACACGATATGAGTCACTGCCTTTTTTTCTATGGTGTATGACAGTTAGAGACGCTGATTTTTTTTTTCCTGATAAATTCTTTCTTTGAGAAAGACAATTTTAATGTTTACAACAATAAACTATGTAAATGAACAGAATTTTGTCTTCTTTCTGGGTTAGGAACAATGATGACTAAATAGCAATATACAATAGACAGAGTTGGAGATTGATCTGGGATAGGTCACTTGTTCAAAATCTGAGTTTCTGACAGTTTAGACCTATTCTGGCAAAAGGAACTGGGAAATTGAAGTCATTATCCAGAGAATTCTGTACAGTATTTTTCCTTAACCGGAATTTTCCAGTGTGGCAACCTACATTTATCAGAATCAGATGAGAATATCTCAACTCTTCTGATAACTTTGCCAGTCAGTGCAGCTTTCAGAAGAGAAGTTCAGGAGACCTAACAGCTTTTGAAATTTTGCAAGGTTCGAAGTCCTATCAAGTTTTTGTCTTGCACAATGTTTAGAAAGTATCTTTTTAAGACTCAGAAAGTCAACATGGATTTGGAGTGTATTAAATAGAATCTCTGATTTCTCCCACCCCTTGTAAAGGATCTTGGAGGAAGAACCAAGCATTTTGGTCCCTTTGGGCCTTGGGTCAGTGGTGTTTGGCATAGAGCAGAACAGTAGAGGCATTTCTTACAACTTTTTGTTTTCCTCCTTCAGTGAATAGTGATGAGGTTCAATTTGCAGTTTTAGAATAATATTTCCGTCTTAAAAGTTTCTCAGGTAAAGGACAAAATATCCATGTGTCAGGTCCTGGGTCCTGTCAGATACAAACAAGTTATACCAAAGTCTCTAGGATTCCACCCAGCACCAACTTTTAGCAAAGAAAGTAACTAACACTGTAGAAGCCACTTCTGGTACCAGCTTCCTCTCAGCGACCTGGTCCTTGGGGGGTGGAGGTCCAGCCAGTTTTGCCTCTGGGCAGCTGTGAATTCATAGAAAGTGCAGGATGGGGGTGGTTTTCTTCGTTGGCCCTGGTGGATTTCAACTGGCCTCCGGGTCATTGAAATTTACAGAACGTGTTATTATTTTTAAAATGCAGAGTTAGAACAGTAAATTTCCAGGAGAGTTCTCGGGTTATTTTTACTTTGCCTTTTCTTCCTTAAAAAAAAAAAAAAAGACATGTTTTGCGGGTCGGGCAATAGAGATAAGGCAGGTCTCCGTGGTAATTTAAGGTTATTTTCAAGAGATGCGTTTCTCTACAGGTAACTCAGGGGCAAAAGTGTGTGGCCACATGAGAGATTAAATAATAAGCAAAATGTCCGATGTCCTAGCTTCCTTGAAAAGATGGGGCCTGCCATTTCCTTTTATTTTCACAACTTCTGCTCAACTAAAGCCGAACACTAATAAGCAGAGAGAAAGAGAAAGCTCTTTAGAAATGCTGGGAGTCTGCAGAGCCGTCAGCAGTCGTCTCCCAGGTGTCTGCAGCCCCGAGACAATTACATTCCGACTCAGAATCCTCGAGAGTTGAACCCAGAAACGAACTCTGTTGCAGGTTCTCCCTTAAGGAAGCCGCTGTGCATCACCCGAGGCCAATGGGGTGTCAGGTAGTGCGCCTCCCGAGAATTTGGGGTGAAAGGAGGGAGGGATGACTCTCTCCCATGCCCGCATGCAGACTGCACCGGCTCCGCGTATATTTAGTTGTAATTCCTAAATTGAAAAGTGGCTAGTCCTTTTTCTGCTTCACAGTTGCCGAGTCAATTTCCAACTCCCGGCTGCTCACCGGGTTGCGCGGGGAAAGAGCCTCGCACGCATCTATCCTGCAGCTTCCGGTATCCGTAAGGCTGAGGACTTTTCCGGTCCCGGTCTTTCTAGGAGTAAAACCCAAGAAAAGCAACAGACACGATGCGTTGCAAAAGACAGAAGTTTCATGGAACTCCTATAGAAATAGATTAAAACTTTATAATGGGACTTCATATAGCCCTCCTCTCCCCAAGTCCTCTTAAGAAGTTCAGTTATTGTGTGTTGTTTCAGCAATGGAAATATCTTATCATTGTTCAGAAGACATGACCATACACTTCTCAGCTCTGAAAGAGGGCCTAATTTTAAGTCTTCACGGTGTCTAGACCCACGTCGAGTGGTTACTTAGAACGCCCTGAATTTATGGAGAGTTGCCCTTAATACAAAGCACGGGTGAGCAGCGCTCCCGCCTGTTACTTGGTGGGCTCCGCTTCTTTACCGTCCAGGCGACTGCCACAGTGTCTCCAAGAACCCAGACGGCCCTCGCTCTGACCTTCCGCTTTCGGAGAGAAGAGAGAGAGAGAGAGAGAGAGAGAGAGAGAGAGAGAGAGAGAGAGAGAGAGAGAGAGAGATTGAATTTCTGGTCCTGATTCTAACGAGAGAGATAGCCTGGTCCAGAGAGCTGATAACACCCTGCGGTGACAGCGGCACCCAACGACCTTACCTTGTGTATTTCATTTTGGTGCTCAACTCCATCCCTAGAGAGTTGGTGTGCCCCCTCCAATAAAAATACCGGTCATAAGTCTTATGGGACACTGGTTCTCAGAGTGCAAGGAGCCGGACAAGGAGAAGCAGATATTCCTGCCAACTTAAGAATGTCGCTTGAAGGTTCCATTTCACTTTGCCATGAGAATCTCTCGGCATTATCTGCGCTTCAAAGCTAATAGTCAATTACCTAATTGTATGTTAAACCTAGGCGTGGGCAGTGAATACTTCCAAGATACAAACACGTCTGTGAGGGAAAAGTTTTATTTCATTGCAATATTTTGATCACAGAGTTTTCCGGAACAGGATACATTACCATTGCTCCAGGCCCTATCCAGGGTAGCGATACCAGGGCCCTTCCAGGCATGTCGCGGGATGCGCATCTTTGCGCCACCATCTCCCTGCCTAACTCCGCACTTGCGCCCGTTTCCTTTTTTATCCGCCGCGCGGCAGCGCGGAGGTGGCTGCGGGGAGTGAGGGCTGGGGTCTCCCGGGCCGGCATCGCTTCTCTCGGTGAGGGAGGCTCCTGGTTCTGTCTCAAAGCCGTGTTGCTCGCCGCCACCTCAAAAATGGAGACAGGTTCTATCGAGGTGGGAGGGGAAAAGAGGGTATCTTGTCCCGCGGATTTAAAAACTTTTTTTTTCAGTATTATTTCGACGGTTGAACAAGAGGTCTGGGAGTGAGTATCTCTAAAACATCCTCCTCCAAATGGGGTTTTAAGGCTTCCCCCCACCCCCGCCTGTGCCTGCTATTCGGGAACAGGAACTGTCGCTACGTGGGCGCGCCCGGAAATTCCTCAGTAGTCCAAGCCGCCTGTGCGCCCCGCGAGTTTTAGAGTCCCACCGGGGAGGGATGGAGTTTGGGGTCCCAGCCTAAGCCCAGTCAACGGATCCTCCCCATGGTTCTCAGCCAGGACTAAAAAGAGCGCACCCGGTAGCAACAGTCTTCGGGAAAGGTTCGGCCAAGATCTGTGCATCTGGCAGAACTCAGCCGGGGGATCGCGTTTAGCAAAGCTGCATGTTTTGGGGTTCAGTTGATACTGGCTGACTTTACTAGTAAAGCAAGATAAGAACTCCAAACAGGGCCGTCATTGTTTTGTAATTCGTTTTTAATAATAAAACAAACACGCACAAATCCACGTTTCATTTTTACTTTTGAATTTTACTAGAAACTCCAAATTGGGTATTACGCATAGCCATTTAGGATGGTGAGGCTGTCGTTTAAATCCATCTTCCCTCAGTCTTTCTGTTTCCTGAGCACGACTGGAGACGACCGCTGGGGCCGCAGGGTCTTTGCTCCGACTTTAATTTTGCGCTTCTTTAGGCAAAGTCCCACTTCCGTCGGAGGGCGCTTCCCGGAGCGGGACAGCGGGGCCCCACCCAACGCTAGGGGCGTAAGGAGGTGGCCGCACCCCTGGTTCTTAGCCGCGACGTGCGCTCCCTGCCCAACAGACAGTGGCGGGAGAACTCCGGAGAGCGAGGCTCCGGCAGCTCACTCCCTACCCCACGCCCTCCCACTAGGCACCCCCCACCACACTCCCAGCGTGGTCTGGTTTTGAGGCCCCAGAATTACTGGAGAGGACGTGGCTCCGTTTGTGGTTCGGGGGTGCGAATGCGGGGATGCACGCGCTCCAGCTCTGCCCGAGGCGTTCTGGAGACTTAGAATTTGACTCTGCAGGTTGCAGCAGGAGACTTTGCCCAGGGAGCCCTGGACCAATTAGGACGAACTCGCCCGGGTTAACTCTGTTTCCTCCGTTTCCTGCCCTGCCCTCTCCAGCTGCTCCTTGCTTCTTTCCCAGCTGTTCCACGTCCCCCAGGGCCGGAGGCCGCAACAGGTTCCAGTCGCCGCGTGGCCAGGTCCGGTGCGACAGGGCGCGAGCACGTGCGGCCGAGCGCGCCCCTGGCTTCCCCTGCACCCACAGATCAGTGGTCAGTCTTGTGTCTCCCCTAGTTGTGAGCCGAGCTGGAGCGTCCATCCACTCCAAACTGGGGAAAATCTTTTTCCCCTGGTTGTGGGCTCACAAATAGGAGGGGCAGAGGCGCCGGGGCGCGAGTCGGAGGCGCATCCGCCCTGCGGAAAGGGGCCCCAGCACCCCCCGCACACGTGTGCCCCGCAAGTGTGCTCCCAACCCCGAAGCTCCGAGGAGGCATCGTGCGCGTCCGGCTCTGCTTTCAGGTCTCGCACCACGGGTTGTGAGCCCTAGGCCCGCGCGCCGGGGGATGCGACTCGTCAGGTGGCCAGATGAGTGCAGCGCCTGGAGGGGCCTCGGGACATCCAGTCCGCCTATCCGCCTGCCGCGGGCGCGCTCCTTCCTCCCCTAAAGACGCCACCGACTGCGGGCTGCTGGCTGTCCTCTTCTCTGCTTAGCCGAGCTCTGTAGTCCTCAGCTGGACCTGACAGAGCACCGAGCAGGGACCCGGATCCTTGGAGAGATCGGCCACGCTTTCCTCCGCGTTTCTTCTTCCTCCAGTTGATCTTTCTTACTCCTATTTCTCTATATTTCTAGCTAAAGTTGTGCTTAGAGAAACTAGGATTTCCAGGACACGTGCCGCCAGTCCTAACAAATAGTCTCCGAGTTTCTGTTAGAGGCTTCCCTGGGGCAGTAGAGGGTGGTCGAGGGGCAGCTGCGCACGTGAGAACTCCGTTGGATACTAGAAGGGCTTCTAGAGGGGCTGCTCCTGCTAAGAGAAGCTCGGGTTAACTAGCTCAAATTAACTTGGACTTCTGAAGAAGGTACGAGGTAGAGAGGGAGAGAGGACTCTCCATCAGTAAGCTGCAAGTAGGCCAGTGGTTTTCAAACTGAGAGTCCTGACCCATTCGTGGTGTGTAAAATCCACATAATGGGTTACGATCAGAATTCTCTTTCAAAGAAATAAATGAATAACAGAATAGAAATCACGAGTGCTTTGTACAGAATAGCCAAAGTATAAAAAGTCTAAGCATTGTTAGTTGAAACTTTTCTTGGCCCACAGTATAGAACATATTTATGAGTGTGGGTCTCAGGTAAAAAGTTTGAGAGCCATTGCTGACCGAACAGACTGTGCCGGAAGTGAAGGAGGGGGGTTGCCTGTACTGAGAGATGCTGATAAGGGAATTTCAGCACTGTGGTTTTGTGGTCAGTCTTCTCTTTTCTGTATGTTTTATTTATTTTTTTGTCCCCCGTCTCCTCCGTGTTCCTCCCCAACTCCAACGAAATTCCACCTCTCTTTATCCTCTGGCCCGTTGAGTGCTTGGAGCCCGGCTGGCCATTGTGAGTAGGGACCAGGGGACAAGCACACAAAGCCATTCCCTTTGCCTTTTCCTCAGCAACCTAGCACATGGGAAGAGAGTAAACAGTGAAGCAAGTCGTGGGGGAGGCTAGAGAGAGGGTAGGGGAGTGACCATTACATTGTCCATTCACCACGTGCCTGGCCTTTTCATTTATTGCCCAACACCGGGAAAGAAGCAAAAGCTTTTGAGGGAAATAGGTAGAGACAGGGATGGGTAAAGATAATGAACCTTACTGAGAAAGATCAGATGAGTGGGGACTGAGGAGATGGAAGAGGAAGGGGAAATTTGAGGATTTATTTAATCGAAGTGCTAGAATTGAAGGTAAGTAGAGATGGAAAAGAGGACTAAAATGCCCTAGAAATACCGGATGCCAAGGTACCAGCAATAATATGGATGGGCTTCAAGAAAAAGGAAGAGACCAATAAGAGCAAACAGAAGGGGCACATAAAGGATGCTGGGTGTGGGTGGGCAGATATAAGATGGAAGTTGGATGTGGAGGCCATAGCAAAAGGATTATGTAAGGAGAGGGTGGCTTTAGGTGTGGGAAACCTTGGGTTAATGGGGACCATACAGAGGTTTCAAGTTATGTCATAAAGGAATTAAAAGGAAAAAAACCATTGACATGGAAAAGTACTTCCCCTGTCATTCCATTCCAACTAAGGGGTATTGAAAGCAGGCTTGTTTCTTAAGGGGTGCTGCAGTCTCCAGTCTGGGGTAATATGGATTCTTTTCAAGATTCCGGCCAATGTGAAAGGCAGTACCAAATGGCAGATGAGGCCATGGTTTCTGAGATTGTGCCATCACAATAACTCTACCTGCCATGTTGCAAGGCTAGATCTCATCTCATGTAATCCTCTCAACTCCAACCTGTGAGGTTCGCATTGTTGCTTCCATTTTACAAATGAGATGAGGCTCAAAGGTACTGTTAAATATCTTGGCTTCTAAGTACATGGAATAGCTGGAATTTGAACTCAGAACCAGGACGACAATTCCAACTGCCTTGCTTTTGTGCTACCTGGCACAGAAGGATTGTACCCTTTTCTCCCATAACTTCTGCCAAAACTGACTATGAGTTTCTGCTGAGAGTTGAGAATGTTGTATTCAGACTTATAGAGGGGAGAACTAACATGAAATCATAGTGGGTAGTGATAATAGTACATTGCTCTTTTCTCTTATTTATGAGAATAATCCCTTCTCTCAGAAGGGATTATTTTGATTGTGTTTTGATTGCTTTCACAGTTAATGCGTGAAGGAGTTTTGGGCTGCTTGCTTTGCTGCCCAAGAGAAGAATGGGAATGATTGCTGTATTTGTTTTTGTTACCAAGAAAGTCGTATTGAAGGTAATATGAGGAAAAATGTTTTTCCTCCTCAAGCTGTTTGAATTTCCTTTTATTAATCATCTGATTTTTAGCCAGCTTCTACATTTCCTATCAGGAAAACCAAATTGTACATCAGTAAGTTCACTTTAGTCACAGCCCCAAGCAGACCACTTTGTAAAAACTGGCTGTGCACGAGCCATTCACTCTTTCTCCGACTTCTCCTGTATTTGTGGTCTGCAATGTTTAACTGTTATGAACATTTTCTTAAAAGCTACTCTCACAGTCCACCAAATGGCATACATGGATTTTGCTTAGAGTGTCAAGTGGGGAGTAATATTTCTCTAGAAGGCTCTCTGCATCCAAGTTGGCATGGTCAAAGGGCTGCAAAACTAGTCTTATTATGTTGCACAATTTATTAAAATATAGCACTCGACAAACAAAATATCGTGGATTTAGGTCAGCTGTTTGTTTATACAATAGATTTTGTTCGTCTTTGACATTTAATTTAAGCTTCGCTTATCTGAGGGCTGGGAATAGGATAAGTATGTTCTGCATGTGTTATGCTTCTTGTTTTATAAAACATACTTGTCTGCAGCTATCTGGAAATAATTCACAATCAGTGACTTAGGACAAGGAAGCCTTGTGACATGTTCTGAAAGTGCCTTTCTGAAATGAAGTTCTGAAAAGTTGAATTATGGAGACCCTAACAGGGGTTTTTATTTTTGAGGAATGAAGACGGCTACATTTGCCTTCTTGGTCTTTTGCTGAATTATCCTCCCTGTATAGTGAATTGATACAGCTATAAACAAGCTTCCAGAAATCCATAATGAAATCTATGTGATGCCAAGAATCCGTGTTCTGTGTAATTGTCCCACTCTCAGCAGTGCTGGGCAGAATGTGGCTGGGCCACATGTGTGGAAACAACATCAAAAACATTTGACACTTCAGTGACTTATTTTTAATATATCTGAGAAAAATGAAGTCTGTTGCTGTAAAATCTGCACTTGCAGATGTGTTAGCCCTAAATAACCTTTAAAATTGGTCATGGTGTGGTGGGAGATCTTGGTATTCATGAGTGTTTTGACATGTTTGACATTTTATGTATGGTGTACTGCTCTGTCTTGCATTTTTTTCCCCCAATAGTGCATGTTTTCCTACTAAAATGCAGCTCTTGGTGTTTATATTTGGGGTCTATAAGTCTCCTTATTGGATGAATGATTTGTTATTATTTATGCAAATAATGTTTTAAATGAATTAAATTATTACTGGTTTCTATGCTATGGCCAGAAAAAGAGAGCTATATAAAGAAGAGATCATTTGATTTTTAGTTTTAAAAGAAAAAATATATTTGATATATGTCAAACATACCAAATTTGCTACAGTCCTGGATTAGCACATAAGGAAAAGCAATTCTATGGGATGATTATGCTTTCAGAAGCTGAGGAATTTGTGTGCCAGAATCTGGTGTCATGAATAGAGGTTTTGAAATCTGTCTGAGTAGCATTTAAAATTGTCCTGTATTCATTTATTTTTGGAAGGGATGTAAAGTATCTCTAGTAGGGAATTGCCAATTGAACTGAGAAATTTAGGTGGCTTTGAGGTAAGTATACTGTAAAAAATCTACATACCTAAATATAGATAGAATCAGAGATTTCGACAGCAATCTCTGAATAAGACATAGGTTTGATACTTTGGTCATCTTTCCCTGTACCATCTTCTATGTTAGTTCTACAGGTAGAGCTGAGTTAAATGAGTTCAAAAGATTCAGTGAATGTTTGGTGAGGAATTTTTTTCAAATTTATGAATAACGTATTACAAAAAGGATTACCATTTGTTTTCTGAGTGTTGGAAAAGGCAACAACTTTGACTGAAAATCTTTTGCTATCACTTTTACCTTGTGTGATAAACATGGGTGCTACACAAAGTCTGTTCTAACGTCTATTCAGACTTGTCTAAGGATGGATGAATTTGGCTGAAAGTTTTGTAATTCAGAACTAGTAATTTGCTAATTACTTTTTCCCCTTTAAGGTTGATGTTGCTAATAATGTGACTTCCCTTTAAATGTTATTCTCTTTAAGACTGTAGCTGACTCTAAGGCTTTGACATTTTTTTTGTCCCAGATATTTCTCCTGTTTTTAATCTCCACCTGTTGTCACATGCCAGGACCGTACCGTACCTCCAGGTGGGAGGACAAAGGGGCAACTTTCTGTGTCCAGGGTGTCAGTGCTGCTTTTCCTCTGGAGTGGAAGTTTTATGTGCACTTTCCTATGTACCCTCTCCCTGGGGACTAACACATCACCTCCATGACACACACGGCAGTTGTGGCCCGGGGTTTGACAAGAATACCATGTTTACTTTCAGTTAGCACAAGTATTTAATGTCGCATCTTGCAATTCAAATGGTATCAAGAGACCAATTTGCACGCTATCGGCTACCTACTGGTATCCTCCAGTTTCTCTTCTGGACTCACAAGGCCTTACGTCTTTCACATCCCTTTGAGGATCTTTCTGAGCAAAATTTCTTTCATAAAACACAAAATAACAGAAAACTTTAACATGAAAGGTGCAGTGCTGTTCTTTTAAAAATAGTGTTTTGATTTGTAGAGCAATGTGAATGATGAAAGTCTAACACTAACAAGATTGTGAATCTCATTTCCAGTGTTATGAGTTAGGAAAAATGCAAGGCTTCTCTTCAATGTGCAGTGTGTTGTATGTTTAACGTTGCTTTCATCAAAATATGTACTGTTGATTCATTCATTACATATCTTGTATGTACTTAACAGAAAAGCAAGAAAAAGAAAATCAAGTGCTTGTCTTTCCTTGAGTTAATTTCCCTTAACATGTATTCAAAATAAGCGTTCCAATGTACCATCATATAAAACAGTTATGGAATTTGATGACTATAGGAAAGTTGGTGTGGGTGAGAAATGCATCATTCATTAGACTGCAAGTAGCAACGTATGATACAGAAAAGGCAAGGTACTATAAACAGGAAGCTGTAAATAAGCATTTTTTTCCTTTCTGTAACTAGAATACAAATACTTGCATTATGTAGACATATTCATAAATTTTGATGATAACTTAGTGAAACAGGACCATAAATATGGAAAGTAAGCATATTATTAAACGTATATGATTTTGCAATGAATGCTTATTATTTTTAAAAGTCTATGTTCCTATGGCTTTCACTTAGAGAAATCAATCTCCCGCTACTATGGACAACCTAATCATTTTTTTTTTCCTCCAGCTAATAACGGTAAATTCCAAAATTGAAGACTGAACTGCAGCAAACTTAACAACCCTCTGATCAAATTACAAAACTGGTGACTGAAAAGAACATGAAACCTGTGATAACAGTTTCACAAAACCTTTTTTGAAATCTTATGCAGATTAACATGAGCACTGTCACATGTGCTGAAAATTGGTTGAAAGAGCATAAATAAAATGAACTGTTGTCTGGCAGTAAAGCTGGCTTGTGTGGAGTGACTCACTGGGGGTGCTGTTATAAGGCTTGTATTTAACCTTATTATTAATAATCCTTATAATGGGCAAAGATCACATTAATCACACTCACAAATGGTACAGAATGGAGAACTTGGTGAGACCAGAGAAATACAGAGGCACAAAGAGAGGTCAGGCATACACAGAGAAAATGAAGCACTTCTCAGCTGAGAAAGATGAAAGTAAATATGTCAATACATGTCTCAGCATAATGAATTTGAAATACAGAGTATGAGTGCAAGCGAAAAATTTGTAAAATGCTAATGCTCGGAGTGAAGGCTACGTAAAAAGTTCGGTAGAAATTGTCCACGTAAAATTAGAGCCAAAAAGATAAAAAGCTTGTATGCTTTTAAAGCTGCATGCCCAGGGACTTCTCCCCATCAGAACAAGAGAGGTGAAAATCCTTTTCTGAAGAAAGCATTGAGGAGGCAGTGCCAGAATCCCGCGTGCAGTCTTGAACTTCCCAGCACCAGAGGGATGTTGACAAATTGGACAGATTTCAGAGAACCACAACAAAAAATGATTAAGGGCTGGAGCAATTGACTTAGGAGAAAAGATTAAAAGAACCAATTATGTATTGCTTATCCAAACAAGACAAGCAGTAGAGTAGGGAGGAGACAAGAAAACCATGTATGATTGTTTGAGGAGTGTAAATACCAAGGTAGGAGTTGAATTGCTTAGATGGGTCCAAGGTGGTGATAACTTGGAGGTGAGGGGAAGAAAATAAGTAAAGAGGGATTTGGTAGATTATCAGAAAAATAATTTGCATGATGTTATTTGTAAAACAATGGAGGCAATTTTGAGGAATTAGTAAACTGTATTGCATTATTATTATTATTATTATTATTTTAATGCAAAAAGGACCACTTATTCACTACTAGAAAAACTTTGAGATGAGAAAGAGGAAAACAAAGAAAAAACAATAGTTTACTTCAATTTAGAATGTGAAGAATTTTATATGTAGTTTAAATTAAATATGACACATTCAAATAAAGGTCAGAGTGAATCTTAAATGAAGCTATCCTAAAAATAGAACCTTTCCTACTTTCAGAGGTCTTCTTGGCAGTAGATCTATTCTTGACCACATATTCTATAGTAAGCTAACCCTACCTTGGTTAATGTAATAAGAGAATTTTAACGTTTTCTTTCAGTAAAATATTCCTCTCATGGAATTGTTCTCCTCATAATGGAAGTGATGCTGATGGAACACAGCCCAGTATCAAACATGTAAAAGAAGCAAGACGTGTTCTCATTTATCTTTTATTAGTATTTTTTCTGGCATGCCCCTCTGAAACTTGGAGCAGCTTGCAAGGGAAAAGTACAAATGGAATGAAGTGGCCACTTTAAATGATAATAAGCAAGGAGGTGAGGGAAGGGATATTACAAAGCATCCTGCTCTAGAAGCCAAGCAAAGGAAAATATTTCTTCCAGTGTCAATGAGAAATAGAAACAGATCTAAAAATATTAATGGCAAAAAGAAGTAAGTGAACTCAAGGCTCATAAGGATCTCCTGCTTTCCCTGTCGTAGTAAGAGAGTGATTTTTCTGTGCTAGAAGATGCAGCATGTGAGGCAGAGAGATGCAGAAAGAGAATCTCATTAACATGAGCTCTCCACTCCCCATGCACTTTGAAACTGCCTGCTGTCAGGCTGCTGAGAAGCCAACATATGCAGGCTTCTAGGGGTGCCTGCTGCAAAAGGCTGCGTGTAATTATTTCTGGATAGGATCCTATGTATGATTCCACGATAATACTAACTTATAGTCTGTCTCTATTTGAACTGATATTTCCTATATGCCTAATTTAAACTTCTAACAGTAAGGTATCATATTGGGAGCACACAGGTATTTTCTCTTAAGCCGCGTAGTAAACGTTGATGTCTGGACTCCGGTGGATTTACTGTGCTGATTGGAGAAAAAAAAAAAAAAGGCCAACATTTGTTTGTACCTTTTTTTGATATGTTGTTATAGCTTGTGTCAATTATGGCCAGTTGGTTTTATCTGGAGTATCTTTACATTTCTAATGGGTGTGTTTTATACCAAAACTCACCAGATAATTTTAGTTTCAAGATGACATATAAAGTGTCTGTGTGGTGCCTTCTTAGTGTGCTGCAGGAGATCCCAACTGTTCTTCTTTATTATTATTATTTGTTAAAAAATGTTTTAAAAAATGCATTACCCTAATAAAAGTCAATGAACTATATTTACTAGACAGTTTTATTAAGTGAAAAGGATGCTATAAGATTTCAGTAGATTTCTTTTTCATTTTGTAAACGGTTATAATTTCTGATTTTATTTTAGAAAACTCTTCATCCTGCAGATTTAATCATTTTTGCATTAAAAAGCGATAGAAAGGAGATTACACAGGTAGACTATGCTGTAAGCAAACATTTATAATTGCTAAACTGCTTTACTTTTGTTACTGTTAATGATTTAGTGGAAAAATGACCTTACTTTTGCACAAAAAATTAAAGTAAACAAAGCTGCTATCATTGACTTTTTCTTGTAAAACTAATGATAAACTTTTCTAATGAGGAACGTTTCTGCTGTAACTGCGCATTTAAAAATACCATTGTTGGGCTTCCCTGGTGGCGCAGTGGTTGAGAGTCTGCCTGCCGATGCAGGCGACACGGGTTTGTGCCCTGATCCAGGAAGATCCCACATGCCGCGGAGAGGCTGGGCCCGTGAGCCATGGCCGCTGAGCCTGCGTGTCCGGAGCCTGTGCTCCGCAACGGGAGAGGCCACAACACTGAGAGGCCCTCGTACCGCAAAAAAAAAACAACAAAAAAACACTGTGGATAAAGGAGGGGTTGATTTTTATTTTCAGTTTTATGATTAGCTTATTTCAAACACTCTTAATTCTTCTGATCATTTAAAGGAATGTTGAATTTTAGATTATTCTATTTAACCTAGGTTCTACAACTAATGGCAAAGTCTTTTTATTATTCTAATTTATTTAATAATCAGGAATTTGTTGTAAGTGATATTAGGGTTTTTTTTAAAATTAATCACTCTTTTTCCTTTTTAATCTCGTCATGGCTCCACAGTGGAATCTTAGTCCTAACCCTCCCATTTGCATGCTAAACCTTTTATTTAGTTTAATCTTTATATTATTTTGAGCTCAGGTTTTTGACCACAAGACTTCCTGACATGATTATGCTTTTCTTTTTCTTTCTGTGCTGTTTGTGTTTCCTTTCAGTCTCTTGTTTGAAAGCATAGGACAAGTCCAACCGGGGCAGAGTGGTCATGTTAAGGAAGCTGAGAGTTAGACGATGACAATGCATAAATGAGTTGTCTAGATCCTTGCAAATTCACCAGATCATTGCACAGCATGTGAATTTTCTTTGGATACAAGAACATTATTATTAACTATGACATAACGTGTGTAATCTTTATAATGGCTACTTTGTGAATTAGATTGATTTTTTAAAATAAATTTATTTTTATTTATTTTTGGCTGCGTTGGGTCTTCGTTGCTGCACGCAGGCTTTCTCTAGTTGTGGCAAGCGGGGGCTACTCTTTGTTGCGGTGCACGTGCTTCTCATTGCGGTGGCTTCTCTTGTTGCAGAGCATGGGCTCTAGGCGCGCCGCGGGCTTCAGTAGTCGTGGCTCGTGGGCTCTAGAGCGCAGGCTCAGTAGTTGTGGCGCACCGGCTTAGATGCTCCCGTGGCATGTGGAATCTTCCCGGACCAGGGATCGATCCTGTGTCCCCTGCATTGGCAGGCAGATTCTTAACCACTACGCCACCAGGGAAGTCCCTAGATTGATTTCTAGGGAAATAGATTGAGGCAGTTAACATCTGTAGTCTTATTGGGAAGTTAAGCACCTGTCTGTTTATAGAATTGTAAAATGAACTTAAAGTGGTCTCACAAGGTTGTCTAAGGCCATCTTTCTTTCACTTGGCCAATCTTGTCTTGCTTCCTTTGCATGTCAAAGACAAGATCCCAGTTTATCTCCAAGTGCACAAAGGGAATTGTGTCATGGAATGGGGATTTGAAAAAATTTTTAATGAGCATTTTAATATTAGATGCTAATTACTTTGAATATGCCATTAAAAGGAATGAAAGATTTATCTTTTGATAGTTTTCTGGTACCTAGTGAAAATCCTTAGGCACTCAAGTGTTTTACCCCATAGTGCATTAACACATTTATATTCCAGATAAACGTCTCAGAAATGACTGTTTTTAGGCCCACTTTAGGAAGGGCATATTTTGCATATAAAATATTATGATACAGTGACAGAATATTATAGCATTTAGTGAATGATTTCGTGAATACTCTCCCAAGTGTTTTCAGGATGCCAAGTGTATCTAAATTACATTATGTACATTTGGCTTACTTATACAAAATGTATTTATTTATAGAAAAAGTAGTTTTTTGAGATGATTCTTTAACATATGTGAATAACTACCATTGATTTTTTTCCAAGGAATAAGATGTCTTTGAGTTGGTATGAATATGAGAGTTTTTGACAATGGTAAGCTTTGTTGCTTAACACTTTCTTCGTGGGTTTATAAATAATGACTTATATTCTAAAGATGTGCACAGTGCAGAGGAAACGCTTGAGGCTGTAGACATATATTTATTACATATATAGATACCAAATTGCTCTGACACTAATTAGGGCATATATAATGGCATACGTAACCAAAGGCAAGCAAAACATTGGTTTAGTCATTAAAGTAAAACTTACTTCTTTGCAGGTTCAAAGTTCATGTTTAAAGCAGTCTAGGTCAGATAGATAAAACATAAGCAAGTAGACCTATGCACAGTGCCTGGTCTTTTGTCGTACTGAGTGCATTGAACTCCCACTGAGAGTCTAGGATCTGGAGGCTTGTGGAACTAGGGAGAGTTGACATATTTAATAGAGCAAACCCGTGTCTTAGAGCTTTTTAGTTTCCATAGGTGTCTACAAGACTCTGTACCTATTCTGCTCCCATCGTTCTTTTCTATTTGGAGGTTTTTAGGGAAGAATGAACCCACCTTGTGCTGATATCAGGAGCCCTTCAGGAATTAGATTAGTTGCTTATTTTAAAGCTCTATGTTTTAGAAAAATAAAGGGAAGAAGCAGGCTCCAGTGGAATGATGGCTTTAGAATCTTTTAGGAGTACCCTGGGGAATAGTTCTGAACATTTGGATATAACTGTGGGAGTTGACTAAATGCAAGATTATAGCTATTCCATGACTCAACAATCCAATGCATTGTATCATGTACAAGATACGGTGAGATTCTGGGCACTTCCTGTGAGCACTGAAATAAAAGTAGCAATCATCGTAAACAACCAAACAACCGAACAATTATGCTGAGCGTTGCTAACTACTAGCTGTGTTACCTTGAGCAATTTACCTAGCCTATCTATGCCTCAGTTTCCTCATCTGTAAATGAGATAAAAATAGTCTGGCACATGATGCATCCTCAGTAAGGTGAGGTTATTTCTATGGCCACCATCTCATTAGGCTCTGAGAATAGAAGCACTTTTAATTTCAATGCCACCTTCCACTCTAATTAATTTTGTAGTTGTACTTGGTGGTTTGTAATACTGTTCAACGTGGAGGGCCTTTTTTGCGTTCATCGAATTGACCAATCTTGACTGCAAATTCTCTATGTGCTAGTGTAGGGATGCTGAGAATACAAAGAAGAAAATCCATAGTCATTGCTCTCAAGTCTATTATAGTCATATAAGACGGACATACATGAAAACCAACACTTTTGGCACAGTATGTTAATAACTCTACACAGGGACCTCTAAGCCATGTGTTGGGATGCAGTACCCAAGTATCCCTGCGAGCATCTCTTGCAGGGGAAATAGGAGTTTACTTCAAAGACAAAAGGGAATGTAAGATTAAAGGCTTAGAGATATGAAAAGGCTAGGGTTTTCTGAGAAATGCTGGCATAAAAAATCTGAGGGAGAAGATATTGGCAGGTGAGGTTAGACTGATAATTAGAACCTGGATTCTACAAGGCCATATAAAGCAATTTATATTTTATATTTTGACCAGTTGGCAATTAATGAAACTTCAACTGGGAAGTGAAATCATCTGATTAAATTTTTATAAAGATCACTCTAGCTAGACACGGAGGATGGATTGAGGGTGAGAAGTTGCTTTAAGAAATAACTAATGTGGAACCTAGAAAATAGGTACAGATGAACTGGTTTGCAGGGCAGAGGTAGAGACACAGATGTAGAGAACAAACTTATGGACACCAAGGGGGGAAAGTGGCAGGGAAGTGGTGGTGGTGGTGGGATGAATTGGGAGATTGGGACTGACATATATACACTAATATGTATAAAATGGATAACTAATAAGAACCTGCTGTATAAAAAAATAAATAAAATAAAATTCAAAATAAAAGAAAGAAATAGCGAACGTTGTAGATGTCTAGAGAAAAGATGGGTCCCTAAATTAAGGCAGTGGCAATGGGCATACAGGGAAGGAGACTGCGTCCAGTCTATCTTGGTGTCTGAGGTGCAGGGGTGGTTCAGCCTCACCCCTCTGTTCTAGGATTCTCTCAGTGGTGTCTTGATCTTGAATAGATGTTAGCTATTCTTGTGAGGGTGGGAGCAAAGTCAGGAAGGATCTAGATCGCCATCTTGGTGATATCACTCTCCTCATTCGTTTGACACTGGTTGCTTATGGGGAGGTGAACAGGACTGGGAGAGGGTGAAGAAAACATTTCCATTTTATTATATAGCCTTCCACATTGGTAATTTTTTCCCCCAGGGACCATGTACTCATGGATGAATTTTATAAATTAAAAAAATTACTAAATTTTTCTCACCATCAAATAAAATTAACCGAGGGGCACCCACTCCTCATTGTAATCCTGTGGGCTTGGAATATTTTCTGTTACTGCAGTTTATACCTTAATAGTTGTGACTATCTTAACTTGAGAAGTAATTTTCTTTTTCTTTCTTTTTTTTTTTTTTTGCAGTACGAGGGCCTCTCACTGTTGTGGCCTCTCCCGTTGTGGAGCACAGGCTCCGGACACGCAGGCTCAGCGGCCATGGCCCACGGGCCCAGCCACTCCGCGGCACATGGGATCCTCCCGGACCAGGGCACGAACCCATGTCCTCTGCATCGGCAGGTGGACTCTCAACCACTGTGCCACCAGGGAAGCCCCCTATATATTCTTATTTGCAAACATGATTCAGCCTACTATTTTATCTTGGAAATAAATACATTTTGTACTCATCTAGCTCAGATTATGTTTAAGAACTTGAAGAATCACTGAAACCCTTCTGATCACTGATTTAAATGTAATAACTTTGTTCTAGTATTTATCAGCTGGGGTATCCTGAAGCGTCATAAGTGGGCTGCCTAATTTTGATCAAATATTTTCTATGATGTTACAGTGCTTTTACAGTGCTATTTGTCAGAGCTGGTTTTTTTTTCTTAAACAAGACTTTGTTTTCTCAGAGCAGCTTTAGGTTCATAGCAAAATTAAGAGGAATGTACAGAGATTTCCCATATGCCTCCTATTTCTACACATGCATAGCCCCTCCTGTTATCAACATCTCCCACTAGTGTGATACGTTTGTTAGAATTGATAAACCTACATTGACATCGTAATCATCCAGAGTTCGCAGTTTATATTATGGTTCACTCTTGGTGTTGTACATTCTATGGGTTTGGACAAATGTTTAATGACATGTATACATCATTATGGCATCCTAAAGAGTATTTTTACTGCCTTAAAAAACCTGTTTTTTGCCTAGTCATCTCTCTCCCTTCACCTCAACCCCTGGCAACCACTGATCTTTTTATTGTCTCCATAGTTTTTCCTTTTCCAGAATGTCATAGTTGGAATTATACAGTATGTATAGCCTTCTCAGATTGGCTTCTTTACTTAGTAATGTGCACTTAAGTTTCCTTCATGTTTTTTTCATGGCTTGATAGTGTATTTCTTTTTAGCACTGAATAATATTCCATTACCTTGATATACCCTAGTTTCCTAATCCTTTCACCAACTAAAGGACATCTTGGTTGCTTCCAAGTTTGGGCAATTATGAATAAAGCTGCTATAAACATCTGTGTGCAGGTTTTTGTGTGGACATAAGTTTTCAGCTCTTTTAGGTACCTACGAAGGTCTGCAATTGCTGTATTATAGAGTAAGAATATGTTTAGTTTCAAAAGAAACCATCAAATTGTCTTCCAAAGTGGCTATATTAATAGTTTTGCATTCCCACCAGCAAGAATGAGAGTCCATGTTTCTCCACATCCTTGCCAACAATTGATGTTGTTAGTGTTCTAGATTTTGGCCATTCTAATAGGTATGTAGTGGAATCTCACTGTTATTTGTGTTTTCCTGATGATATATTATGTAGAGCATTTTTCATATGTAAACTAGGCATGAAGTAGCCAGAGCATTGGTGTTAGAAGGGAATGATAGGGAAGGCAATAGAATGTGAGAAATATTTAGAGAGAAAATGAAATGTAACTTGGGGACTAATTTGCAATAGAGAAAAAATAAGAGGGAGGAAAGAACAACTAACAAATTAAGAGACTTGATAAATGGAAAATAATGCTATTGACAGAAATGTGAAACAATTTCAATTCAGGTATCTTGTTTTGGAAAGTTAATCATAGAATTTGAAAGTATTCAGTGTGAAATAACGGTGAAACACCCAAGTGTTACTTCTCATTAAATAAATTGATAAATGAATGTTTTTCCAAGGATCAAATGATAGAGTTAGATTGTCTTAGGGAAAATTGTGATTTTCTGCCTTGAATTTTATTTATCCCAACATAACTAAATATATCTGTGTGACTTTGAAGGAAAGTTATTCCAGACAGACCATCCAAGAAACTGTAGTAAGTTAATAAGACAAAAGCAACTCTGAAGAAGCATGACCCTAGCATAGTAGTTTCTTGGTAAGAGGGATAGTAATGGTGGTGATCATGATAAGGCTTTGACGGTACAAGGGAGTGGGCATGGATATTAGAGAGGATGGTGGTGGTTTATTAAATGAAGAATGGATCTATATGGATATTATTCTTTATTTCAATAGTCTGCTGCTCAATCAGTCTTGCTGATCTTGCGTGCTTAGAATAATGCACAACAGAAATGGAGATATGAAAACAGATGACATATGACTGTGGTCTTGTAAAACAATCAGAGTTTCCGTGCTTGCTTAGAAGTTGATGATAACTAAAAGAAGCCACCTACTTTGAGATGGAAAAATGTTCCCAGGTTCCATTTTCTTACCTTGTCAAATCATGATAGAATTTAAAGTTTGGAAAATAACATTCTGGACATTATTTAACTACGTGGAAAGTATATGAAAGGGAACATAGTTTTTCTTTAGCAGATATACTGTGCCCTACTACACTCTTTACCTGACAAGTCATATTTTTCTTTTTTAATTTCTTGCAGTTTATAAGCTTTAAAACACTATATGAAATAGAGCCTGGGGACCCCAAAACACTGAAGCTAGGGTTCATAAGGCATTTATAAGAAAATGCTGATACAGCTCTTGAGGCCATCCCTGTTAACCCCCTGTTACTATAGATGTCTGAGGAGCATTTTAATATGCCTATTAGCAATGTAAGTCTATTTCATTTTTGGGTCAAACAGCCAAAAGAATATTTCTTTTTTTTCTTTTCTTCTTCTGATTGCCCTATGTGGGCTGTAACTAGCTGAACATTTACAACTCTGAATGATATAATGCAATTAAGACTCTCTATAACATTCTAATTTGCATATCTCATTATATAGAGTGACATCATTAGAAGACATGTGTTGAAGCTTTCGATTATGATATGTGAATGTATTATGGGATGAATATGCTTTGCCGAACCAAGATTGTACAGATTCACAGGCATACTTAGGCTAGCAGGTGCTTCTTGAGCAAGTAATTTCTATGAGCAAGTGCCAATCATATTTTTTATTTTGCTTTCCTTCTTTATGAACACAAGCACAAAAGTCCAAAATAAGGTATAAATACTATAAAATAGAAGTTTTAGAAGACAGGAATTATTCAAACACAATTAGCTGGGCTCCTTAAACTGTTTGTCCCTTCAGAGCTGCCCTTCCCTTTGGGTTTGGCCAATAGGAGGCACCAGCAGTAGAGAGAGCTTGAGGTTTTTATTTTCCTGGCTTCTTCCATGGTAGACCAAGATTTAGCAGTGACTGCATTTGGAAGAGGATTTCCATGAAATGAATGAAGCTTAAGCTTCAGAACCACTCACAAATGCAAGGCTCTTTCCAAGGTCCAGAGAGGGGTTCCAATAATATTTGTACAATCATATGTTTTTGTTAAAAGAAAAAAAATTCTGACATTAAAAAGTATTTTTGAAAAGAAATTTTAGAATATTTCAATAATACATCACAAGTTTAAAAAATCTAAGCAAGGGCTTCCCTGGTGGCGCAGTGGTTGAGAGTCTGCCTGCTGATGCAGGGGACACGGGTTCGTGCCCTGGTCCGGGAAGATCCCACATGCCTCGGAGCGGCTGGGCCCGTGAGCCATGGCCGCTGAGCCTGCGCGTCCGGAGCCTGTGCTCCGCAACGGGAGAGGCCACAACAGTGAGAGGCCCACGTAATGCAAAAAAAAAAAAAAACTAAGCAAGAAATCTGAGATTCCTGATTCATCACTAAACACACTCGTTAAAAAAAAGAGATAAATTAAACAAGTAATGAAATATGAAACGAAAATGATAAATTGAGTGATTAAATCAGTAGAAGGTATTCTGATAATGAGAAATAGAACAAAATTTTTTCAGATCTTACTAAAAGCTGTAATTCACTTAGAGTAAGAAATAAATTATGAATGGAAAGAATGAATAGGCTCTTGAATTGTTTGATAATCTAATTAACAAAGAGGAATGAATCATACAGACACATTGGAGAAAGATATAAATTTGTTGATGCTTTGACATGAATTACTGACATTGATAAGGATAATAGAAAACTCACAATAAGACACCATAACGAGGACAGTTAGGACAAACTGGTTAATGACTATTGTCAACTCAAACAGTATTTAATACTCGTTGCTACACAAGAAAACTTGAGATGACCTGAAATCTTATAGCTTATATATGACAGACACTTGAAGGAAGAAGGTTTCCAAAATTTGAGTACAAAACAAAAAAATTACATAAACATTAACAATAGGAATTGTGAAGCTATACATTGTAATAGTTGATTCTAAATGAACAATGATGAAAAATAAATTTCAATCCATCATGCTAGAGAAAATACTTATTTTTTCCCTATTAAAAATCGATCTTAAAATTTAAATGAAGAAGCAATCAGAATATATAACCAAAAGAAGTCAGATAAAAGATGTTTCAAAACTGTTTCTGTTAGTTAATAAATAAAATAATTACTTTCTAGATTTTGTTATGTTTGTGGTATTTATTCGATTTAAAAAATTTGAGATTTTTTTATTTTAAAATATCCACATTCATGCCTAATTTTATATTTGGAATTTTGATTAATTTTTTCTTAAAGTGGGTACTTTAAATTATATAAACTTAAGCCCTATAAAACCTGAATCATGGTCCCTCTCCACATTATAGCTCTAACTGAAATCTGGTGACAGCTCTCTCACCTTGACTCTTTGGGCCTGAGGGTAGTAACCCTTTCCTGATTTTATGATTCCCTGAGGAATTCATCATCTTTTTTTGGTTTCCTTAAACCATGGTTTCTCAACCTTGGCACATTGATGTTTTGGCTGGATAATTCTTTGTTATGGGGGCTGTCTTGTGTGGTGTAACATGCTTAGTACCACTCTTTGCCTCTACATACTAGATTCCAGTCGCACTTCTCAAGTTGTGACAAGCAAAAATGTCTCCAAACATTGCCAAATATCTCCTGAGGGGGAAAATCATCATTCCCAGTTGAGAACCACTCTCTTAAAACCTTATAAATGGTCCCTTTGATTAAAATCCCTTTGATTAAAAAAAAAAAATCCCTTTGATTACCCCTTTCAGCCTGCCATTTTCTTCTAAGACAATTATCAAAATGAGAGGAAGAGATATGAAATTCTGAGAGAGGTTGAAAATATGTACTGTATCATTTTTTTCATTAAAAAAACCTATGCATTATATTTCTGTATGTGAAGTAATAGTCTGAAGCAAATTATTTCTAACTGCTAAGTAGCTTAAAAGGAAGAAAAATATGCAAACATATAACAAATATAAAAAGGAAAAAAGGAAAATACATTCCAGAGAGGAAAAAAAAGCATAATGTCAATGTGGTGAAGAAAAATAACTGAAAATAATTGAATCTGCTCAGAAGATTCAAGTAAATAAAACAAAGAACATTACAGAAGAAACAAAAGAGAGGTAGGTTTAGATAGCACTTTCAGTGATGGCAAAGTGAAGGGGGTTGGCAAATACTCTTCCTTCAAAGCCAGCTCTTGTTTTTTTGCAATTGAGTTGCAGGAGTTCCTTATATACGGTTGACCCTTGAGCAATGTGGGGGTTGGGGACTCCAACCCTCTGCACAGTCAAAAATCAGTGCACAACTTGTAGTTGGCCCTCCGTGTCTGCAGTTTCCTATCCATGCAGTCAACCAACCATTGATTGTGTAGTACTGTAGTATTTAATATTGAAAAAAACCCATGTATGACTGAACTATCACAATTCAAACCTGTGTTGATCAAGGGATAACTGTATTTTGGAAATTGTTATCAGATATATCGTTTGCAAATATTTTTTCCCACTTCGTAGGTTACCTTTTCACTCTGTTGATTGTCTTCTTTGCTACACAGAAGTTTTTTGGATGGATGCAGTTCTACTTCTCTTATTTTTATTTATTTATCTTCTTTTTGCTTTTACTACCTGTGCTTTTGGTGTCATATCCATGACATCATTGCTAAGACCAATGCCATGAAGTTTCCCCTATGTTTTCTTCTAGAAAGAAGTTTTACAGTTTCAGGTCTTTTAAGTCTTCAATCTATTTTGAGTTGATTTTTGTGTATGGTGTAAGATAAGGGTCCAGTTTCATTCTTTTGCACTTGGATATCCAGTTTTCCCAGCACCATTTGTTGAAGAGACTTTTCTTTCCCTATCGTGAATTCTTGATGTCCTTGTTGAAGATCAGTTGACCTTATATGTGTGGATTTATTTCTGGACTCTCTCTTCTATTCCACTGGTCTATAAGTCTGTTTTTATGCCAGTACCATACTGTTATAATTACTGTAGCTTTGTAATGTATTTTGAAATCAGGACGTATAATGCTTCCAGCTTTTTCTTCTTTCTCAAGATTGTTTTGGTTATTTCAGGTCCATTATGATTCCATAAAAATTTTAGAGTTTTTTCCTATTTCTGTAAAAAATACCATTGGGCTCTTGATAGAGATTGCATTGAACATGTTGATCACTTTGGGCCATATGGATATTTTAACGATCTTAAGTCTTTCAGGGTTTCCCTAGTGGTGCAGCAGTTGAGAATCTGCCTGCTATTGCAGGGGACACGGGTTCGAGCCCTGGTCTGGGAGGATCCCACATGCCGTGGAACTAGGCCTGTGAGCCACAACTACTGAGCCTGCATGTCTGGAGCCTGTGCTCCGCAACAAGAGAGGCCGCGATAGTGAGAGGCCTGCACACCGCGATGAAGAGTGGCCCCTGCTTGCCACAACTAGAGAAAGCCCTCGCACAGAAACGAAGACCCAACACAGCAAAAATAAATAAATAAATATTGTCTTTCAATCCATGAATGTGGATGTCTTTCCACTTATTGTGTCTGTTTTAATTTCTGTCATCAGTGTTTTGTAGTTTTCAGTGTACAAGTCTTTTATCAATACTTCTTTAGTTAAATTTATGCCTAAGTATCTTATTCTTTTTGATACAATTGTAAATGAGACATTTTTCCTAATTCTTTTTCCAGATAGTTTCTGATTAGTGTATAGAAATGTAATTGATTTTTGTATGTTGATTTTGTATACTGCAACTTACTAAATCTGTTTATTAGTTCCAACAGTTTTTTCTTGGTGGAGTCTTTAGGGTTTTCTATACATACGATCAAAACCACAATGAGATATCACCTCACACCTGTTAGGATGGCTACTATCAAGAAACCAAAAACAACAAGTGTTGGCAAGGATGTTAAGAAGTTGGAACCCTTGTACACTTTTGGTTGGAATGCAAAATAATGCAGTCTCTATGGAACAAAAGTTTGGAAGTTCCTCTAAAAATTAAAAATAGAACTACCATGTGATTCAGCAATTCCACTTCTGGGTATTTATCTAAAAGAATTGAAATCAGGATCTTGAAGAGATATTAGCACTCCCGTGTTCATTACAGCACTATTCACAATAGTCATGATGTTGAAAAAATCTAAATGTCCATCATTGGATAAATAAATAAAGCAAACGTGGTATATACATACAATGAAAAGTTATTCAGCCTCATAAAAGAAGGAAATCCTGCCACATGTGACAACATGGATAAACTTTGAGGACATTATTCTAAGTGAAATAAACTTGTTACAGAAAGACAAATACTGCGTGATTCCACTTATATGAGGTATCTAAAACAGTCAAATTTATAGAAGCAGAGAATAGAATTATAGTTCCCAGGGGCTGGCGGGGTCGGGGTGGGGGTATGAGGAACTGCTAATCAGTGGTATAAATTTTAGTTATGCAAGAGAATAAGTTCTAGAGAACATGGTGCCTATAGTTAACAACACTGTATTGTACCCTTAAAAATCATGTTGTGTTCTTCCCACAGTTAAAAAAAAACTTTAAAACTGGATAAAATTCTCAGAAACAATCTCTAGAAATTAACCAAAGGCAAGTAGTGAATTGAGAAATGTTTGTTTACAAAAAGCTGCTGAATGTTAGGTAAAAACAGTGGGAGTTTGTGGTGTTCTTGCCTGGGGCTGTTTCCTTCTCAGCCATCCTTCCCCACTATTCCTCAGGCTGGTTAGTACAGTAATAAAACCAGGGCAGGGCTAGCTGTGAAAAACATCAGATTCACTGCCAGAGAGGAATGGCTCTACTTGGAGCAGAGAGCAAAAAAACCCCAAGCTCATTGGTGTTGTCAATAAAAATAGGAAACTTGGAAGAAAATGAATGGAGAAAACCTACAGTTCCCCTAGGCTAGGTGATAGCCCTGTTTAGGCAAGAAACAGACAAGCTGACAAGCACAATATTTAACTGGAAGTGAGATAGTAACTCTTGGGCTAGATAAGCTCTACATCTTGCTGGCTGACTGGGAGGCTGTTCACATAAGCAGGAAAGACCAAAGAGAGACTTGTGAAAAGTAAAAGCCAGGGAAGACTTAAAAGAGGCTCTCAATCCACACACAGCTCCATCAGCAGAGGGTAGAAGCCTTATTAGCTCAAGATGTTTGGACACATTCTCTGATCAAGCATTGGTTGGCTGCTATGCAATCAGGATGACTCCTGGGAAACTAAGCTAAAAATAAAAAAAATTGAGCAGAGACATCAGTTCCCACTCTGTAAGGAGAAGAAAATTTCCACAGATTAAGTCCAGGCAAGTCATTAAAAAGAAAAACAAAACAAAACAAAACAAAAAACAGCAGCAATAACCCTCAGGAGGGGAACAGAATCCAGAGTTGCTAAACCTTACCTAAGATATCCAGTTTTCAACAAAAATTTATGGAACATTCATAGAAACAGAAAAGTATTTTCCTGAATATTTTTCCTTTACTCAGGAAAAAATAAACAGCCAATACAAACTGACTCTGGGCACAGATGTTGGATTTAGCAGAAAAGATTCAAAGCAGCTATTATGAATAGAGTTAAAGCAACTGTGTAATTATTTTTAAAGACTTCAAGGAAAATAAGGTGATGATGACTCAATAAATACAGAATATCAATGAAGAATAGAAGCTATAAAAGAGAACAAAGTGGAAATTCTATAGTTGGAAAGTACGATGACCAAAATGAAGAATTCACTGGTTAGGCTAAACAGCAGATTTGAGATGGCAGAAAAATTAGTGACTTTGAATATATAGCAAAATAAATTAACCAATCTGAAAGGAAAAAAAATTGAGAAAAATGAACTGAACCTCAGAGATCCATGAGATAATATTTAAATGTACTAACACACATGTAATGGAGTGTCAGGAAATAGAAAAATAAGGTAGAAAAAAGAAATAATAGTTGAAAAAATTTCAAATTTAATGAAAAACATTAATCTACGGATTCAAGGATCTCAATGAATCTCAAGTAGAATACACAAATATATAAACATCTGGATACATCGTTGTCAACCTGATGAAGGTGGCAAGAGAAAAATGCTTATCAAACATAGAGGAACTACAAAATGTTTAATAAGTGACTTCTCTTCAGAAACAATGGTGGCCAGAAGGACACGGATTGGCATATGCAAAGTGCGAAAGACATGAAAGACCCTGTCAACCAAGAAGGTTATATTCAAGAAAACTATTCTTCAGAGACGAGGGGAAGATGGCCGAAGAGTAAGACGCGGAGATCACCTTCCTCCCCACAGATACACTAGAAATACATCTACACGTGGAACAACTACAGAACACCTACTGAAGGCTGGCAGAAGACCTCAGACATCCCAAAAGGCATGAATCCCCCCCCCCCCCCCCCCACGTACCTGGGTAGGGCAAAAGAAAAAAGAATAAACAGAGACAAAAGGATAGGGACGGGACCTGCACCAGTGGGAGGGAGCTGTGAAGGAGAAAAGTTTTCCACGCACTAGGAAGCCCCTTCGCGGGCGGAGACTGCGGGTGGCGGAGGGGGAAAGCTTCGGGGCCGCGGAGGAGAGCGCACAACAGGGGTGATAAGGCAGAGCGGAGAGATTTCCGCAGAGAGGATCCGTGCGGACCGGCACTCACCAGCCCGAGAGGCTTGTCTGCTCACCCGCCGGGCGGGCGGGGCTGGGAGCCGAGGCTCGGGCTTCGGTTGGAGCACAGGAAGAGGACTGGGGTTGGCGGCGTGAACACAGCCTGCAGGGGGTTAGTGCACCACGGCTAGCCGGGAGGGAGTCCGGGGAAAAGTCTGGACCTGCCGAAGAGGTAAGAGACTTTTTCTTCCCGCTTTGTTTCCTGGTGCGCGAGGGAGGGGATTAAGAGCGCTGCTTAAAGGAGCTCCAGAGATGGGTGCGAGCCGCGGCTAAAAGCGCGGGCCCCAGAGACGGGCATGAGACGCTAAGGCTGCAGCTGCCGCCACCAATAAGCCTGTGTGCGAGCACAGGTCACTCTATCCACACCCCCTTCCGCGGAGCCTGTTTAGACCGCCACTGCCAGGGTCCCAGGATCACGGACAACTTACCCGGGAGAACGCACGGCGCGCCTCAGGCTGGTGCAACGTCATGCCGGCCTCTGCCGCCGCAGGCCCGCCCGCACTCCGTGCCCCTCCCTCCCCCCCCCCCCCCGCACTCCGTGCCCCTCCCTCCCCCCCCCCCCCCCCGCACTCCGTGCCCCTCCCTCCCCCCCCACCCCCGGCCTGAGTGAGCCAGAGTCCCCGAAGCAGCTGCTCCTTTAACCCCGTCCTGTCTGAGCGAAGAACAGACGCCCTCTGGCGACCTACACGCAGAGGCGGGGCCAAATGCAAAGCTGAGCCCCGGCAGCTGTGAGAACAAGGAAGAGAAAGGGAAATCCCTCCCAGCAGCCTCAGAAGCAGCGGATTAAAGCTCCACAATCAACTTGATGTACCCTGCATCTGTGGAATACCTGAATAGACAGTGAATCATCCCAAATTGAGGAGGTGGACTTTGAGAGCAAGATTTCTGATTTTTTCCCCGTTTCCTCTTTTTGTGAGAGTGTATATATATGCTTCTGTGTGAGATTTTGTCTGTATAGCTTTGCTTTCACCAATTGTCCTAGGGTTCTATCCGTCCGTTTTTGTTTCTTTAAAAAAATTTTTTTTCTTAATAATTATTTTTTATTTTAATAAATTTATTTTATCTTTATTTTATTTTATTTCTTTCTTTCCTTCCTCCCTCCCTCTCCCCTCCCTCCTTTCTTTCTTTCTTTCTTTCTTTCTTTCTTCTTTTTCTCCCTTTTATTCTGAGCCGTGTGGATGAAAGGCTCTTGGTGCTGCAGCCAGGAGTCAGTGCTGTGCCTCTGAGGTGGGAGAGCCAAATTCAGGACACTGGTCCACAAGAGACCTCCCAGCTCCACATATTATCAAATGGCAAAAATCTCCCAGAGATCTCCATCTCAACACCAGCACCCAGCTTCACTCAACGACCAGCAAGCTACAGTGCTGGACACCCTATGCCAAACAACCAGCAAGACAGGAACACAACCCCACCCATTAGCAGAGAGGCTGCCTGAAATCATAATAAGTCCACAGACACCCCAAAACACACCACCAGATGTGGACCTGCCCACCAGAAAGACAAGATCCAGCCTCATTCACCAGAACACAGGCACTAGTCCCCTCCACCAGGAAGCCTGCACAACCCACTGAACCAACTTTAGCCACTGGGAACAGACACCAAAAACAACGAGAACTATGAACCTGCAGCCTGAAAAAAGGAGACTCCAAACAAAGTAAGATAAGCAAAATGAGAAGACAGAAAAACACATAGCAGATGAAGGAGCAAGATAAAAACCCACCAGACCTAACAAATGAAGAGGAAATAGGCAGTCTACCTAAAACAGAATTCAGAATAATGATAGTAAAGATGATCCAAAATCTTGGAAATAGAATAGACAAAATGCAAGAAACATTTAACAAGGACCTAGAAGAACTAAAGATGAAACAAGCAATGATGAACAACACAATAAATGAAATTAAAAATACTCTAGATGGGATCAATAGCAGAATAACTGAGGCAGAAGAACGGATAAGTGACCTGGAAGATAAAATAATGGAAATAACTACTGCAGAGCAAAATAAAGAAAATAGAATGAAAAGAACTGAGGACAGTCTCAGAGACCTCTGAGATAACATTAAACACACCAACATTCGAATTATAGGGGTTCCAGAAGACGAAGAGAAAAAGAAAGGGATTGAGAAAATATTTGAAGAGATTATAGTTGAAAACTTCCCGAATATGGGAAAGGAAATAGTTCATCAAGTCCAGGAAGCACAGAGAGTCCCATACAGGATAAATCCAAGGAGAAATACGCCGAGATGCATATTAATCAAACTGTCAAAAATTAAATACAAAGAAAACATATTAAAAGCAACAAGGGAAAAACAACAAATAACACACAAGGGAATCCCCATAAGGTTAACAGCTGATCTTTCAGCAGAAACTCTGCAAGGCAGAAGGGGCTGGCAGGACATATTTAAAGTGATGAAGGAGAAAAACCTGCAACCAAGATTACTCTACCCAGCAAGGATCTCATTCAGATTTGATGGAGAAATTAAAACATTTACAGACAAGCAAAAGCTGAGAGAGTTCAGCACCACCAAACCAGCTTTACAACAAATGCTAAAGGAACTTCTCTAGGCAAGAAACACAAGAGAAAGAAAAGACCTACAATTAAGAAAATGGGAATAGGAACATACATATCGATAGTTACCTTAAATATAAATGGACTAAATGCTCCCACCAAAAGACACAGACTGGCTGAATGGATACAAAAACAAGACCCATATATATGCTGTCTACAAGAGACCCACTTCAGACCTAGAGACACATACAGACTGAAAGTAAGGGGATGGAAAAAGATATTTCATGCAAATGGAAACCAAAAGAAAGCTGGAGTAGCAATTCTCATATCAGACAAAATAGACTTTAAAATAAAGACTATTACAAGAGACAAAGAAGGACACTACATAATGATCAAGGGATCAATCCAAGAAGAAGATAAAACAATTATAAATATTTATGCACCCAACATAGGAGCACCTCAATACATAAGGCAAATACTAACAGCCCTAAAAGGGGAAATCGACAGTAACACATTCATAGGAGGAGGCTTTAACACCCCACTTTCACCAATGGACAGATCAACCAAAATGAAAATAAATAAGGAAACACAAGCTTTAAATGATGCATTAAACAAGATGGACTTAATTGATATTTATAGGACATTCCATCCAAAAACAACAGAATACACATTTTTCTCAAGTGCTCATGGAACATTCTCCAGGATAGATCATATCTTGGGTCACAAATCAAGCCTTGGTAAATTTAAGAAAATTGAAATTGTATCAAGTACCTTTTCCGACCACAATGCTATGAGACTAGATATCAATTACAGGAAAAGATCTGTAAAAAATACAAACACATGGAGGCTAAACAATACACTACTTAATAACGAAGTGATCACTGAAGAAATCAAAGCAGAAATCAAAAAGTACATAGAAACAAATGACAATGGAGACACGACGACCCAAGACCTATGGGATGCAGCAAAAGCAGTTCTAAGAGGGAAGTTTATAGCAACACAATCCTACCTTAGGAAACAGGAAACATCTCGAATAAGCAACCTAACCTTGCACCTAAAGCAATTAGAGAAAGAAGAACAAAAAACCCCCAAAGTTAGCAGAAGGAAAGAAATCATAAAAATCAGATCAGAAATGAATGAAAAAGAAATGAAGGAAATGATAGCAAAGATCAATAAAACTAAAAGCTCGTTCTTTGAGAAGATAAACAAAATTGATAAACCATTAGCCAGACTCATCAAGAAAAAAAGGGAGAAGACTCAAATCAATAGAATTGGAAATGAAAAAGGAGAAGTAACAACTGACACTGCAGAAATACAAAAGACCATGAGAGATTACTACAAGCAACTATGTGCCAATAAAATGGACAACCTGGAAGAAATGGACGAATTCTTAGAAATGCACAACCTGCCAAGACTGAATCAGGAAGAAAGAGAAAATATGAACAGACCAATCACAAGCACTGAAATTGAAACTGTGATTATTAAAAATCTTCTAACAAACAAAAGCCCAGACCAGATGGCTTCACAGGCGAATTCTATCCAACATTTAGAGAAGAGCTAACACCTATCCTTCTCAAACTCTTCCAAAATATAGCAGAGGGAGGAACACTCCCAAACTCATTCTACGAGGCCACCATCACCCTGATACCAAAACCAGACAAGGATGTCACAAAGAAAGAAAACTACAGGCCAATATCACTGATGAACATAGATGCAAAAATCCTCAACAAAATACTAGCAAACAGAATCCAGCAGCACATTGAAAGGATCATACACCGTGATGAAGTGGGATTTATCCCAGGAATGCAAGGATTCTTCAATATACGCAAATCAATCAATGTGATACACATATTAACAAATGGAAGGAGAAAAAAACATATGATCATCTCAATAGATGCAGAAAAAGCTTTTGACAAAATTCAACACCCATTTATGATAAAAACCCTGCAGAAAGTAGGCATAGAGGGAACTTTCCTCAACATACTAAAGGCCATATATGACAAACCCACAGCCAACATCGTCCTCAATGGTGAAAAACTGAAAACATTTCCACTAAGATCAGGAACAAGACAAGGTTGCCCCCTCTCACCACTCTTATTCAACATAGTTTTGGAAGTTTCAGTCACAGCAATCAGAGAAGAAAAGGAAATAAAAGGAATCCAAATTGGAAAAGAAGAAGTAAAGTTGTCACTGTTTGCAGATGACATGATACTATACATAGAGAATCCTAAAGGTGCTACCAGAAAACTACTAGAGCTAATCAATGAATTTGGTAAAGTAGCAGGATACAAAATTAATGCACAGAAATCTCTGGCATTAATAATAATAAAAAAACTGTAAAAAAAACAAACAAAAACTATTCTTCATACATGAAGAAGAAATAAAGATGATCCTAAGTGAAGACTAAGACAATTTGTTCCTAGATTTACCCTACAAGAAATACTAAAGGAAATACTTCTTTAGGATGAAAGGAAATGACACTAGATGGTAACTTGAACCTATAGAAAGAAATGAAAAACACCATGAATGGTAGATATGTTGGCAAATATAAAAGTCTGTATAAATATATATTTTTGTTTTTCTTAATTACTTTAAAAGATATGATTTTTAAAACAATAATGATAACACTTGTTTATTTTATAATACGCATAGATGAAATATATGCATTTAATAACACAAAAGAAGAGGGAATAAATGGAATGATATTAGAGCAAAATTGCTCTATTTTACTGGAATTAAGGTAATGTTAACATGAAGCAGATTGTGAACAGTTCAGATGCATATTGTGATCTACATAGCAACCATTATTTAAGAAAATAATTAAAATATGTATTTAAAAATATTAAAGCAGTATGCTAAAAATATTTTTTCATTGTTGACCTATTTTATTTTTTTTAAACATTTTTATTGGAGTATAATTGCTTTACAATGGTGTGTTAGTTTCTGCTTTATAACAAACTGAATCAGTTATACATATACATATATCCCCATATCTCTTCCCTCTTGCGTCTCCCTCCCTCCCACCCTCCCTATCCTACCCCCCTAGGTGGTCACAAAGCACCGAGCTGATCTCCCTGTGCTAGGCGGCTGCTTCCCACTAGCTATCTATTTTACATTTGGTGGTGTATATATGACCATGCCACTCTCTCGCTTTATCCCAGCTTACCCTTCCCGCTCCCCATATCCTCAAGTCAATTCTCTAGTAGGTCTGCGTCTTTACTCTTGTCTTGCCCCTAGGTTCTTCATGACCATTTTTTCTTTTGGTGGAAAACAGTATGCTAAAAATATTGATTTAACACAAAAGAAAGCAGTGAAAAAAAAGAGCAGAGGAATGAAAATGGCATATATAGAAAACTAATAGCAAAATGGCAGATGTAAATTTAACCATATCAATAATTACATTAAATACAAGGTTGGTTTAAGATAAAAAGGAGTAAACCACTGATACATGCTACATTGTGAATGTACCTAAGAAGCATGCTCAGTGAAAGAAGTCTGATACAAAAGACCACAACTTGCTTGGTTCTACTTAAATACACTTTTCAGAAAAGGCAAATCTATAGGGACAGAAAGTAGGTTAGTGGTTGCCTGGGTTTGAGTGTGGGAGCAGGGTTGACAATAAGTAGGCATGAAGGATCTTTTTAGGGTAATAGAAATGTCCTTAAACCGAATTGTGATGATAATTGCACAGTTCTATTCTTTCACTAAAAATAACTGAATTGTACCATTATAGTGGTCTATAAATAAAACTTAAGCAGAGCGACTTAAAGGAGAGGTAAGTCATCGTGTTGGTAGACAATTGATGCTCTTTTGTACAGACAAAATGGAAATGATGTTTCAGTTTAGCCACAGAACTCTAGCTGTCTTAGGAAATCATCAATATATTTTAATTCATTGTCTTTGAATTTTTTTGTTAATATTAGCAAGTTATGCTTTGTAGGCAAAAGAGTTAGCGGTAAGTAATTATCCTTCAAAATTCTGAGTGAGTGTAACCCTGGAAGTGTTGGAGTGAATTGACCTTTAGGTTGGAAAGGAATACAGACATTCTCCTTGTCATTTCACCATTTTGTGCTTTATGGTTAGGTTTGCCTAATTTTATTACATCCATTTCATTTTTGATTTTCTAAGTTCAATGACCTGGCTCAACTCTCCTTTGGTTCAGTCCTTCCGTACAGCTTGACCTGGTAATGATTGTTAAACCAATCTTGTTAACATAGATAAAAATATATATATGTATATATAGTTAACAGTATATATATGTATATACGTATCACACTGGCTTGCATTTATTACTACATTGAGTTCTGTGTATCTGGTCTAGTTAACACTAATGGGACTTAGACATTAGCTTGACTTAGTTTGGTTTGGTTTGGATTTGCCCAAACATGTTGTGTGGTCATACATCAAGTGTCTAACATTCATTTGCAGTTGTTAGCCATGGCCCTGTCAATCAGGGGTTAGATAATGTGACTTGGGAAGCAGATTTCTTATTAGAATACTGTCTGATCAATCTAATAAACTGTAACTCAGTTCAGTTTAGCTTATTCATCCCCAGGGTGCAGTGTGACTTTCTCTAACTTGTTGAGGTAAGACTTCAATCCCACAGCACTTAATGGGTCCCAGATGAACTTACCCAACAGTTCTCCTACTAGTTGCACTAGGTGCTGCCAATATGTAACCTCTGGTTTAGTCTCCTAAACTTACCTAATTACTCACTTACTCAAACATCAGGTGCATCGTTCCAGAAATTCCAACCACAGAGCTAATGCAGAAGCTACTGAAATTAGTTATAACCATTGAGATGAATACTCGAAGTCATCTGAAAATTTTAATGGGAAAAACATACTAGAGTTGGCTAGTGAAGGTTTTCTCTTTGGTATGATCATTAATGTGTGTGAACACAATGAGCTATTAAATATGTTGTAACAAAATGATATAATTCTATCTTAACACAAAAATTTTTAGAAAGTTAAAACCAAAGAAATTTGGACATGAGTTTTCATTACTGTGTTTCTGAAACACTTTTCTAGACTCATGTTAGCTTTTAAAACAGAAGTATTTATGTTCCTTTTTGGCAAAATTGTTTTCTACTATCCCTATTCTCCCATTCCACCTCTACATTTGGGCTTGTCAATTTTTTTTTTTTTTTCTATTTTGGAAGTTTGGAGAGACATAGGGCAGTAAAAAGAATGTGGATTTTCAAGTCAAACAATCCCAGGTTAAACTTTTACTTACAGCAACCAGTGTTGTCCCGTTAGGCAAGTCAGTAATATCTCTGGGCTTCAGGGTCCCTGTCTCAGGATGTGGGCTGTAAATCTATCTCAGAGGGTACTGTGAGAAGTGAAAGTAATGTCCATGAAATGCCCGACACAACTGGCTGGTGCCCTTTCCTTTATTTTCGTTTCCTTTTTCTTCGCTATTACAACCTTTGCATGTCTACATAAAATAAACTTATTGGTAGTCATAACGCCCCTTTTCTTCCTTAAAAAGCCCCTTCCTGTTTTGCAGAGAAATAGACTGTAGTCATTCTTTCACTTATTCAGTGACTATTTATGTGCCCCCATTATGTGTTGGGCAGTGTTCCACATGTTGGGTATATAGTTATGAACAAAATTAAAATCCTTGCCCTCATGGAACGTACATATTAGTAGTTATGAGTAATCACATGTATTTAGCTCTCTAAAAAAAACCTGCATTGATATAAAATTGGTCAGTATTTCCACACCTTTGAAAGTGCTACCATAAATTGCCAATGAATTTGGCATGAATGATTTTACTTTAGAAAACAGTGGCTGTCCTTATGTGAAGTCTGGTACCAGATGTTTTAGACAGTTTGGAGATACTTTAAAAAAATAAAATAAAGGAATAAACCAATACTTGTCACAAATCTTACCTCTTTTTCTCCTTAAAACAACTATTAAAGGCAGGTCTTATTTTTCTTCTATTTAGCATAAGGAACAAGAGAGGAAAAGATGGAAAATCTTGCCTAAGTTACATAGCCAGAAGGTAGTGGTTCTGTTTGTCTTCAAAAATCCATCTTCTTGATACTATGTCAAGATAACGTGGCAGTATTAGCTATGTAGACTAGCACCAGTTCCTAACAAAGGTGAATAGGATGGCCCCTGCTTTTGATACCCACAGCTTTCTCTATCTGTATCCTATTCTTTCTTCCTGCCATTTTTAAGTGGATTAACCAGGGTTATCATCAGACACAGATTCTCCACAGAGCAGAGGTGGGATAGATGATTTCAAGAATTACTTCAGTCTTGTGATTTATGATTTTTATGGGTTAGTAGCTTAATGTTTTATTCCATTTATTTGCATTTTTAATGAGAGGATAATGTTTAACCCAAATGAATGAATCTCTAAAGAGAGAATTTCAAGCATGATGGCACATGGGGACAAGGGAAATACTTTACGGATGGAGCAGGAGCGACTTTCTGGGCCCTGGTCTAGCCCTACAAAGTAGACAGTTACCTATTCTGTAGGCTCTGGTCCTGGATGTGAATTACCTAGGACTTCAGAGACATTAGCATTTGGATAAACTTTGACGTTCTTGTATATAGGAAAGATAAAAGATATGTTGTCTAACTTACATCCTACTCCACTGTGACAGTTTGAAAACACCCCTCAGGAGACAAGAATCAGTGATTCATAGAGTATGGGCACTGAAAAGATTTTGCTGAACTGGGTGGGTTTTACCATTAATAAATTAAACCATCCTTCTAAAATCATCTCCTAAATGAAGTATTTCTCCTATATAGGTTCAGTTTTCTTAAAAAGTGTATCAAAAGACAAAGTCACCAGTACCATATTTCTGTTTCATCACAATTACATAAACTTTTGAATGAAAACAATGATAATTTCAATGGCAAAAACTGATTTTAAAAGGGTACATTGAATACAGTCACAGATATATTCTAATACCTGTTCAGCCTAGAAAAACTAATTATAACAACACACAGAAAATGTCACTTATATCCTAAGATCTCCAAATAAAAAATCTTTGCACCAAAAACTGTCTCTTTCCTATTATTTGGTCAGCACAGAAGAGAAATCGACTTCCATAAAGAGCCAATATCTCCAGCTTTCGCTCTTTCCTAATTATACGGAAAGTTACTCTGAAGTCAGACTACTTTTATGCATTAATTAACCTGATTCCCCCATGCAAATATTTAACAAACATCCAGGAAACAAATATTCAGACATTGATTGAATTAAACAAATATTCAGCCATTGATTGAATTAAACTGAACCCATAATCCAGATTCCACATGCTGTTTATTTTTTTCCTCACCTGAAGTGGATGGATGGGTGTGGGTTTTCTTACACTCCTGGGGTTTTGAGCATCATTTGATGTAATTGATTTCTCTACAAACTGACAGTCTGATAGACAAGGAACATAATTATTTCTTAGTCAGAGAAATGGGCTACAATCTGGAATACAAGGGCTGATCTTTTTCAAGTGAAATCTATTTCTTTCATTCAAATCATGTTTAATCTTTAGAAAATTATAATAAGACAAGGGGAGTTACAGAGAAAACTCAAAATGTATATAATACCCAAGCACAGTTTTGCTTATGTTAATAGAAACGTTTGAATACCATGTCACATCTTGACCAACAACTAATAATCATGGTTGCCTTATAAACAGGTAGATGGTTTGCCCTAACTTGATAATAAATTACATCAAAGGAAAAGGAGGAAAGGGCAAGGTAATAAATTTTTTAAAAAATTCTGTGATAAGCCTTAAAAAATAGGCTCTCTAAAGATTTTTTTTTATTATTATTACCCTTCCTTTCTTCTCCCTTAGCTCTCTCCTATCTTTTATTCAGAACTCACTTATTGAGAATGTGCTACATTGCAGGCTGTGTACTAGATACTAGTTAAGCTAGTCTTTACCTTTTAAGAAATAATTATTGTACATAGCATTTTGAGAGGGGGGAGAAGGGAGGAGGGGCAAGAGGAGGGGTGAGAGCAATGAGTGAGGTGGAGAGAAAGGATAGAGATGAAGGCAAAGACAAGGGAAAGTTGTTAATGTTAATTCACATTGTATTGAATTTTACTTCCCCTTGAGTTGGTTGTTTTATTCACTGACCAAGTATTTACTGAGCAAACACTCTGTTTTAGGCACTGTCCTAAGCCCTGGGGATGCAAAGTAAAGAAAGATCACGTCCTCAAGGAAGGTACAGCCTAGTGGGGAAGAGTGGGGTCAGTAAAATACGCTGGCCAGGGGCTGAGGAAATGTGTGACACAGAGCCATGCACAGAGAACTGTGCCAGCCCAGGGAGAAAGCCTCCAAGTCAGATGAGAAAACGATCCTGAATTTACGATGAGAAGACCCAAAGCAAAACAAAACACTTTTATTTGTCAAGTTGGCCTAGATAAAAAGGGAAGGATTTAATGAGGAAAACTGAATGACATGGCTACACTTGTTAAGTCTCATCAGCCTGCAAATCCCATGATTAACTTAAAATACAGAGAAGTGGACTTCCCTAGTGGTGCAGTGGTTAGGAATCCACCTGCCAGTGCAGGGGACATGGGTTCGATCCCTTGTCCGGGAAGATCCCACATGCCGCCGAGCAGCTAACCCCGTGTGCCACAACTACTGGGCTTGCGCTCTAGAGCCCGCGAGCCACAACTACTGAGCCCACATGCCACAACTACTGAAGCCCACGCACCTAGAGGCCGTGCTCCACAATGAGAGAAGCCACCGCAATGAGAAGCCCACGCACCACAACGAAGAGTAGCCCCCTCTCGTTGCAACTAGAGAAAAGCCCGCACAGCAACGAAGACCCAACGCGGCCAAAAATAAAATAAATAAATAAATACATATATTAAAAAAAAAAGAGAGGAGTAAATTTACAAGTTGCTATGCCATGTTTTAATGCTTACAGACTGCCAGCTCACTTTACAGATATACATCCCACAAGATGATATTGTGCTGTAAGTGTAATTTTTAGGCGTATAAGTATAGTTCAGTTTCTTTGACAAGTTCCAAATTATTTTATCATAATGGCAAAAGATTAATAGTTCAATGACTATTTCTACCACATTGAACAAACTGCCCAGTATATTGTCTATTTGCTAGAGTTATTATTATTTTATTCTAGTGAAGTGGTTTTTTGTTTAATTGGCAGTTCTTAACAAAAATATCAGCTCTGCCAGCCATACCATTATGTGGTGGTAACTTTGCTGCAAAGTTGAGGTTGGAATGTCTTTCCTCTTTGAGAGCACAGGGGAAAGGACCAAATTACGTAATTTTCTTTGGTAGGCTGGGGCACTAAGTGAACTGCTGTATCCCACTGTGTGAGCTGTGCATAAGTTGGGAGTATATTTAATGGCTGTCAAAAAAAAAAATCTTTCAGTTTCAGTGTTGCTTTAGACAAACCTTCAAAGTAGCCCTGGCACGAATCAATTAACCACTACCTTGAAGTAATTTTATAACCAAGAAAGCAAATATTATAAAAATAGAATTTGCATATATTATAATGTATAATTTTATCAAAATAATGTTAATAGTAAAGCAAAGTACAGTAAATTAGTTAATAGAACTGTTCGATGATGGTACATAATAAGAGTAAAATAGTATAGATTCTTTTTACAACTCTGCAGATTCATATCTACTTAATATAGCATTTGACTTAAGGTACCATTCATCCTGCTAGGAGAAAAGGCACTCTTAAGTAAGATATTAATTCATGAGCAGAGATATGCTAGAGATTGTTGAATAGATAACATAATGAAAATCCTGGAACTACTTCTAGCTTTGCCCTTTCAGCTTCATTATTATAAGAGAAGAGTGGTACTGATTCTTCCTAGCAAATTTAGTAATAATTAGGTAATTGAATCTCCAACTTAGAGCAGTCTTTCCTTCTTTGGTATCAGATATTCAAAGCTTCTCTGAAGCCTCAGTATGAGGAGTTTCCTAGGAATGAGTTTTATCCCAGTTAAGTCCTTCATAGTAAACCCACTTTCATTAGCTAGTGAGAGCTATCAGAATACTGGCTTTACCACTCTCTACATGCTGTCTGTTAATATGAGACAAATCTATATTTATTTATTAATGAATTCAAATTTAGACTAGGACATTTATTTTATTATAAAATTTTATTATAAATAGCTTTCATTTTCTAACATATTTATTTTATTTTTTGTCATCTAATTACAGCCATCTAATCACCCTGCAGTTTTTGGACTGGTGTCGATTCGGTTGCACACTACAAATCCATTTTCTTCAAGACTCACAGGTAATTTTGTCATAAATCTATGTGTACTTTCCTGATTTCTAGGCTAGTGAAGATAGAAACATTTGATGTTAATTCATTCAAAGTGACATGACAAGAAAAACTCCAGGTAATAAATTCCCAATTTACAAAAATAGCATAGATAGCATCTTACCAACAATAAATTTATCATACCATGTCTGTAAAAAAAAAAAAATCACATTCAATGGAGGAATAGGGAACACAGAAAAGCTGGTATATAAATGTTGTAAAAATACTTACAAATTGTTGATAAGTGATAATTACTGTGGCATTTTTGTTGTTTTCTGGATGAGATGTCATCAAATAGATTCAGAAATGTCTGTTCTTTTTTTATCAATATACCACATTCAAATACCATAGTAAAGAAAGATCTGTGGTAATTACTTATAGCCCGTAAGAAGCCCAGTTTATTTTGAGTTATTTCACTTACATCACATGCAATCAACTTGAGCCTGATCACTGTTTTAGTCTGTGCAGAGTGATTATGTCAGAAGCCACTATACTCTTGGCAAGATGAAGGCTCACGTGGTTTTTGACTGACTCTTTGAGCTGGCTCTTGTGAGAACTAACAGGGTCATCGCACATTTCCGTCTCTGCTAACAATGTTCTTCCTCACATTGTCCTACTGGTCAACTCATGCTTTGTTGATAGAAAACTTAATTGTTAGTCTCAGGGAAGGTTTCCCTCCTTCTCTCAGTTTCTGCTTCCCCATAGGGTTTGTTTTTGTTTCCAGTTTTATTGAAATATAATTGACATAGAACCCTGTATCAGTTTAAAGTGTACAACATGACGATTTGATATATGTATATATTGCAAAATGATTACCACAGTAATTTCATCACCTCACATAGTTACAAATTTTTAATTTTCTTGTGAAGAGAACTAAGACTTGATACGGTTAATCGGACCTCATGGAAGACCTGTGAATGGTTGTATTTGCCTCACTGGATTTTGGTCCAGGCATCTTCCTGACTAGACTGTCTCCCCTGCTAGACCGAACACTTTGAAGACAAGCACTCTGTCTTAATTATCTGCTTTTCCCCAATGCTGGTTATCTGTCTTCCCCCAATGCCTAGAACGATTTCTGGCATGGTACAAGATAGGTATTAATACATATTTATTGCATCCAAAAACAATGTAAATTGCCATCTTTATAAAATAAGATTGTTGTAATTCCTAGAAGTGATAAGGGAATTTGGATCAGTAGGCATGATATGATTAAACATTTTGAAGGAGTCATGACAACAAACGCATTAGATAGATGTGGCTCTACAGCCCTCTGTTTAAATCTTTAAGGTTTTTTTAAAAAAAGGATTATTTTATTTTTTAAAAATTCTCACTGGTTTAGAACTTGTGTGACTTTTCTTCTCGTATCAACTCTTTTCCTGTTTTTTTGTTATTTGCGAATAAGAAGGAAACATCCTACCTAGGTGCGTAGATAAGTGATGAAATCAATATAGCAAAATGTTAACAATTGTAGAATTGTAGTGGGTATTTGGGTGTTCACTGTGCAATCTGTTTGACTTTTTTGTAAGTTCTAAACGTTTCATAATAAAATGTTGGGAATACCAAGAAAAAAAAATAAAGAAAATAGGTATCAAGCCATAAAGGGTGTGGGATACAGGTATCAGGAATTCTTTAATAAAATCAACTTTACTTTAAAAAAAAGAAGCCACATCCTGTAGGAATACACTGAAAACTCCATCAAGCTTCCAAACACGAAGAGTATTGCCAAGTTATGCACATCTTAAGATTTTTCTCTTATAAAGCCAAGAAATGTGAAACTTATTAGCAGTTCTCATGTGTGGTTTTATGAGGAAAAGGAAAATGCAGCAGTTAGTTTTCCTATGGCAATGAGGCTTCAGTTCTGAGTCCTTTCCCAGCTTTGCAACCAGCGAGCCATGGCTGCGGATTCCTCACTCATCCAGACAGCTGGCGGAGCCTCCTAAGACCAAACAGTTGCTTTGACAAAAATCTTTGTTGGATCTGCCTTACTCTTTTCTTCTCTGTTAATTCTCACTTGTGTTAAAGAAAAACCCATGCTTATGTACTGATAACTTGGTAGATTTTTCGCAGAGCATGCTTTCCTTTCATATACATATAACCCATCTCCTTTTCATTTTCTTGTGCTTGACTTATGAATCAACCTGCATTTTGCAGGCCCTTATCATATTTAGAAAAAAAGTCTGAAAACCAGTGCATCATCTCCAGAGCAGGAGCTCCAGCTCTCTGATGGATGGCACTGCAACGGGGACACAGATCAGGCACATTAGGCACCTAAAGCTGTATCTATGGTGTCAGTGGATGAATAGTATCGTACCTCAGAACTTGGTTTTGGATCATTAGAGGCTGTGTTCACTGGAGGCTGAATTTAGGCCACAGCAAAAAAGTTCTGATACAAGAAAGCTTCCCACTCATAAACTGAATCACTTTGGACTAAATGAGGTTTTAATTCCTGGATCTGTGAAGAGAACTCCACCAAAATCCATGTATCCAGTTGTTTATGGAGAAAGAGTTGTAAGAAGCAGGGATAAGAAGGAGAAGGTTTCATTCTAGTTACATAAAGTTTAATTAAGGGAGGTAGTTCTTTCTCTCTTTCTCTTTCACGGTTGTTAGGGGTTCTGGACAAGGTTTTTTTGTTTTCTTTTTTCCCTCTGAGAAAAACTTTTAAAGTTAACATAAAGTAAAATAGGCTATTGTTTTGGTGTATAGCTTCATGAGTTTTAACACATATATTGTTACCTGTAACCATATTTAGGATGAAGAATAATTCCCTATTTAGGATGAAGAATATTTAGGATATTTAGGATGAAGAATAATTCCCTTACCCCAAAACATTCTCTCATACTGTCCCTTTATAGATCCTTTTTGCCCCAACTTCTAAGCTCTGGCAACCACTGACCTGTGTTGTGGCACTACAGTTTCATATTTTTGAGAATACACTAGTCCACTAGCAAATTATAATATGATGTAAGTCTTGTGCATGGACCAGTCTGATTAGCATATTTTAGGGGTGGGGAGCTAACGAGGGAGGCGGTTCAAGGGAGAGGAGTTGGAAGAATTACTTGCTCCTCAGTTGATATACCTTTCTGGGTGCCTGTCTTCAATCTCATTTTCTCTCCATATTTATACAGAAGAGCTAGGAAGAGTAACTAACATCCTTTTTCCATTGTCCTCCAGCAAAGATTCTGGTAAGGAAGTATTAAGTTTATATAATGGAGGGGAGAAAAGAATTCTCTTTTCTTAAATGTTGAGTAGACACAGTCCACTGACAAATGTAACCAGGCATTTTGATAATCATCTTAGATGGTATTAAGGCAGGTACCGCTTGCAACTCTTAAGTATGGTAAGAGTGTCTTCCTACTTATAGAGGGAGCTGCCTTGTGACTCAAATTCTCAAGACTCCTGATCCTGGGTGTGCATCATGCCAGGGAAGTGAAGAGCTGTGCTGACTGGGCTATGGCCCCTCTTCCATCATGCTTAGTCTAATTTATGTAGCACAATCTAATGGCCTCAGCAACTGCAGCTACCAATGGCCCAATTGATAGAAATAATTGGAGTTAGGCTTCATTAATAGAAGTAGAGCATCCAGAAAAGGGGGGAGGCAGACAAACTTGTTCCATTTATGCTGTAAAATACCTAGAGTATTGTGCCCAGTTTGGGGGCTGTATCTTACAGGGAACATTTAACATACTGAAGAAATATAATGAGTTGAATAAATGAGAAACAGGTTAAGGAATTACATGTGATTGGTTTGAAAATGGAAGACTCACAGCTGTATAATTTTTGTCTTCAAATAGCTCATGTAGAATAGGGTTTAGATTTATTCTGTATTACCCACAGAACAGTGATTCTTAAGTTTTATGAGTCATAGGCACTTTTATGAATCTGATGAATACTTTGGACATTTGATGCAGAAAAATGCACAGATATCATATAATATTATATATATTTATACATATATATATACATTTAAGGAAGTTTTAGGAACAATATGTATTCATTTTTAGGAAAGCCTCAGATGTGCCTTCCTCCAAGAGGGTGGATATAGAAAGACCAGAGTAGCAGCTTTCAACTTATTAACAGTAGAACTTTCCAGTGATTTGAGCTCTCTGGAGCTAAAATTGGCTGTTTCAGGAGTTAACCATCTCTCTGTTCCTGGACAAGTTTAAGCATGAGCTGGGGACACTTTGATGGTTATGTTGAAGAGGGATCTTATAAATATGGTGGAGTTTTGGCTACATGAACTCTAGTTCCTTTAAAACCTTGAGAATCATTAGATTCTATGAGTTTTACAGTAAAAGCCTCATATAACATGAATGTTCTATAAGGCATATCGTAATCCTGTTCACAGACCCTGGCATTCATGTACGGCTTTATAGAGTATTTGATTTATTTTAGGACTTCTGCTTGATTTCCTCTTGGTCTGCCCCATAATTTTCATTATCTCCATTTGGAGTTCTTTTTGGGTTTGACTCTATGGGCCAGTACCCAAATTCATTGCAGTAATAAAGCTTTAAAAATGAAATATAAAATCATGTGTTAGTTATCAAGTTTCCTTAGCCCATTAGCTCCTAGAGAATAGAAACTGGAGGTTTTTAGGTTGATCTTGTAGAGAGACCTGCTCCATATGGGTTACCAAGTTTACTCTGTGACTCACTGCCATACTTTGCACAATCATATTTCAAGGAGCCTTTAAGCCAATAGCTATAATGGGTTTACAGTGTTTTGCTGGAAGGAGGGAAGGAGGGAAGAAAGAAGGAGGAGAGAGAGAGAGAGAGAGAAAGAGAGAGACAGAGAGAGAGACAGAGAGAGAGAGACAGAGAAAGAGAAACTGACTCACTTTTAGACAAAACCTCTTAATACCAACCTACTATATTGCTGAACTAAAAGAACAGATTTAGTTTCTATTTTTCAATCCTTGGGATTTTTTCTGACCCCAGAAGCAAAAGTGTTGCTTAATGATAATTATGTTGCTTGGGGCTTCCAGATCAAACTGGGATAGAACCATATCTTTCTTGTCCAGACAAGGCACAGGGAAAGAATGAATAAGATCCTCTCCCAAAAGGTAGAAACCTCATGAAAAATAGAAACTGAGAGATATATTGCTGTGGAAGCATTTGTTGTTACATAATTAACAAGACCTCAGATATGTGACAAGTAGGTTTCATTTATATTTTAAAAACACTGATAAACTATACTGCTGATCTTTTCATTCCCAAGAACTGAGAGTTACTTGAGAGATTTCTAAGAGTAGATTCTCCCACAGGAAAGCAACATGTTTCTCAAAATGCTGGCTATTTCTGGGGATTATCATAAGGGGTATTAGAGTCAGGAGATCAATGTGTGGAATTTTGGATGTTGCAACCAGAGGAATAGCTAGAGAATGTCCAGAAAAGGGCACCTGAACTGAATCAAGAGAATGTGAGTGCTGCCATCTGAGGACAATCTAAAAATATTTGCTCTCATCTGTCTGGCAATATGCAGGCTAAAATGAAAAATGATTGATGTCTGTCAAATTATGAGAGTTATGTATAATTGGAACCAGACTTAAATGCAAATGAACGAACATATGTGAATGGGATTTAAATAGATCCTGGCACATAGTAGGTGTTCAATAAATGTTAATTCCCTGCTTGTGAAAGCTTATTTGGAAGTTTAAAAGAGGAAATTTTTAACACAAATAAAAAGAAATATAATTTGCAGCAGGTAGTAAACATACGAAATTTGGTATTGAAAGAGGTGGTTTTGGTGGAAATGCAGAACTAGCTTCAAAATAGACTTGGATAAATCGAGAGATTATAGATACATAGTGATTAGTTAAGGGAAATGTGTCTTTGTAGGCTGAAGGGACAATTTCTAACTTCAAAAAATAAGCTTGTTGCTTTTCTCATTATAAAAGACACATTTGTTAAATAATTTTCAGAAAAATAGATGGACAAAACCCCCAAACCACTTATGATATCACCATACTAATAGCACTCAAAATTTTACATGTATAGTTACAATATTTTTCTGTGTCAGTGAAGATACTTAATCAGCTGTACATTAATGTTTGATAAATTCGATCTCAATGAAGTGAACATCTTTCATATTAAAATGTGTAAACACAATTTTATGTGATTAATGTTCCAAAGTAAAAGCAATATCATACAAATTATGTAATCAATTGCCTATAACTGGACTTTGATAATTTCTCCAAGTTTTTGCTATTAGAACCAATAACTGTTAATCTGTCCTTGTGTATTTCTGAAAATATGTTATAGGTTGAATTCCTAGAAGTGAAATTACTTGGTCAAAGAGCATGAAAAATTTTGAAGCTTTTAATAGATATTTGCCAAATGTCCTCTAGAAATATTATAATAGCAATAGGTCCTCTCATCGTGGTACTTATTTCCTCAAACCTTCTCCAAATCTGGGTTATTAAAAAAAGAATTTACCGAATTTATTTTAAATATATATTATTATACTTTTAATATACTTTGATTACTAGTGAGATTAAATAGGAAATATTTTCAAATGTTTATTTTTGGGGGGTGACATGCTGCTGTTCTAAATACTCTCTCCAGTGTTGCATTGATGTGCGCTTATTAATTTGAAAGACTTTTCAGTGTTGCAGTGTAGTTGACCTTTTTTCTTTTCTTTGTCTGAGAATTCTCCTTCATTTGAGATCTGGCCAGTTTCCTACTATAGAAGCCAAGGCACGATACTCTATTACCCAACGTCCTTTGCAGTTATGTGTTCATGTGCTTCTATCTGGGACCTTAAATTGGGAGTGAGTGATGCAAAAAAGCAGGGAAAGATGAGGATTTATTTTAGTAATGTGGCAGCTCAAGTAGTGTCAGCAGCAACACCTAATGTCCCACGCTGAGCTTCATTGGTGGCGGTGTCTGCAGCAGCTGGAATCTGTGATACGACTTTGGTTGTGATTTTGGCTGCCTAGCCCGTATTTATTCATTTTAAAACATCATTATTGTAAAATCCAGGTTTATTATGGTGTTTACATACAGTAAAAGTCAAATATATTGTTTGATGAGTTTTGACAAATGTATACAGTTTTATAACCATAATCAAGATATAGACTATTTGCTTATTTATTGGCTACTTAACATGTGCCAGGCATGGCATGTTTCATTTATGTTCTTTCATTTGTTGCATCAAAACTTTATGTTGTTGGTTTTATTATCATTCCCATTTCACCAATGAGAAAACAGATATTAAGTAACTTTGCCAAAATAACGAATCTAACTGGTGGTTAAGTCAGGATGTAAACCTAGGCAGTCATTTCTCCTGCTCTGCACTGCTTCCACCCATCAAAGGATTGTTCAGTTAAAATATACATTACTTAGATGTTCATTGAGATGTACAATTCCTGCACATTATTCTTATTTCAAATCCCTAATATTCAGAAACAGAACCTAAAAACAAAATAAAATTCAACCATACATAACTTTATTTTGGCATTTGTTACTGGGTTCTCTAGAAATGATCATTTGGCGTCCAGGGTATTTGTATGTTGTTCATGTCAGAAGTCAATAGATAAGTCAACATGAATTTGTTGAATTCATCTATGTACACAGCAGATGACTGAGTGAAGAAGGCGGTATAAGTGGAGTAAAATGTATGGCCTTAGTTCTCGATTTTGTTGATGGGAAAAAATATAGAGAAATTAATGGGTTAGGGTGCAATAAAAGATTCTTTATGATCGAGGGTTAACTATATGAGAGAGTAAAAAGGGATAAATGGAAGCGTTACCTAGGAAAGTTCTGTGGGGGAAGAATGGGTTTGAACAGGTGTATTGAACAAGGTGTAGATTTGGGATAGCTGAGAGGAGGAGGGAGCTATTTCTATGAAAAGGTCAGGGAAGTGAGAATGAACTAGGCACATGTAGAAGACAGACACTGAAAGTTGAGTAGGTAGGATGAAATAAAGTAGGATGAAATAAGATTGCATAAGCATATGTTATAAAGGAATTAGTATACCAATAAGAGAAGTTTGGGGCTTCCCTGGTGGCGCAGTGGTTGAGAGTCCGCCTGCCGATGCAGGGGACACGGGTTCCTGCCCCGGTCCAGGAAGATCCCACATGCCGCGGAGCGGCTGGGCCCGTGAGCCATGGCAGCTGAGCCTGCGCGTCCGGAGCCTGTGCTCCGCAACGGGAGAGGCCACAACAGTGAGAGGCCTGCGTACCGCAAAAAAAAAAAAAAAAAAAAAAAAAAAGAGAAGTTTGGGCTTGATTCAGTAGGCAGGGAAGCACCAGTGTATACTCTTGAGCCAGAACAATAATTTAGGAATCATGATCTTTGTTCTCATAAAACTAAACTAAGATGTTGAACTCTGGAGATGCCTTAAACACCGGTGTTCCCATGGATTTATCCAAGAACTTCTTCTTTTCCCTTTTAACAGCCTCTTCTTTGGTAATCTTTGTCACCTCTCTGTGTAATCCTTCCTTTTAAGAAGAGGGAAATAACTTGTAATAACTGTTAGTGGAGTATAATCTAAAAATACTGAATCACTATGCTGTATACCTTGAAAATCAACTATACTTCAATAAGAAAGAAAGCAAACTATATAATTCTCTTTATTTAAAAATTTTGGCTGATATATTAAAATTTTGGTTGTCACCATTATGCAGTGGAGAAAGTATGGTCCTGCAGTCAACTCCCTGATCTGAAAAAATGAGAATACCACCTGCCTATATATCCTATCAGGTTGTTTTCAAGTTGAAATGAAGTATTGAATATGAAGTTGAGTGTGTCCACCATGGAGGAACTCAGTAAATGTTGAGTCTCTTCCCCATCTCTTATGTCTACTAGTGATTGATAGTAGAAAACAAAACAAATGAGGAAACAGCAAGTAAATATCAATGAGAAATCATAGAAAGTTGATAATTTATATGTTTATTGTGTATATCATTTGTTTTCTGAATATGTACATGAGCTCGCCTCATTTTTATTTTTTAATCATATGCCATTTAATAGATTTCTTGATGCTCTTGGGACTTCCCTAGTTGCTCAGTGGTTAAGAATCCGCCTGCCAATGCAGGGGACACGGGTTCAAGCCCTGGTCCGGGAAGATCCCACATGCCGCGGAGCAACTAAGCCCATGCACCACAACTACTGAGCCTGCGCTCTAGAGCCTGTGAGCCACAACTGTTGAGCCCATGTGCCACAACTACTGAAGCCCGTGCACCTAGAGCCCATGCTCCGCAACAGGAGAAGCCACCGCAATGAGAAGCCCACGCACCGCAACGAAGAGTAGCCCCCACTCGCTGCAACAAGAGAAAGCCCGTGTGCAGCAACAAAGACCCGATGCAGCCAAAAAATAAATAAATAAATTTATTAAAAAAAGAGATTTCTTGAAGTTCTCTAAATATACATTTCTTGCAAGTTCAAGAAGGAAAGATGAGCAGGTATCAGACTGTGTATTTGACTATCCTACACATGATAACTTCCTTCTCCTACGGTGAGAAGGAAGAAAAATACACTTCATACTGAATGATTTGTTTTAAAAATACATTGCTTGGAGTACATTAACTAAAAATAACATTGTATTGGGCAGTGAAACTTGGCCACAATAATATTTTGTTAAGTATTACTAAACTTTTATTGAAGCTGAAGTAGACCAGTAGTGATTAATTTCTCTGCTTTTCTGAGTGGGTCTTAAGGAGAAGCAAGCTAATGAGAGTACAGTCTCTGCTTCTGATGCTACAGCCTTGGGGTAGATGTATGAGGGAAGATTGGATCCTACTTTGCTGGATGAGTGGGAGTTTCTAGGATGGAGACATTATATGAAGATACAGCTCTTGTGAGGAGTAGGGGGATATGTCTGTCCGTTGAGATGTTACTCATAGATGGCAATCTAATAAAACCATTACATGCATCGGTAGCCACATATTCCCAAAAAGAGAAGACCTGACTCTGCAGGGCCCTGGGCCCTGGTGGTAGAATAGGATGCAACATGACACCTTGTTCACTGTCTCCATTCCTTTTATTGTTAAATAGTGTTGTGTTGAGTTGAGCTTAGTTATTTGGTACTTTTGGGGGAGATAAGGAGGAATTTTAATAAGCACTCTCCCTTGCCCAAATTTCTCTTTCTAACTTGAAGCCTTACTTAAGCAATGAATACCATAATTTCTTCTAGTAAGTTGTTTCTGTTTGGAATAAACATACCAGTATCATGTGCTCACAAAGCTCATTGTATACTCCACTATATGAACAGGTTTAGTAGCTATCTTAACTGAGGGAGAATGTGGGTATGGGAGATGCAGATAATGAGCAGAGGGTTGTATCAAAAACCACATTTTCAAACTGCACATGTCCCAGGTTAAGAATTAAGAAACATAGAACCCCCCTTTCAGTAAAAGAAAAATTCCTACCCTTGAGGAGCATGTAAATAATTATGAAGATTAAGTAAGCAAAATTTTAAAGTGATTATTTTGAAGACCATGTAGAGATTGTTAGTGCAGTGATGAAGAAATAAAAACATCGGAGTTTCCAAAATGGAGCAATAGAGAATGGATTGGGAATAACATGGTGATGAAGTCTTGAGCTCCAGTGCTTGGAACACTGCATGCATTACTTACTAAAACTAGCACAGCTGTGGGATCTCTGACATAGCTATCAGCCTTTCCTTGTCTTGGCTTCCTCATCTGTGAAATGGAGATACTAATAATAGTAACTTGCCTCATAGGATTGTTGTATGGATTAAATGAGTTACCACAAATGTTAGCTGTATTTATTATCTTTTATAGCTGTTATTTCATTTGCTGGAATGCTATTGGTATAGTTCATCTTTTCTTCTCTGAAATAATCTTAGCAATCAGAAACTTTTATTTTAAAATAAGTATTCACTTAAATCACATTAGAAAACATATATTTTAATAAAAATGCATATTTAAAAAAGAAGCAGTAAGATAAAGAGTATAAATGATTTGTTATTTTGAAACAATCAGTTGGTTAAATTTACCTGAAGGGAGGGGTGTTTTAGCTTCTGTATTTAATGAAAGCAGGTTAAAATGCATAGGCTGATAAAAGGAATTTACAGCTCTGGGTTTTTTTTTCCCCAAAATATAACTACCTGGGGTTGGGGATGGGACATTGTGCAAGGATGTCTTTATTTAAGTTTGCTTTTCTCAAGAATTATGCACCAAGAAGGTATGAGGCTGAGAGGCATCTAGTTATATATCAGGTTTAAATGTTGATTAATCATAAAAAGCATATTTTATAAGGGGGAAAATGCATTCAACTTTTTCCCTGAGTAAAGTATGCAGAAAACCTGCCTAAATGGGGCATATAATTTTTAATGACTCAGGCCTTTAGTCCTTGGAAATGAACCAAGTATGATAAATAAGATGGAAGCTGGAGAATATTGAGCTTGTCATCATCACATCATCAAATTAGAAATCACCTGAGGATGTATATGAAGGATAATCTCTTGAAAGGATTAGTCTTTAGTCTAGCTCACTTTGAAGAGTGTGGAATAAGTTGAAGAAAGTTGATTATAGTCAGTTAATCCAAAAATCTCTTCCTGATATTTGGGAGATACTGACATGATAATCAAAAATAGTGTAAAACTTTCATTTCAATAAAAATCTATCAGGGTTCAGTTTCTCATATAAATTATTTTTGAGTCCTTTTGCTTTGACTCATATAGTGTTTACAAGAAATTGTGTTCCCACCTTGCATCTTTCTTTTGCTAACTTTTGACCTTTGATTTTTCAAATACTTTACGGTCCACCTTATAGGTTGCTCTTCTTATTTCACAGGCTGTCCATAGGAGGAAATGTTCACTAGTTAGCCCAGGAAAAAAGCAAGATTTGTGCATCTTAAAAAATAAGTGAATGCATTCATTCTTTTATTTAATCAGATATAATAATTTAAAACTATATTAAACCTGTCCCTGAAGATCACAAAGAAGACAGAATTTGGAAAATTAAAGAATTAGGTAAATTAGAAAAGCTTCAGATGAACAGATAACTAGTGAAGAAAAAAGTTAAAGATACTCTATACATAATTGATTTTAATATAGCACCAATGGATCATCAATGCAAAAAAACCTGTACCCATGGAGTTCAGTCTACTTTTGCTTTAAAGGTCACCCAGTGTCTTAGGACTCTCTCAAATTAAGTAACATAGACAGATCAACAAGCAAAGGAAATTTAAAACTATAGAAAAAATGGAAAATGGTGACTGACCAGTCTGATCTTATGAAATATTTCTGATTGATAATAATCAGAACAGCAATTTTCCATTTCGATGTTGAGACAGCATCATTAACTAATCAAAGATTCACTGAAACTCTCAACATACTATACAGTTATTAAAATTATGAAAAGTTAGGCATAATATTAAGAACAAAACAAAAGATAAGGGATCAAAACTATCAATACAAAAAGAATCACAGAGCTAGGGACTAAAGGTATTATAGTAACTATCAAATATAGAACCATAAAGGTCAAGAAAATGGACATTTGACAAATCTAAATTAGATCTGTTGAGATGAGAGATGAGAATTGAGAGTTATATGTCAAAAACTAAAGAAAATTTTAATATTTATGAAAAGGCTCAGAATTCATAATGTAGAAGAAACCTCAGTTCATCTTGATAAAATAAAGTTGAAGAATATGGATATATGTTGATTAAATGAATTCCACAAAAATTCATTCATCTTAAAAACATTCTCAAGAATATTTCTCTATTTTTAGTAGAGAAAAGCAAAGGAAAGGGGAATCTTTATTGCAACTGCCAGCCAGTTATGTACCATCAATAATATTCTGGGAGAAACATTGACCACATTTATAAAGTATAAAATTAGTCCATACAGATTTTCTGATTTACATAAGAACACAATCACACACATAAATAAAATGCAAATATATATACATACACACATATGTATATTCTTGTATATGTGTGTATGCATGCTAATATTATTTTTTTTAGCATAAAATCAAAATTCTGGGCCTTAAAATGATAATTATTGATAAAAAGAAATAAGAAAAGTTATCAGCTGTGTATAATACTGTCTAACTTCTTGTTCTAACTTAAGAATTGACTTCACAGTTGCAGTTTCATTATCCATGAAATAGGTATAAAAACCTTTACCTTATATTGTTGTGTATGGATTCAGTAAGGAAATATATAGAAAGCACTTAGCACAATACCAGGCATATAGTAAATCTTTCATAAAAGTAAATATTATTAAAAGAAATCATTAAGAGAATTGGGGAATGCTTATAGTACTACTAGAAGTGCTTTTATTAGTGATACTGAATGATAAACATACTAAAGACTCTAAAAAGGTAGACCTAAGTATGAAAAATTCATATTTTTAATTTGACAAATTTGCCCTATCCAAATAAATGTAACTGTTAGCTAACATTTCCATTTTTATTTATTTTATTATTTTTGGCTGTGTTGGGTCTTCGTTCCTGTGCGAGGGCTTTCTCTAGTTGAGGTGAGCGAGGGACACTCTTCATCGCGGTGCATGGACCTCTCACTGTCGCGGCCTCTCTTGTTGTGGAGCACAGGCTCCAGACGCACAGGCTCAGTAGTTGTGGCTCATGGGCCCAGTTGCGCCGCGGCATGTGGAATCTTCCCAGACCAGGGCTCGAACCCGTGTCCCTTGCATTGGCAGGCGGATTCTTAACCACTGCACCACCAGGGAAGCCAACATTTCCATTTTTTATGGCCAACTTCTTGGGTTAGTTGATAGATGCTTGTTTTGGCCTTTCTATATAGTGCTTACTACTCTACTGAAAGGAAGTAAGAAGTGTATTGTATACCTTTCAATTGCATGTTGTACAACATATCCTTTTCTCAAAGTATATGAACTGATTTCAAAGGTCAGTTATTAAATGTCCTAATATTTGTGGCAGATCAAGTGTGGACCCAGAATCATTGGAAGTTCTATATACATCAAAGATAGATAAAGACATGATGAAGTTAAAACTTTTGTTTTCTAGAAAACCACATTCTTTAGATCTATCTAGGAAATCAGCTGAATATGCATGAAACTGTGCTATCATCTGGTTTACATTTTCCCATCTGGTCCAAAGAATAGTGTCTGTCCAATCTCTTGCTAAAGCAAATACACTATAATTGGTTATTCTCCATATCTATGAGTTTAGTAATTATATTAAATGGAAATTTGGCTAGTTGGATATTTATTCATTTATTTATTTCTTCAATTGTATTCTATGGATTGACAATAAAGTATTATCAGTGAATCCACATTGGTATTTGATGACGACCATTTTCTAAGTGCTTGCAAGATATCAGTTTTGTAAGCATTCCATAATTTTGCTAGTCTACAAATTTCAGAATTCAACATTCAGCACTTAAACTCCAATAATGTTTTCTTTATTTTGTTTTCAATTGTATGAGCATAATATTCCATCCCATGAGTAAGCAACTATGAAAACTAAGCATAAAAATGTGGCCAGAATTTGGCATAAATTATGAGTCTACAAATAAAGATTAATTTTCCTTTTAATTAATAAAACCTAGTGTTTGGCATTTTCTCTTCTAAATTCTTCAGAATCTAGAGTATATTTTTAGAATTGGGTTTGCATCCCAATTTCAAAACAACTTCTCTGAATTTCAGTTACTTCCTCAGTAAGTATGGATATAGTAATACTTGTATTCTAGGATTGTTGTGAATAGAAGATTCACAACAAAATAAGGTGTTTGTGAAGCATCTAATATAAGATCTGGAACACTGTAGAGATTCAATAAACCAGAGGAAAAATTGTTGTTGTTCTATAAGTCCAATTTCAAGCACCCACAAGAGTGGTCTTTCAGCTCTCTGTTCAGCTTCTCTACTTGTTTTTGTCTCTAGTGGTGGTGCAGGTTCAGGGCCAGGAGAAACTCTGGGCTAATTGTCTAGGGAATGGGAGTAGGGTGAGGATTTGGAGTAGGATACAAATTGATGGGATTGTCACCACTGAGCAGGCTAGGGAAGTGGGGTAGAAACCCTTGCCGAGGTAAGGGAGGCAGAGTAAGATCTGAGAATCTTGGGGCCCACAGATAAGAGAGGAGGTGTTATTATTGAAACAGGAAGGGGTAGGTATCTTTGCTCAAAGTCCAGGTATACCATTTGTAACTGAATGAGGACAGTAATGTCAGCTGAGTACTTGTAACATCCAACCGTTTACAGTGCATTGATCTTGAGCAGCTTCAGGCTGAATTTGTCTCCCAGGACAAAAGGAGGTTAGACCCCCAGGGAAGGAGAGACTAACTACACATCTTCCCAGACTTACAATGGCATTATGTCTTTATAAACCCATCGTAAGCTGAAAATACCATTCAATCAAAAATGTATTTAATACACCGAACCTACTGAACATCACAGCTTAGCCCAGCCTACCCTAAAAGTGCTCAGAACACTTACATTAGCGTACGGTTGGGTAAAAATCATCTAACACAGCCTCTTTCCTGGCTGGAACCATGGAAGGTGCTGAGGAGAAGAAAAAGAAGTTTCCTGCTGTGCCACAAACCCTTAAGAAAAAGCGGAAGAATTTCTCAGAGCTTAAGATCAAGCGCCCGAGAAAGAAATTTGCCCAGAAGATGCTTTGAAAGGCAAGGAGGAAGCCTTATCTATGAAAAAGCTAAGTACGATCACAAGGAATACCAGCAGATGTACAGAACTGAAATTCGAATGGCTAGGATGGCAAGAAAAGCCGGCAACTTCTACGTACCAGCGGAACCCAAATTGACATTTGTCATCAGGATCAGAGGTATCAGTGGTGTGAGCCCAAAGGTTCGAAAGGTGTTGCAGCTTCTTCGCCTCTGTCAGATTTTCAATGGCACATTTGTGAAGCTCAACAAGGCTTCGATTAACATGCTGAGAACTGTGGAACCATACATTGCATGGGGGTACCCAAACCTGAAGTCAGTAAATGAATTGATCTACAAGTGTGGTTAGATCTACAAGTGTGGTTATGGCAAAATCAACAAGAAGCGAATTGCCCTGACGGATAATGTGTTGATTGCTCGATCTCTTGGCAAATACGGTATTATCTGCATGGAGGATCTGATTCATGAGATCTATACTGTTGGAAAACGTTTCAAAGAAGCAAACAACTTCCTGTGGCCCTTCAAATTGTCTTCTCCACGAGGTGGAATGAAGAAAAAGACTACCCATTTTGTAGAAGGTGGAGATGCTGGCGACAGAGAAGACCAGATCAACAGACTTATAAGAAGGATGAACTAAGGTATCTACCATGATTATTTTTGTAATCTGGTCAGTTAATAAACAATGACTGCTTTCAAATTGAAAAAACAAAATCATCTAACACAAAGCCTATTTTCTAATAAAGTGCTGAATATCTCATGTAACTTACTGAATACTGAAAGTGAAAAAGAACAGTTGTATGGGTACCGAATGCTTGTAAGTGTATCCATTGCTTATCCTTGTGATTGCATGGCTGGCTGGGAGCTGTGGCTGCCACTGTCCAGCATCATGAGAGTGTCGTGCTATGTATCAGTAGTCCAAGAAGAGATTAAAATTCACAATTCAAAGTTCAGCTTCTAGTGAATGCATATTGCTTTGGCACCATCGTGGTCAAAAAATCGTAAAGTCTAGCCATCGTAAGTCGGGACTGTCTTTATATCTTTTCCAATTCAGAAGTGAACCCCCCTGCCCCAAGCAGCTCCCGCTCAGGGACACTGAAATCTCTGAAACACTAGCTTATGGAGTCTTGAACTTCTTTACACTGGAAGCAAACTGTTAGCCATAAAGGTTTTAAAATGCAAATAAACAGAAATAACCAATTTGTTTCTATTTTAATATATAGGATATGGATAAGAACGCCAAAAGGTATCTGGAACCCTGTCCCAACTGTGATTTCTTTCTCCACTATGGGCAGATTTTCTAAAAATATCAGGTTTATTGAGGTATAATTTACATGTAATAAAATTCTCCGTAGGTTTGATTTTGTTGAGACACAAGACAACTCTTCTTCAACTATCTTACTGGACACTTGTGCAAAGGCCATTCAGGCTGCACCACAAATTGTTGATGAAATTCAGCTTCCCACACCACAGCGGTCTATGCTGGAATGGAAGGAGCATCGTATCAGTGGCCCAGGTGGAATCCTGAGACCAGCTAATTCCATTATATTCCTGTCATTTTTGCCACCACCAGAAAATGTAGTCTGTCTTGCCTCCCAGTCCCAGTACTGTTTGCTCTGGGCCTCCTAACCTCCATTTCCGCTCTCTATCCAAACTTTCCTTCCAACTGCAGCTTGCATTCCTTTGTAAATGACTCCCCTGTCTTTAATGCTGATGTAGTCATTAATGGAGTTGCACGGTGCACATTTTGCCTGCTGATGGGTTTGGAGAGTCCCTTAGATATGTGTCCAGTATTACAAGCATACATGCATCCTCCCCATGACCCCTCTCCTTCCACACACTCTAGAATGTTCTTCCCTGATAGTGTGTAAGCTCCATGGCGGCACAGATTTTTGTTTTGTTCACTAATGTGGACCAAGTAACCAGAACAGTGCCCCTCCTAGAGTAGGTATTCCATAACTATTAGTTAAATGAATGAAGTCTTTGGGTATTCTTCAAAAAATATATGGTTATATGCTAGTATAAAAATAAATGATTAAAAAATTCCCTTTCCCTCATGGAGTTAACATTCTCATGTGTGAGTGTTAGAAAAGGCCAGACACCAGGAATGTAAACATTGTACTATGGGGAAAATAAATCAAGCTAAGGAAATAGAGAGTTACTGGTAGTGTTTTGGTTATTTTAGGTAGAGTGGGCAGGACAGTCCTCTTTGGGGAGACAAATTTGGACAGAGTATTGAGTGATGTGAAGATTTTGGACATGAAGAGATTTGGGAGCAGGCAAGGGTAACAGAAAGTATAAAGGTCATGAGATGGGAGCATGTTTTGCGCATCTGAAGGAGAGAGAAGAGTGGGAAATGTTATCAGGGAGATGAGCAAGGGCTGTATTGTGCATGTCTTATAGGTTATGCTAAGGATTTTGAATTTTATTTAAATGTGATGGAAGCCATGGGAGAGTTTGGAACAGGAAAATCACACAATCTCATTTATAGGATTAAAAGATCACTGAGTAAAAGTCTACTTGGTGAAGAGACCAGCAAGGAGACTATTGCAGCATCAAGTGAGGGATGATGGTGGATTGAACTGGGATGGTGGCAGTGGAGGGGAGCTCAGGTTCTGGATATATTATGAAGGTAGAGTTTTGAAGGTGGATTCCATGTGGGTAAGGGAAAGAGAGGAATTAAGGAGGGGCGCTAGGTTTCTTAACTGAGCTGGGATATCCTTTTTATTGTAAGTGTTTCCTCAGGGAAGAGAGTGAACTGATGCATTTTAGGAAAATATTTATTCTGCTTCCCTGCAAACTCAAAAGAAAATGGTTATTTAAAAAAAACAGTCTACCTTTTTTTCTTTTAATATTTTTTATTTTGAAAAATGTCAAGAAGGTGAAAAAATAGTACAATGGACAACTATATACCCTTCGCCTACATCCATTAATTGTTTATATTTTATTGTATTTGTTCTCTCTCTCTCCATATATATACACACGAACACATACAATTTTCCGTCTGATGCATTTGAAAGTATATTGCAGACATCATGAAGCTGCACCCCTAATATTTCAACATATATTTACTGATAACAAGGAAATTTTCCTACACAAGCACCAGACCAGAGACATTTAACATTGATACAATGCTATTAATCTAATATGCAACCCATATTGAAATTTTCTGTTGTACAAATAATGTTTTTTCTTTTACCCTGAGTCAACCAAGTCTCATTCATTGCCTGAAGTTATGTTTCTTTAGTTTCCTTTAATCTGGAGAAAGAGTTGGCAAATTTTTTATTAAAGGCTCAGATAGCAAATATTTTAGGCTTTATGGGCCACATATAGTCTCTGTTGCAACTGCTTAGCTCTGCTATTACAGAGCAAAAAGAGCCATTGACAACCTGATGAGTGTGGCTGTGTGCCAATAAAACTTTATTTATGGACTATGAAATTTGAATTTCATATACATTTCATGGTTCATGAAATATTATTCTTCTTTTGATTTTTCCCCAACAATTAAAAAATATAACCATGGTCTGCTTGTGGGCGGTACAAAAACAAGCTGCATTTATCCATTGGCCTATAGTTTGCCAATCGCTGATCTAGAACAAACTTCTCACCTTTTTATTGTCTTTAATGACACTGACATTTTTGAAAAGTCCACGCCTGTTGTCATGTTGAATGTCAAAATCAGATTAGTCGGATTGTTTCTTCGTTATTAAATACAGGTTAGTCATTTTTGCAAGTACGTATTCAGGTGGTGGTGTGTCTTTCTCAGTGCCTCACAGGTCAAGAGGTATATGTGATATCGGTTTATGCTATTATTTGTGATGCTCCCTTCTTTTCTCTAATTCAGTTTTGTGAGCATAAAATGTGACATTCTTATTGATCTGACCATGTCCATATACAGAGAACCTATAAACATTGGAATTCATAATGAGAAACCAACGGGTACCCAATAGAAACACAATTATATGGGGAGATGATCAACCACCATGAACCTTGTGCATTGTTGATGGCATACTGTTAGTAAGAGACAGACATTTTCAAATGAATGAAGAGTTTTATGACATTATTACTTTTACTTTGTTTTATTAAAAAATTAAAAAAAATCATATACAGAAAATTGGGCCAGTCACATGCCTCTATTCATGGTATACTATTATCTTCTATCCCTGTGAGGCCCCTCTCATTTTATTTCTCCTTTTTTTTTCAATCTTCCTCTCCCTGCCCACCACCCCTCCATAGAAACCCACTCTACTGCATTTGGATATATTTGTATCTGAAAAATATAGCACGTTGCCTTGTATTTGTATGTTTTAAATTTACATAAGTGACAGTGTATTACAATCTCATTTTTTTCTGACTTTCTTATTCCACACTATGTAAAGATTGATGCATATTGTTCTATGTGTCCTTCTGCTCTGAGCATAATATTCCATAGTGCACATCTACCATGCTTTGTTTATTTATTTCCCTAGCAAATTGCAGCTGAGTTGCTTCCAACTTCCTTTTACCACAAACACTGCTGTGATAAACAAAATCATATATCAGTCCTTCTATATCTCTGCCCCTATTTCTCTGGGACATGTACTTAGGAGGACTGGGGGTCACAGGGTATGCACATCCTGCAGCACTCTGAGCACTGCCAGACAATAGGGCCCCATCGCTCCCCATGCCTGTCAGTGATCCACAAGGTTCCTACTTCTCCATATTCTCACTAACATTTCTAATTTTTTGCCAAAGTGGTAGGTATAGAGGGATGCCTCATGTTTTAAATTTGCATCTGTATGAGAGTTAGTGTAGTTGTTCATCTCTTCAGATAATTATTATTCTCTTGGGTTTCTCATCTTGTACTTGTTGATGCAAGGCAAGAGTCCTTCCTATCTTCTAAATATAAACTGATAGTCTTTTTTGATGTGTTTATATTACAAAGTGGGAATTAGAGAGAAAGAGCATGGGAGAGAACAAATGTGGCAGAATGTTAACAGTTAATGAATCTTTTAAGAGTTTATATAGATTTCATCATGTTATTCTTCCTACTATATGTTTGAAAATGCCTATACTAAAAATTTGGGGTTTTCTTTGCATCAATAGAGCTCTATGATGTTATGCTATGCTACGCTATGCTATGATGCTTGTGGATGTTTACTTGTGGAGCTGAAATATAGAAAGCACTTATACATTAATTCATCTATTGAAGAAATAGATATTGATAAACTGTCATGAGACAGGTGCTCCTCTGAGTAGTGGTGATACGGTGGTGAATGAGACAAGTCCTTAATTGTAAGGAAATGACTCCTAAGTGAAGGAGGATGGACCATACATAAGAAAACCAGTAAAGGAAAAAGATAATTTCATGTAGTAACACATACTCTGAAAAAAATAAAACAGGTTGTATGATAGTGACTAGGGGGGTCCGATGTACTATAAATGTGAAATCAATGGACTGAGTGAATAAGAATTTTTAGATTAAAGATAGAATGGCGTGATAGGAGATCATGGACTTTGAAATCAGACAAATCTGGGTTCAAACTCTGGTCTCTTCACTAGATAAGGACTCAGACAGACTTGGATTTAGATCCTATTTCATTCTGTGGCAAATAAAAGATTCTTAATACTCTCTTGCTCACGTTTTATTAATCACTGAATAAAACAGAGGGCCACCAGTAGGCGGGCATGCAATCGAGAGAGGAAAGAGAGTGAGTAGTGAACAATAAATCAGAAAAAAGAGGAGGAAGAGAGGAATGAGGGTGAAACAGAAAGATGGAGGGACAGCGGGAGAACAGAAATGTAGGGGCCAGGGTTTAGTGAAGGGATCAGTGGGAATTATTACATAAAATGGAGTTCTCTTAAATGAAGGATGACTCAGAATTGGTGCCATGGTTAAACACAGACTGAGCAGACAGATCCTTCCTTTTGGGGCCGTTTGAGTTCATGAGACAATAGTAACATTACCTCTTTCCCCTTTCTGGCTTTTTAAGGAATCTGATGGACTTTGCATAATGCCAGGCTAACGTTAATGTAAAACCTCAGAGGTGTGCAGGGGTAGATCTGAATGAAGTTGGGCCAATCAGGGGAGAATAGGCCATGGTTATTAGTGAGCTTGAGAAAAGGGCCAGAGCTCTTATTTAGAGAAATGTCTGGCAACCTTTTCATTCTATACCTTGATTTTTTTTTTTTAACATCTTTATTGGAGTATAATTGCTTTACAGTGTTGTGTTAGTTTCTGCTGTATAACAAAGTGAATCAGCTATACATATACATATATCCCCAAGTCCCCTCCCTCTTGCATCTATACCTTGATTTTAAGAGGTTTTCAAATTTAGTTCTTATGTTCACAACAGGTTGGAAATTGGCCGCTGTTTCTTAGACCAGATGCAGTTTTCATTAAAAGAAATTTTGATTGAAAATGGTTCTCCTCAAGAGTAGCAGAAGAAGGGGAGGGGGGAAAAAGAATTATCTTGGCATTATGCTGTAGATTTTTTTTTAAATTATATTAATATTCTAATTCATCATGATATGAATTAGAAAATTAATATCCTATAGCTCCACGGCTATATTATAGGAACTCAGGCATGGCAAGAAAGTCAAGAGGGGCTTAGGAGGATCCAGAATTAGTTCGTATCAATAGGCATACACAGATATAGGAAATCAGAAACTAAGAGGGTAAATCAAAATTAGGTAATGAATATCAGAGCTCAGGGATTTCTGATATCCTTTTTAACTCTTGTCTTAGGACAAGGAAAATAGTTGGCTAAAATTTTAATGAGAAGTTAGAGAAACCAGAAGTTCCACAGAGTTCAGTCTATACAGCAGAGCCCTTGGCACATAGTAATAAATTAGTGTGTTGAATAGATTAATGAACAGATCAGAGGTACCAGAATTAACAGAGTTGACCCTCTCCCACAGTGAGATGCAAATATTTTTTGGCCCATCTAGAATCCATTTCTGCCTGTCCTGGACACAGCATCCCAGTTTTCCTCCCCTCCCCGAACCCTCATTCTTTGCTCATGTGTTTCTGCTGACCTACTTCCTGTGCAATTTGTAAGTGCATTTTACAATCATGGTTTCAGTGATTGGTTCAGAGAAAGGTACATGGCCCAAACCTTCCTATCAGGGCTAACCTAGGGACTTTTGCTGGAATGACTGGGAAAGAGTTACATTCTATCCTGTGGGGTTGCTGGGAGAAGGCTGAAGCTGAAGCTGCCAGCAGACCTGTGGATACCTGGAAAGAAGCTAACTGAGCATTGAACCAACACTGATAAAGCAGAGGAAAAGAACTTGAACCCATTCTAATATCATCTGAAAGTGTGCACCCTATTGTGCCTATTCTATTGAGCCAATGAATTCTTGGTTTTTTAAAACCAACTCAAATTTTCTGATATTTTAAACAAAATCAGTTAAGTAATTTCCATACAATTACTATTGGGAGAAAATTACATCTCTTAGCTGTGAGTAATCAGAAGCAGAGGGAATCTCAACAAATATCCAATATGTTGTTTCATTCTGTGCTAGACAGTAGCTAAAATATAATATGATAATTCATATTTTAGAAGATGGATAGGGACTTCCCTGGTGGCATGGTGGTTAGGAATCTGCCTGCCAGTGCAGGGGTCACGGGTTTGAGCCCTGGTCCGACAAGATCCCACATGCGGCGGAGCAACTAAGCCCGTGCACCACAACTACTGATCCTGTGCTCTAGAGCCTGGGAGCCACAACTACTGAGCCCACGTGCCACAGCTACTGAAGCCTGCGTGCCTAGAGCCCATGCTCCACAATAAGAGAAGCCACCGCAATGAGAAGCCCACACACCAAAACAAAGAGTAGCCCCTCACTTGCAGCAACTAGAGAAAGCCCGTGCACAGCAACGAAGACCCAACGCAGCCAAAAGTAAATAAATATATAAATTTATTTATTAAAAAAAAGGAAGATGGATAATCTGGACTTATACTTAAATCTCTAAGGGTTTGCTATTTTATGTTTCTAATATGCTCAATAGTGAGTGAAAAGTAGAGATGTGAAAGTCTTCTCATGACATTTTCATGTACAGGGAAAATAAAAATTTCAGCTGATGAATACTCTATTCATGGAGTATATGCTGTACTAATTAATGATTACAATTTAGTTTTGGGAATACAATGTAGAATAAGTATGAATCTTAAATAATATCTACTTACAATAATTGTGTGATTTACACTGTACAATGTCCGTACAACTCTAAGTACCCACATACTTAAAGCTAATTTGTTAAGATGCTTGAAGGTAGGGCAGTGTTTTATCAAGTACTAACTTGTTGGTCAGCCATTCAATAATATGGTCCAGAATATAAAAATAAGTGAAATGAGCACCTTAATTAGCCAAACCAAACACTGGAAAATTCATGCAATAACTCTCATATTTAGTTTATACCAGTCTAAAATATTTCATCCAAGAATATATGGTATGAATGTTACAGTTTGCATATAGAGGAACTGGCAGGAAAATGCCGCCTGTTTGGACACTGTGGTAGGAAGAATAATGACTCCCTAAAGACATCCATGTCCTAATCCCCAGAAGCTGTGACTCTGTTATCTTAAATGGCAAAAAGGACTTTGCCGCTGTGATTAAGGTTTAGGACCTTGGGATGGCAAGATTATTCTGGATTATCTGGGTGGGTCTAACCTAATCACATAATTCTTTAAAAGTGGAGAAACTTTCCTGACTGTGGTCAGAGGGAGATGTGACTAAGGAAGAATAGTCAGAGAGATGCTTTGAAGATGGAGGAGGGGGCCCACAAGCCAAGAAATTTGGGTGGCTTCTAGAAGCTGAAAAAGGCAAGGAAAGAGATCTGCCCAGACCCTCCAAAAAGGAATGTAGCCCTGTTGACACCTTGACTTTAGCCCAATGAGACGTACATTAGACTCCTAATCTACAGAACTGTAAGATAATCCATTTGTATTGTTTTACATCATTAAGTCTGTGGCCATTTGTTTCAGTGCAATAGGAAAATAATACAGTCGTTAATGCTTTCTGTCAGGCCAGCACTGCATTCGACCATATACTCTGCAGTCTCACAGCAGCCCAAACTATGTAGTAGAAACGTTTGCCTCTTTATACATACATGTATAGATGAGGTCGTAGTTCCTCTGCTGATATAGTTCCATAAGCAACAAAGAAATAAAAAACAACCATGAGCATAAGAAGCAGAATAAACCTAAGACCACTATCTGGTTTTTTTTGGTATGCGGGCCTCTCACTGTTGTGGCCTCTCTCGTTGCGGAACACGGGCTCCGGACGCGCAGGCTCAGCGGCCATGGCTCACGGGCCCAGCCGCTCTGCGGCACGTGGGATCTTTCCAAACCGGGGCACGAACCCGTGTCCCCTGCATCGGCAGGCGGACTCTGAACCACTGCATCACCAGGGAAGCCCTGACCACCATCTTGTTTTAACTGACCAATTTGCTTGATTTTTCAGGAGTCCCAAAGCAATCTGGGTCCATGTTTCTTTTTGTAATTGGCCAAAGTGTCTTACCTGTAGTGCGAAGAATTAATCAGTTGTACAACCCATGTTGCAGAATTTAAATAAGAGAAGTGGCTCATTTAAAATGCAATTGGGAAATATTCATTACCAGAGATCAGACTGCCTAGACAACAGGATAAGTATGTTAGATATGCTAAAGAAGTAGATTGCATCGAAGTATGTTTTAATGGCAATGGAAACTGAGGAAATAATAGAATCTTGAAAAGATCTTAGAAGTCATTGAGTCCAGTGATTCTCAAGCCTGGCCATAAACAACTTTGGGGAGCTTTTTAAGAATAGAGATTCCTTGATTTCATCTCAAGTTTATCAAATCAGATTTTTTAATGGGGTTCTTGGTATTCTATATTTTAAAAAGAGCTCCTCAGGTGATTCTGATGTGAATGACATGTATTTTGGGTTCACTGACTAAGTCTAATCATCTACTCAAAATATTAATTCACCTTACAGTACTATATCAAATAACATTGGGGATATGAAGGTAAGCAAGTTAGAATCTATTATCCTGCCAAGTTTTACAAGCCTAGTGATTTGGGGGTATAGAAAGAATTCAGAATCCAGTGAAGGAGACAGATTGCTATGCAGCGCAAAGTGGTAACTTAGAAGTAAGTAAGCGGTTAGAGCCAGGAGAAATAGCGTATGATGCAGCCTAGTAAGTGGAATAGTAAGGAGAATTAACAAATTCTCTTTTTAAACTCTTCTAATCACAAGAGACACACCCTCCTTACGGCAACCATTCTAATCTTGGACAACTACAAATTTGAAAATATTTCCTTTACATTAGCCAAAAATATCTCCATATAACTCTTAACCAAGGATTTTCATCCTGTTCATTATAGCTGCATGAAGTGAGATGAATAAATGAGGTGCTATAAATGGCTCAGTGCCAGGCTCAGACATATTCGGGAAATCTTCTCAGGTCCATCCAGTGCTAGATTAGGCATGTCTCTTGTGTGCTCTCATAGCACTAAATCAACCTTACTGCAATTACTTCTTTACTTGTGTTTCTTTTGTAAGACGGTAAATGTCTTTGAGGGTAGAAACTGTATCTATTCTTTCAGAATATTTAGCAATTGGTATAAGGCCTGCCACACAGTGGGTCCTCGATAAATATTTGCTAAATGAATAGACAAGTTGGTGTGTTTTACCAAATCTTAGGTTTCATCCTCTTTCTTTCCCTCTCTCTGTTTCTCTTTCTCTTCACATCTAGCCAGTATTTAAAATAGTTAAATATTTTTCTCTCACCCAGAGTTAACAACTTTGGTTCATTCAGCTGTTCCTCATACTTAATATTTTTCAGATTCTTGCCCACCCTTGCGTTCTTCTCTGAATATCTTTTGATGGTCAATTTCCCTATGAGAGTGTGAAGAATTGATTGTGAGGCTTTAGTTGAGGTATAAGCAACACAGAGTATAATAGGCTCATCACCCACCTGGTTTTAGTCACTGCACTTCTGTCTGTGCAGCCTGAAGAGGTGTTGTCTGCTTACCCACCTTACCCACAGGTTGCCTCAAACTGAGCAGGCAGCCAATGAAAACAAGTCAGCTTTCTTTACATTAACTTTTTGAAAGCCATTCCTTCCCCAACCTGTTTCGTGCTTTTTTTTCTCTTTTTTAACTTCATAAGTTGTAACATCATAGAAATTAAGTCTGAAATTTAACAGACTTTATTACATTTCACTTTGATTTAGTCTGTCGATATGTGTTTTAAATTTTCTTTGTAAAATATCTTCATTGGGCCTTCCAGTTCCAGCAAATTTCCGTATTTGTTGAATATACCAACTTATCTGTATGAAGTTTAATAATAAAGTGTTGGGTAGAACAGAGACAAGATCAGAAATGCTCTGAAATACTACTGTAAACTGCCATTTAGAGAGACTGGAATCTATTGATGTTAAAGTAGCTGATGAAGTAATTAATGAGTCAGTCTTCATTCTCCAGTGTATTTGTTAGAAAAGATATAAATCTATCTAACTATATCATTTTCTCTTTTGCATGTCTGTATTATTCACAAGAATATAGTGGGAGACTTTGTAAAATATCTTTTTTAAACCTTAGTCTTTTTGTGACATTCCTCTGAGGTATTTATAAAATATTAGACCAAGAATGTGGTCTGAAGCAAAAACGTTACTGAAGAGTGGAGGGACTTTACAGAGGCATCTAGCTTATTGAAAGAGAATGGTGGTGATTGATTTGAGTAATTTTAGCACTGCGACCTTGGAGCTAATATAATCCAATCCCAGTAAGCGACAGATAATCAAACAGGTTTGGAGCAGTTGGGTGACTTTGTAAGGTCTTGTTCTTAGAGGCATAGGGGATCTCCAACACATTTGCCAAACATCTTATCCAGTGATGTTTCTACCATATCACACCATCACTCCATTGTTCTTTATTTTTCAGCTAAATGGCTGATTAATTTTCTCTTTCTTTTCCATTTATGGATATTTCACTGCCCTGAGGCTAAAGCTGTGAGAAGCAGGTGAAATTCTTCCTTGCTAGGCCATCACTTTACCTTCAAGCTATGTTAAATCATGGCACAAATGAACTGGTTGAAAAAAGTAGCAGGACAGGAATAAAGATGCAGACATAGAGAATGGACTTGAGGACACGGGGAGGGGGAAGGGTAAGCTGGGACAAAATGAGAGAGTAGCATGGACATATATACACTACCAAATGTAAAATGGATAGCTAGTGGGAAGCAGCCGCATAGTACAGGGAGATCAGTTCGGTGCTTTGTGTCCACCTAGAGGGGTGGGATAGGGAGGGTAGGTGGGGATGTATGTATATGTACAGCTGATTCACTTTGTTATACAGCAGAAACTAACACACCATTGTAAAGCAATTATACTCCAATAAAGATGTTAAAAAAAATTCTCCCTCCTTTTTCCAGTTTATTTTATACTGAGTTCTCTAGAGATGAAGAAATAAGATTAGATGTCTCATTTTCTAGAGTTATAAATTCCATGCCTGTTTGAATATAGGAAAAAATGGTCATGAAAGTTAACAACTTCCATGTCCTAGCTTTTCTTTGGCAGGTAATAATTATCTGGATTTAAGAGTATTAAAAGTTAGGGGTAAATTTTGAATTCCAGGAGATTACAAGTCTGGGCTATTTTCTTCTTTGAAGTTTTCCAGGTAATCTGAGTGGCTAAGGACTGGACTGTTCAACCATCACTTTATCATATCATTGAGCAGTGTAATATAATAATTATAATAATAACAATAATACTCATGTCTGCTTTATAGTAAGGAAAGATCATATAGCTAGTAAGTATATCTGGCTATATAATCTGTGCCCTATCAAACTATCCTCATGCTCCTGATTTCAGGAATTGAGCAGTCTTACTAATGGATTTCTGTCTACTTGCAGAAGGAGATAGAAAGAGATGCCGGAGATGGGATACTAGACATAAACGCTTATTTAATCATTGATGCCTATCCCAGGGCCTTTTATATTTCAGTCAACATCCTCAACCCCTATGTCCATTTGGCCATTTGGGTTACGTGTTTTTTAACTGCATCACAGCTTTCACATTCTTTCAGCTTCCTAACATTTGTTTCTTTTCTAAACCTTCGGATTTCCTTCTTTTCTCTCACCCTCTTCTTTGTTTCTACTATAGAATTATACCTGTCTTATTTAGTCCTATAAGAATGGAAGCTCGCCAATTATTTCACTAATCTTGAAAATATGTTATCAGGATTGTATTATAACAAGAGAATTTCAGTTATGTTATTTCAGCTCAAATCTTTCCTTGGCTTACTTTCCTGGGTTTGGTTGATATTTCCTCTTGTTACCCACCAATTCTTTCACCAAAGATGAGTATCCTGTAAGCTAAGTAGATAAAAATTTTCCTACTAATTCAGAGAAGAGTCAATGAACTGTCATTGATACCTACTGAAATCCCCTCTTCTGAAACATTTTAATCACTGTAACCTAGTAACTTCTTATTCTTTTCCTATTTGTTTAAATGCTTTGTTATAAAAATTTTAAACATACGCAAAATTAGAGAGACTAATTTAATGAATCCTATGTGCCCATAGGATTTAAATAATTGTCAACATTTTACTAATTTTGTTTCTTAAAGACATACTGGATTTTTGGAATCAAGGAGAAAATAATGGTTAATTGTATGGTATGCAAATTATTTTCCTATCATTCTTACAATGTTGTCTCTCTTATTTTGCATATGCTCACTTTTTCAAAGGTATTTAGCTGGACTCTGAACTTAAAAAAATACTTTATACTGTCATTTATATGACATTTCCAATATATTGTGAGTTCCATAAAATTGGATGAAACTGTTTAATGAGTTTTCCAAGACCATAGGAAAACTTCTAACTTCAGAAATTAAAAATTCCAACTTTTGGTACAAAGCAGAGTGCTCACCTTTGTGTGCTTACTCTCTCTGGCTACGTTATCTTCATCTCGGCTTAAGTCCAAAGGTGGTGGCTTTGTAGATCTATCTGTTATGAATTACCAAGTACTTGTTGTAGAAGAAGAATTTAATCAATTAATGAATTATGGAGAATATTATTTAAACTTTCATTCAAAAGGTACACTAAAGAAAGGAAATGGAATCCCAACATTTACGTAACAATAAATGGAGGGCTCTAACGTAAAGCAGGAAACAGCAATTCAGAATTAACTCATTTGCTGTTGGTTAATAAGAGGATTTAGGTGTCCTAGTTACTGTGTTGTACATTATATTTTTCTAAGGATCCTTACAATAAGAACAAATGGAATGCTTTTGGTATGCTTCTAAGGTCTCTCTTCAATAGTCATGCAAGAATGGGACTACAATTTTGTAATTACAGCTGGCCTTGAGTAAGCAGCTCATTGCATGATGATATGACGAAGTCCTGCTTTCCTCCACTACCGGTCTGACCCAATATCTGAAAAATTCATAGCTAATAACATATTGAGGCTATGACATTGAATGCTTAAATAATATAGTTGCATTCTGTGTGAAACCTAATCTAGTAAACCATAACCACTAGTATCATACTGGCACCACTCAAGTTATCAGGTCAGCTAGCCACTCAGCTAAATGACACAGGAAGAAACAAGCGAGCTTTAATGGAGGAAAGGGAGAGAGACAGGTACAGAGCAGAAGATAAAGAAGCTTTGAAGAACACAAAAGGCTCATTGCTTGGGGGCAAGAAGCTTTGAGCCAAGGATTGGGAGAGCATTCTTTTTTTTTTTTTTTTTTTTTTTTTGCGGTATGTGGGCCTCTCACTGTTGTGGCCTCTCTCGTTGCGGAGCATAGGCTCCGGACGCGCAGGCTCAGCGGCCATGGCTCACAGGCCCAGCCGCTCCGCGGCATGTGGGATCTTCCCGGACCGGGGCACGAACCCGCATCCCCTGCATCGGCAGGTGGACTCTCAACCACTGCGCCACCAGGGAAGCCCGGGAGAGCATTCTTAAAGGAGGTAACAAATGGCCAAGCAGTAGCTCTACTTTTACATAACTCTTGTCCAGATTATTGTAGTTACAGATAAGAGATAGTGAGAATATTCCACTATAGTAAACATGTACTTTATCTATTTTTTAAGTAAAACTTAGTTTTCCTTCTATACTAGGCTAAGACATCATGGTTTTAAAGCTTAGCTTGTTCTGAGGAAATCCAGGAATAACAGAACATATTGAGATTTATTCTCACAAATCTAAATTAGTAACAAGGGGAGACGTACAGAACTTATTCTACATATTAATCAGAATTACAACTTCAGTATTGTTTGGATCAGAGAACTCATGTTCATGATTGAATGAGGGAGGTATCACAAGGTTTGGTTAAGAAAATATCCTTGGGCTTCCCTGGTGGCACAGTGGTTGAGAGTTCACCTGCCGATGCAGGGGACACGGGTTCGTGCCCTGGACCGGGAAGATCCCACACGCCGTGGAGGGGCTGGGCCCGTGAGCCGTGGCCGCTGAGCCTGCGCGTCTGGAGCCTGTGCTCCGCAACGGGAGAGGCCACAATAGCGTGAGGTCTGCGTACCGCAAAAAAAAAAAAAAAAAAAGAAAATATCCTTGAGTTGCAATCTCTTGTTTATAAACCAAGTACCACACTTTATTCCTCAGACAGCCTGGGATTATAATATGTGAAGACTAAAAAATGTAATTAAAAACTCAAGTGTATTACATTTTTAAATTTTGTATGTATTATTGGTAGATTTTAAGATCCCTTTTGGCCTGGATTAGATTGGAATAGAAATTAAAAATCATGAAGTTCACAGCCAACATTTGTGAACTTTCATCTGTATTTTGCATTAGGGGTCTTGTAAGACGTAGTTAGTATCTTACTTTAAAAATATTTAAATAAATTTGCTAATAATTCCGTTCTATTTTGTAAATGAGACATGCCATGAACTTTATGCAATTTGGGGGGCATAAAAAAATTATAAAGACTTAGAGCTCTTCCAAACAAGGGAGCTAAGGAAATATTAAACATAATTTGATTTATTTAAAAATTATTTCTTCATTCATTTAATGAACTTTTTGAGTGCTTAATCTATGCAAATCTCTATACTAGCTGTTAAGGGAGTATACAGTTGAGTAAGACTTGGTATTTTCAAGAAAGATGTAATATTTTCTTTAGTTATTCTGAGAGTAGTTATTTTTAGGGAAAAGGTAGTGGTGGAACAAGTTGAGTCACAGAAGACCCAAACTGGATAGACTAGCTTTCAGAAGTATTGGACAACAGTTCAGGTATTAGGATGGAGATGGAAGTCATAGGGAAGTACAAGGCTCCTGGGATACTGAGCCATCAGGAGAGAATGGCCATCATCAGGATTAATTCCATCTGATCTAGAGAATTGCTGAGGGCATTTTTATATTGTACCCAGCTAGAACCAGATTGAGAATTTCAAGTGGTCGTCTGTATGACGATGAGTATAAATGCTGTGAAGTGCTATGGCTAGAGAAGTATAAGGAGAAAGAGAGAGGAGAATCTAGCCAGATTGTTAAAGCCAGGGAATAACAAATGTTAAGAAACTGCTGTAGGCAGAATAATGGTTTCCCAAAGATGTCCAAGCCCTAATCCCTGGAATCGGTGAATGTGTTACTTGACATGGCAAAGGGGAATTAAAGTTGCTGATAGGTTGCTAATCAGATGATTTTGAGATGGGGAGATTTTCCTGAATTATCTGGGTAGACCCAATGTATCACAGATGTCCTTAGAAGTGGAAGAGGAAAATAAGGTGAGATAGCCAAAGGAATGGCAGCATGAGAAGGACTTGAACTGTTGTTGCTGGCTTTGAAGACGGAGGAAGGGGGCTGTAAGCCTAGTATAATGGGTAGCTTATAGAAGCTGGAAAAGGCTTCCGAAGGAACAGATTCTTCCCTAGAGCCTCCGGAAAGAAGGTGGTCTTGCCAGCACCTTAATTGTAGCTTGGTGTGACATTTCAGCACTATAAGATAATACATTTCAATTATTTTAAGTGACTAAGTTAGTGGTGATTTGGTGTAGCAGTAATGGGATACCTAAAGTCAGATTCTCGGAGTTTCCTTTTCCTTCAATCTAAAAAGAGGACTACAATACCTGCCTCTAAAACAGCAGCTCCAAAATCCTATTTCAAAACTTATATGCTCAATAGTGGGATTGCTGGGTTGTATGGTAGCTCTATTTTTAGTTTTTTAAGGAACCTCCATATGTTCTCCATAGTGGCTGTATCAATTGACATTCCCACCAACAGTGCCAGAGGGCTCCCTTTTCTCCACACCCTCTCCAGCATTTATTGTTTGTAGATTTTTTGATGATGGCCATTCTGACCAGTGTGAGGTGATACCTCATTGTAGTTTTGATCTGCATTTCTCTAATGATTAGTGATGTTGAGCATCCTTTCACGTGTTTGTTGGCAATCTGTATATCTTCTTTGGAGAAATGTCTATTTAGGGCATATACCCTGAGAAAACCATAATTCAAAAAGAGTCATGGGGTTTCCCTGGTGGCGCAGTGGTTGAGAGTCCGCCTGCCGATGCAGGGGACACGGGTTCGTGCCCTGGTCTGGGAAGATCCCACATGCCGCGGAGCGGCTGGGCCCGTGAGCCATGGCCGCTGAGCCTGCACGTCCGGAGCCTGTGTTCCGCAACGGGAGAGGCTACAACAGTGACACGCCCACATACCGCAAAAAAAAAAAAAAAAAAAAAAAAAAAGAGTCATGTACCAAAATGTTCATTGCAGCTCTATTTACAATAGCCAGGACATGGAAGCAGTCTAAGTGTCCATTGACAGATGAATGGATAAAGAAGATGTGGCACATATATACAATGGAATATTACTCAGCCATAAAAAAAACGAAATTGAGTTATTTGTACTGAGGTGGATGGGCCTAGAGACTGTTATACAGAGTGAAGTAAGTCAGAAAGAGAAAGACAACTACTGTATGCTAACACATATATATGGAATCTAAAAAAAAAAATTGGTTCTGAAGAACCTAGGGGCAGGACAGGAATAAAGATGCAGACGTAGAGAATGGACTTGAGGACACCGGGAGGGGGAAGGGTAAGCTGGGACGAAGTGGGAGAGTGGCATGGACATATATACACTACCAAATGTAAAATAGATAGCTAGTGGGAAGCAGCCGCATAGCACAGGGAGATCAGCTCGGTGCTTTGTGTCCACCTAGAGGGGTGGGATAGGGAGGGTGGGAGGGAGATGCAAGAGGGAGGAGATATGGGGATGGATATATATATATATATATATATGTATATATATATATATATATATGTATGTATAGCTGATTCACTTTGTTATAAAATAGAAACTAACACAACATTGTAAAGCAATTATACTCCAATAAAGATGTTAAAGAAAAACTTATATGATACAATGTAGTGTAGTGAAGTGTATAGCGCAGGACTAGGCAAATATGAAATGTTCAGTTAGCACAGTTACTTTTTTTTTTTTTTTAGCACAGTTACTTTTAAAGAGCTTTTTATGTACTTTGGAAAGAGGCTCAGAATCACTTTCTTCAATATCTCTGTAATTCTTGGAGATAATTTTTACCTATGCACTGCTGATGTGTCCTGCTGGACTGGACAATCAAGCCACAGTTTACAAATCATTTCAGATAGCATTTAACAGTGTTCCGCATCAGAAGCAAATGTCTAAGGTGCAGAGTTGTGAAATAGAACAGAAGTTGACAGCTTAGACTGAAAACTGGCTAAGGGCAGAAGTTAAGGGTAGAAGTAAATGGAAAAATTTCAAGCAGGACAAAGAATACCTTGGGGATGAAGACTGAAAACAATCACTGAGACACATAATGTTCATTTTATGTCTAGCACTGTTTAAAAAACTATATCCATTAACTCATATGATGCTCAAGATAATCTTTTGAAGTAGGTATTTAACTGTCTTCATTTTATACATGAAGTTGCTGAGGCAATTAACTTGCCTACGTCAAACACCTAGTAAGAGATAAAGCTGGTATTTGAACCCAAGCGGTCTGAGTCCATGCTCTTTATTTTTGGACTCAGACAAAATTGCAATATTTGAATCATATTTCCCAATTTTATACCCTGTAGGGCTCTTAATCTAGATAAAATTTTAATAATTTAAAATAAGCACAAAAATTTGGAAGAAATATTGGATTGTTTCGCCAAAATTAACGTGTAGACATTTGTTCTATATGTGATTTCCTTCCCTTTGTATATTTGGGAGAAATTTTGAAGTTGTGAATCCTGTCCCCTGATGTGAAAACCAGAATTCAAATTCTCAGGCACTCTCATAGCTGGAGACCTAGTTGTGCAAATCAGATGCATGCACATGAGGCTTTGATTTGGAGAAAATAGGCATTGCATGGAGCTTCTGTTTTTCTGGTATCTGGTACTGGTTGCAAGATCAGTTTCCTAACACAGAAGTGGCATCAGTGCTAGAAGCAGTACTGATGGCTGTAAATCAAATTCTAGGCATGGTACTTGGTAGTGGTGGTGGCAGAGGTGGTATTGGTGACAGTCTCTCACCAGTTCTCTGGCATGATTTTGGCCCTTTATTATTCCTGGAAGGTTAGACTCAAGTCTCTTTTTCCAGCCCTCTCAACAATTCTGTGAACTACCTTATATTCAATAAATTCTTTTTCTGCTTTAGTTAGCCAAAGAGGATTCTGTTGCTTGCAGCTAAGAACCCTGACCAGCAGAAGAGCCAAATAAGAAAATAATACAAAATTATCTTTTAAAAGGGGAGTAAAATAAGTTTTAGGAGAATTAAAGGATTACTATAAATGATTAAACAATAAAAAGAATTGAAAATATGTTAACGTATCTATCAAATTACCAACTGTGAGATGATTTCCTAAGTGTTAATTATATAAATCTGATTAAAAAGTGATAGTTATGCTACATTTAAATGTATTATCTGTGAAAATAAAAAGGTAAAAAATAAACAGCCAATGGAGGGAATTTTCATAGCAATTGAAATAGCTGTATGCAATTTCACAGAAATATGATACAGTTTCTGCTGCCTTACCTAGTTTCTCAGAACAGTGAGAGTGAAAAGAATTAGTTGATATTATTTGGGTACCTATTACTTGCCTACCAATATAGAGGTCATTTATCTTCATGTCAACTACATCAAAATGAATTAGTTTGATACAAAGTGCACATAAAAATAATGTAAGGCATTTATATAGAGTTTCTGGTACTTTTTAAAGGCATAAAACACTTGGGATATTCTTATGACCATAAGGTTTGAGATTATTTTAAAATAGTTAATTAGAATATTTTGCTTGAATCTTCAAAAGAGGAGGCATCACACTATTAATTTGTGAGTAGCAAAACCCTAAGGGCAGTTGAACCTTCTAAAGTCAACTCTTTGTAATTAGAAATATACATTAAAAAAAGCATAGTGTAAAACAGGAAGTGTTATCTTGTAAATTAGGCTAAGTCCATGTAGGCAGAGAAAAGCAGAATTCAATAATTAGAAATACTAGCTGAATTTGATGACTAATTTTAATCATTTGAAGCAGTAACTCCTTTTCATTTGAATTAGTATATTTCAAGCTACTCAGTTATCTAGATAACTATAATCATTCTCAGTTTCACTTCACATTCTAAAATAAGAAATAGAAAGGAGTTATTTTTACATCCAACAATTATATTTGTATATTTGTGGTGCTTTTCTTTCTTTCATTTTTGGCTGCGTTGGGTCTTTGTTGCTGTGCGCCAGCTGTCTCTAGTTGCGGTGAGCGGGGGCTACTCTTCCTTATGGTGTGCGGGCTTCTTATTGCAGTGGCTTCTCTTGTTGCGGAGCACAGGCTCTAGGCGCACGGGCTTCAGTAGTTGTGGCACATGGGCTCAGTAGTTGTAGCTCGCGGGCTCTAGAGTGCAGGCTCAGTAGTTGTGGCCCACGGCTTAGTTGCTCCACAGCATGTGGGATCTTCCTGGACCAGGGCTCAAACCCATGTCCCCCACATTGGCAGGCAGATTCTTAACCACTGTGCCATCAGGGAAGCCTGATTTGTGGTGCTTTATACATGTCTTATATGGGAAAATTAAAAAGTGTTGGAGTTAGTTCTAACTTCCTGGCTCGGCCAGTTAATAGCTGTGCAAGCTAGGAAGACGTTGGCTTAACTCTTTTGAATTTGAATTTCTAATCTGTAAAATGGCTATAATAATACCTCAGAGTATTAGTATGAGGATTAAGCAAGGTACAATTTGTAAATATTTGACACGTTGGATACAATCAATAGATGTTTTCTTCTTAGAAGAAATAATCAAAAATATTACAAATGTAATAATATTTATTAATAAAAGTTAAGCATACCAAAATGTGTCTAATAACTAACTTGACATTTTAGAATGTTTAACACAAGCTATGAAACATATCTTTGTGGTTCTTTTGGAGGATAATATTACTGTACCTTGCTTTTCAATTCTGCTCACAAATGGAAAGATCAATAGCATGCTAAATTCTGAGCAGCAGGCAAACCAGTTTTCACATATTATTTAGAATTATTTTTATTCACAACAGTTTTGTCTTTCTCATTATGTCTGATCTGAGCTAATATTAAAATGAGTCTGCTTTTTATTCATACATATCACTAAGCAGCAAGAAACAAACACTAGGAAACAAGCCGAGTATCTTGGAAAAGCAAACTGAAAACAAACACTGTGAATAATCCATATTATGAAAATTGATTACATAGGTAAATACAATCAGAATACTTTCTCCTGGATTTACATCCATAAAGTTTTATTAGTCAGAGTTTGCTCATGGGCAGACATCCTTCAAAGAACATTAATGAACAAACTTCTATATTATACAAATACTGAGAGAAACAGTTATAAAATAGTTTGTCATGTGAGAAAAAAATGGGTAGTGTGTTCTATAAATGTCTGTTCAGGTCTTGTTGGTTTACAGTGTTGTCCAAGTCTATTCCCTTGTTCACTTTCACCTTTTTGTTCTGTCAATAATTGTAGATGGGCCATTAAAGTCTGCATTTCTTATTGTTGAATAATCTATTTCAGTTGGAATTCTTCAATTCTTTCAGACCTTACGATGAAGAGTGTTACAGCTCTTGAAGTTGACTTTTTGAGAAAAGTGTCATGGATTTGAAAAAGGAAATGTTCCAAGTCCCATTTAGTTCCCCATCTCTTACATGAAATTTCATATAACATGGGTCTTATAACCTCATAGCATTCTTACTGACTTCAGCATTTCCTTTGGTCACTGTGGTCATATTCATTTTCTGAATGCACTACCTAGATCATTTTCATCTCTGTTGCCCAACACCTCTGTTTGGTAACATCTAAATTCTTTAATAAGGCATGCAAACTCTTGGATGTTGTGGTTCTGTACTATCTGTATAGGCTTAGTCAGTTCAGGCTACCACAACAGAATATCATAAACCAGGTGGCTTATACAACAGAAATGTATTTTCTCACAGTTCTGAGGGTTGGGAAGTCCAAGATAACGATGCTTTCAGAGTTGGTTTCTGGTGAGAACTCTCTTCCTGGCTTGCAGACAACTGCCTTCACGCTATGTACACACATGACCTGTCCCCTGAGAGAGAGAAAGAGAGAGTTGTCTCTAGTGTCTCTTCCTCTTCTTTTAAGGACATCAGTCTTATTGGATTAGGATCCTACCCTTATGACTCCATTTAAACTTATTTATCTCCAATGGGACCTATTTCCAAATACCATCATTTTGATGGTTAGGGTTTCAACATAAGAGTTTTTTTAAGGGACACAATTCAGTCCATAACATGTACTGTTTTGGATTAGGCTCAGTTGAAAGTGACAGAAAACACCAAATAACAGCGGCTTAAAAAGAGATTTACTTCTCTCTCACATGAATGTAGGCAGTTCTGAGATGATATGGCTTTCCACAGTGTCAGGGACCCAGGCTCCTTCTATTTTGTTGCTCCTCTGTTCTCCAGAAGAGTCTGCTTATTCCCTTTAAAGACACTTCTGGAAGCTGTTCACACCACTTACAGCCATGACCCATTGCTCAGAACTTAGACACATGGCCACACCTAAATGCAAGGAAGTCTGGGATATTCAGTCTTTACTTGAGGTGGATGTCCTGTTACTGAGGAAAATGTGAACAATGCCTATCATAGGACGACTATCAGCCTCTGCTACAGCAGTTTCTAGCGTTTTGTTTCCCTGCTAATTTATATAAGTTCCCTAAGCTTTTGCTAACCTGGATTACCTTTTATTTCCTACCTCTTTGTGTTTTACCTTCTCAGTTTTTGATTATGCTATTCTTTATTTCTGGAATACATTCCTGGTTTAAGGTGAACTGACAGAACTTGGCTACAACCCCTTGAAGAGAGAGGGAAAACATTTTGTCTTTCTGCAGAAACTGGACAAAATTCACCAAAAGAACTTTTTCTCTGAATAATTATGGTCTACTCTGAGCTGTAGTCACTGACAAAGCTATTTCCTAGAATGTAAAAAAGCCTGATTTATTATTGTTCTGGTGAGTGATTTGTATGCAGTGGAGCACTGTTGATCATGGTAATTTTAACGTAAAAAGAACTTGTTTTCAGAAGAATGTTTTATGTTTCATTTGTAATTCTCCAAAGCAAATTATATCAGTTCTATAGCTTGTTTTGGTGTGTATATTGCCTAGATTGCACTAGAGAGAGATTCTTAACACTGTTTTTAGTAAATGATTGTTTTTCATTGTCAGAATGATTATTGCTCTAGTGATAAGCAATCCTTAATTTTAACTTGCATAGTAAATATTAGTTGCTTTGTCCATTATTGTTATCCCACCATTACTCTAAAGAAAGTTATTTCTAAAGTTGCAAAAAAGTCTTTTGTCAATCTTGTTAAAAACATTTTCTAGATAAAGTGACAATCATAGATATCTTCTAAATTTTTCATTTTATATATAATTTTCCTTTAAAAATGTTCCCACCATTAATTGGTAGAATATTTATTATTAGGAAGGTGAACATTATTAAGGAGACTGAGAGCTACAACATCTTTATCAGTGATGGTTGAGATAGCTTTCTTTCTGTACCTTATTGAACTCTTGGCTCTCCTGTATTTAATTCTCTCCTTTACAAAACCTGATGTTTTATAGAGCACAGTTTTGTGTCTTTTTTTTTTTTTTTGTCTTGTGAGTTCCATCAGTCGGGATGGGTGAGGTTATGCTGTAGAAACAAAGAATTTATAACATTGGTAGGTTAAAACAACAGAGTTTATTTCTTAGTCATGCTTCATGTTCACTGGAGGCTGGCAGTGGGCTCAGCTCAGTAGACACTCAGGGACCCAGGCTGATGGAGTCTTGAACCTAACATACTTCTGCAATCTCAGGGGTGAGGGAAAGAGGATGTGCTCTTACAGTCTCATCCCAGAAGTGACACATGTCACTTCACATTTTATGTGCCAAAGCAAGTCGCAAGGCCACATCTGAATTCAATGGGGCAGGGAGGTCTAATTCTCCTACAGGAAGAGAAATCAAGTTATTATGAACAGTAACATAGCTTCCCTCAGCCTTGGCACAGACATGTCTTGCCCTTGAGGATTGTTAGGTGGTGTGGAAATAACACAAATTCATTGATAAAAATTTGCAAAAGAATATTTCAAGGGGAAGACAAATTAGCTGAATTGGACAACTACCTGTTACCAAAAATGTGGTAACACGTTGTGGAGAAGTGGGACTCATATGTTGGTCTGAGGCTTGGAGTTTGTTAATAGGCTCAGAAACTAGACCTCTGGATCTAGGTAATTAAGTTCAAGCTTAGTTCAAAAGACAGTAGTGGGCTTCCCTGGTGGCGCAGTGGTTGAGAATCTGCCTGCCAATGCAGCAGACACGGGTTCGAGCCCTGGTCTGGGAAGATCCCACATGCCACGGAGCAACTAAGCCCGTGCACCACAGCTACTGAGCCTGTGCCTCTGGAGCCTGTGCTCTGCAACAAGAGAAGGCCGCGACAGTGAGAGGCCCGCGCACCGCGATGAAGAATGGCTCCCGCTCGCCGCAATTAGAGAAAGCCCTTGCACAGAAACGAAGACCCAACACAGCCATAAATAAATAAATAAATTTTTTTTTTTTTAAAAGAAGACAGTAGTCAAGGAAAGTAGCAAATATATCAATCTAATTAAATGGTTGTGCTTTGCAGTGATCAGAATGAACATTCCCTAGTGGTGCCTGAATTTCCTAGCCAAATCAATCGTTTTCTACCTATATGACAAGTGTTCCACAGCTCAAGAACACTAAAATGCTTAATAACTGGTAAAAACATTGTAAATTTACCCTTTAAGGAAACGTTCCCAAATACTAAAATAGCTAATCCATATCCACGCCCATTTTGTTGATCATTTAAATAACTTTTTATGTGATTGCAATCATAGTCAAAATGCTGTAACTTTCCTTTGAAAAATGCTAGATAAATTTGTTACTGTTTATTTTACCCCCACTATGTGTCAGGAACTATTAATTATTTTGAATTCTCACACAACTATAAGATATTAGGGTAAACAAAATTTTAGGGTAGGGTAAACAAAATGAGGTTAGGGAAGTTAAATAATTTTTCCTAGATTCTCTAGCTAGTAAGTGATTTTCTGAGATTTAAACTCAAGTTGGCCTGATGTCAAAGTCATCTTCTCTCCCCTATTACACAGCACATCTTTCTACTAAACTGTACAGAAACTATGGTGCCGTATTTTCTTTGCATACTTTGCTTTTGAAGTTGATGTTGCTGACAGTGTGATTAATCAAATGTTCACCAGACATGATTTGTTCCTGAAAGAATGTGAAGGTTGGGTGACTTGCTCAGACTATTCACTGAACTCTTTTTCCTTTTTCTATATACTGCCATCATATGTTGAGGGTAATTGTTTCCCCCAGTGGATTTTAACACAATTTCTACTAATGCAGCACTTTACAAAGAATAGTTCTAAAGAAAGATATATCAAGGTGCATCTGCTTAAAAGACCAACTCTAGTATATTTTGACAAGTAAAACTACTTTGCATCACAAATTAACATTTATTACTCTCTCTCACTTCCTTTTTCTTCTGCTACCCTAGGCAGCTTAACGTTATTGAAGATTTTGTATAAAACAAATGCTTGTTCCTACCATATGAGAAAAATTGAGAAACAGTAAAATTAAATGGCATAGTATAGTTTCTAACAAATCTACTAAGCTTGGTATTTTAGTCTTCTCAAGGGGCCAGGGCCATATTTCCTCTTCATCATCTACCTCTATTTTCTTGGGAAAATAAAGTCTTGGTTATCCATGCGGCATTAAAATATCAATTTAAAAATCTCAGATTTTGAAGATAGTGAGAAAACAAGCCATAAAGTGAAAGTAGATATTTTCAATGAACATATCCAACAAAGGACCTAAAGAATATACATACTGAGCATCTGTACATCAATAAGGAAAAGATGAGTACAATAGAATAATGGATAAAAGATTTGAGTAGGTACTTCAGACATGATGATGTCCAAAAGACCAGCCTTACTCATTAACTTTCAGGAAAACAGAGAATAAAAGCACAATGATATACCACTCTGCACACAGCAGAATGGCTAAATTCAAAACTAAACCAACAAACCAACAAAGAAAATATCCATACGTGACAACAGATATTAGCAAGGACATGCTATGTTCAGACCTGCCGTATATTGGCCTGATCATTTTGGAAAATTCTGTGTCAGTATTTACTAAAACTGAATATATGACCCAAATAATTCCAGTCCTAGGCATATGCCCAAAAGATATGTGTACATCAGTTTAACAAAAGACATAGACTAGACTGTTCATAACAGTGTGATTATAATGGCACAATGATAAAACTACACAAATGCCCATCAATCATGGAAAGATGAATAAACTGTGATGTATTAACACTGTACAACAATGAGAATGAATGTACAGCAACTACAAGCAACAGTGTGGGTGAGTCTCACAAACATAACGTTGAGTGAAAGGAGCCAGACCAAATGAATAGATACCGTGTGGTTCCATTTACATGAAGTGCAAAAAACAGGAGAAAAATGTTGTATAGTGTTTGAAGTCAGCATGGTGGTTACCTTGAGGAATAGGGAATTAGGGGAGGAGTAATGGCGAGACAACAATGGGGTGCTAGGACTATTCCATACGTTGACCTGTGTTAATGTTAATGGTTGTATTTACCTTGTGAACATTCATGAAGCTGTACACTTATGATCTGGGCACTTTTAAATATTATACTTTAACAAAAAATGCATTTAATCTCAGGTGTGCTTTTCCTTTCTAATAGAACCTTCTCAGACTTTTACAATTCCTTTTATCTGCCCACTTATACAAAATATATTACTGGCCAATCGTTAACCTGTAGATGAGGTATACTCAAGGAACATAAGTAGGCTTACGTTGGTCTAATAAAATCTTAATTAGAAATTAATTAATATGACTCAAATATAAACAATCTCTACATTATAGCACATCTTTGAGCCGCTCTTTATGAATATGGGTAATTGAGAATTGTTTATAACTTCTTGTTGAGAGATTTCTCAATATTTCTATTAAGTAGGCAGAAGAATTAATTTTGCTTATAATAAAATACTGAGCCCAAGAATTTCTAACCTGTATTATTACATTATTCTTTATCCTCATGGTTCTATATTTTCTCTCTCTCTCTTTCTCTCTGTTTTTATCCACTACAAGAAAACTTTTCTGTTCACATAATGGATTTCAGACCTTTTAAAAAAAATTCAGATCCATCTGATATTTATCTTGAGTTGGATGTCATTCAGAGTGTTTGAAATGAAAGAGATTTTCTATATGCCTTTCTAATATTTAGTATCTGTCACTGCCACTATATTGGTATGCCTTTGGTTTTGTCTTTCCTTTTGATAAAACGTTTCATGAGAATAATATGAGACGCATAAATGTACATTTAAAAATTAATTTCAAATATTAGATAAAGCTGTTAGATTTAGAGACCTGGTTTATTTACCTAGACAGAAGTAATAGCCTGGTGTAATTTTACATATGCTGATTTTTGTGTAACCATTTAAAAAGTGATACAGGTGGTAATTAAAAAAACCATTTGTGATCTACATATTCATGCAAAACAAAATTCCGGAATCAAACTACTACCCAGATGGAGTCTTCAAAGACTCTGATTTTGCTTTAGTGTATCTAGAGCATTCAAATATGCATGAACACTTTTTACATTCATTTTTACTGATTATCAAAGAGTTGGAGAATGGAAGGGACAATATTTTTTGGTAGGTGACTGTAGTGAAATATCATTGGAAATTGAGTAAAATTAACATTTTACTCAAATGTTAATTTTTTCCATTCTCCCCATGGATGCCTCTAAACTCACTAAATTTTTTTAATTAAAAAAATTTTTTTTTATTGGAGTATAGTTGATTTACAATGTTGTGTTTCACCAATGATTAACATTCTCTAGCATGATCAAAGAGAAAGGCCACTATCTCCTGTCCACACCCAGATGACTAAGTCTGTTGCAGTTTCTTTGTGCTCCCCTCCCCTCTTCTGTGGGTCTCTGATCATCTGACCCTTTCGTCAAGTGTCAGTTTTTCAATGATGTGTTGAAAATTTGGCCAGACTTAACCGAAAATTTGGCTGTAGAGAATTTCCTATGTGTTACCTTGTACACGGGTCTCGCCCCTCTTTCTCTGGTCTTCAGACTGGTAGTGCCCATTTCCCATGTATTTCTGTGAAGACACTCTTCCCATTTCTGGATGCTCCAACCCGCTCCCTCCACTCCTTTCATTTTCTAATGTAGGACAACACACATTGGTCTTAGTTTCATTGTTCTTTTCCACACTAAGCCCTGGGGGGCCTCAGCATTGAAACCCTTGTGGCCTGTCAAGGTGTTTTACTAAACAAAAGGCTATCTAGTCCAGAGAAAGATTACGCTTATTCTTTGGAGGCATAAGTGATTTCAGTTAGTTCTATTGATTCCCCTGTGTGTTACAAATATAAGAACATAAAATGTCACAGAGGAATCTGCCATTCCCTTCTCATGATTATGGATATCACTAGTCAGACACTCTGCCATTGCTTAACTAGGCAGATTCCTTTCTTCTGTTTATAATTTTGCCCACATACAGCTATCTCGACTTGAGTTGTGATTGACAGTCATCAGAAGGTGATGCTTTCCATCACCTCTTTGTGCCAAGAAGCAGATCAGAAAAATGAAATGATGATAAATATTTTGTGGAATAAAAGATAATCAATGAAATGCCAAAGTTTAAAAAAATCACTGAATAAGATTTTTATTTTATATAACAACTATAGGATTATTTAATTAGTATTTGTATTCAGCTTCCAAATGCTATTTAAATTTGACACATACTTCTAAGCCGGTGATCCCCAATGGCTAAGTGGGATGAAATTCAGACTCTCATGTATACAGGAGTATGTGCGCATATGTCATTTGTGTGTGTGTGTGCATCTTTATGTATGTGTGTATTTGGAAGAAGCTTCCTCCAACCTGCCCCAAACAACAACAATTTAATATACTCCTTTTCCCAGTAGTGCTAAGAATAACTGCTATATGCCAACATTACAAAGTGGTTAGCTATGTGATCAACTCCTTTTATAATTATGTTCAGTGAATCAATCTGTAAATTTTGGTGCAAAATTTTAATATTACTGTTGGTGCTGGTTTTAATGCCTTGAATCATTATTTGAAAGCATGCCCTTAATTGTCCACTCTTATTCTTTAAATCTGTCAGAAAGTCTAAAAAACAAACAAGAACAAAGACAGAAAGGAAAAAAAAACAACTAAGCAATCTTACACTCTTTACCAGCTTCCTCAATAATTAAAATTTTATTTATTTATTTTCGAATATATGGGTAATGCATACAGAGCAAAGTAAAAAATATAAGAGGGTATAAGTGAGAAGTAAGTTTCCCTTCCATTCTGTCTCCAGACAATCAGTTCCCTTCCTCAGAGGAACAATTGTTTTATTTCCTTTTCTTCCATACATTTTCTATACCTATACAGCATCAACATCCATCTGTCAATTGATCTACCATCTATCTATCTATCTATCTATCTATCTATCAATCAACTGTCTACATTTCTATCACATATATATCTTTTAAACATTGCAAAGCAGCACTTTAAAAATTTGCTCCAAAAAATTCCATTGTATTTTATTATTAAACTTATTTATCCAGTCCACTATTGATGGGCACTTGATTTGTTTTCAGTCTTTGGCTCTGACAAACAACACTGCAGTGAATACCCATTTACATATGTCAATTTATATATGTGCAAGTATATTGGTAGGATAAATTCCTAGAAGTCGAATTGTTGGGTTTGCTGAATTGTTCTCCTTAGAGGTTATACCAATAACAGTGCTACCTGCAATGTAAACCTCCTACAAAATGCATACTCTAAGTTATAATTATTATTGTAATTGTAATTTCATCACCACAGCTCTTCTATAAAGTATGTTTTTTTTTAAGATAAAATGAAGAAATTGTGACTTGGGTTGGTTAATGACTTGCCCCAAACCCAACAAGCTCCTGAGTCAGACGCACTTACAAGATTAGATTCTCTTTATCTTAAAGATGTGAAAAAAACCGTCAGGTCGTGAAACTTGATAGAAGTCAGAAGGCAATTCAAGGACTATCCCTGAGATATATACTGTAGTTTATAAGAAGAAGATTCAAAGAAGAAGGTTCTGTCCCTTCCTCTCTATTCCTTAGGTGTACAGAGAAAACATGCACGAATATATATTTTGTTGATGTTAAAACACAAAAAGGAAAACTTCTAGAGATTAACTGTGGAAGATCATCTCTGCCTCCTCATCTGTAAAATGAAAGATTGGACTAAATTATCTTTCAGAGTTGTATTTTAAATATAAATAGGTAAATTAACATGATGGAGTATGATCTTTCTAAAAATTAAGCCCTGAATGAAAAATTTTAAAGTTTGTTTTTTAAACCCATTTTTTGGGGGTTTAACACAGAAAGGGATAATGACTACATACCTTCCAGATTTGGTAAGACTTGACATTTCTCTCTTTTTTGGAAATTCAGTATAATTATTTTCTATTAGGATCATACTATCTCCTTGTACTAGGCATATTAAGTGGGGGCACATCTGAGAGGGTAATTTAGAAAAAAGAGGGTATTTGACTGTCTGAATTGTCTGGGCATCATGGCATGCTTCCCATGATGTTGCTCTAAATGATATGCACTAATAGTGGTGGCATTTAGTTGTCATGGCATATGTGCTTTAGAAAAACATGCTGATAATTGTGTGATTGTTTCTCTTACATGTTCTAAGAATGGGTCACAAACTGAGTTCTGCAAAGTACAGCCATGCTTCCACAGATTTTGCAAATACTGCTTCCACTTTGTCCTCTACCCAACTTTACTTTTTTTTTTTCAAATTACAGTTTAAAAAATAAGTACTGGTTTTGGAAAAGAAGTAAAAGTAAAGATCATAAATGATTCTTTTTTGCTTGGTTTTCTTAATTTTGAAACTCTGTTTATGAGAAGCATTTGCAGAAAGGGGTTTGAAAGCTAATCATTTCACTTCCCCTTCCTTCCAATAATGTGAAGTGAAGTAACTGTGTAGGTTTTACAGACTTAATTTAATATTGTAGTTTTCTGACAATAAACACTTTTATTTATCTGTTTACTTGTTTATTTATTTTCACAGATAAAGAATTATTTCTCATTTTAGAAAAAAAATCATGAGTTAAGAAAAAGCATCTTGGCCATTTGTTTAGATTTACGAGACACTTTGCATACCTACTGTGTAAGCAAGCTTATTTTTTCTGTTGATTTAACTTCCTTAATCTTTGGACTCTGAATAAATTTAGGTCATTGGAGAAATTATAGGTGGAGACAATAAAATCTAAGAGTCAAATAAATAGAAGCCCAACACACCCAGAAACCCAAATTAGAGATAAGGAGTACAAAAATAATAATTATTAACTATTTCCATTTTTTCTCTTTTCTTTCTTGTTTTCATTATCTTTTTTGTGTCTTTTCTGTTGCCTTATTTAAGCTAAATATATATATATTTCCCCTAGATGTCTCCTAAATGAGAATCTCCCTTCAGAAAGAAAAACAAAACAAAACAAAAATACTAGCAGATTTACTTCCCTAATATGCTCTATAGATACTTTATATTTATGGGAAGTTGCTTATCTTAAAAATATTCCATGTGCACAAATGAAAACTAATGACTTAATCTGATTACCATCTTTCCCCCATGTGAGTCTACTATTCTTTGTGGAAAATCTTGGACCTTAAGAAAAGTCTGTGGGTTCAGAAGGTAAGGAAGAGAATAAAATCTGGAAAGAAGAAAACTATGGCTGATCACACCTCAGGATGGGGCAGATGGAGGTGGTATCAGAGAAGGCTGAGCAGGAACCTGGACTTGTAGCCACTGAGCCATAAGGAACACCCCTCTCCTTCTCTGCCCAGTGGGAAGCCAGGAGTTCCACCAGCTCCCGGCTATGAGAAGGGTACTCATCACACCAAGAACCAGAAAAACCCCAGTTTGGATGAGAAAAGATAATCAACAGATGCCAACACTGAGATGACACAAATGTTGGAATTATTTGATGAGGATTTCAAAATGGCCATCCTAAAAATGCTTCAAGGAGCAATTATAAACAGGCTTGATACAAACGAAAAAATAGAAAGTCTCAGCAGAGAAATAAGAGTTATAGAGACAAATTGAAATTTTAAAGCTGAAAAATATAGTAACCCCAAACCCCCGAACCAAGCAAAACAGAGCAAAAAACTGATGGGATGGGCTCAACAATAGCTTGAAGAGGACAGAAGAAAGAATCAGTGAACTTGAAGATAAAAACAATAGAAGTTATCCAACCTGAATCTCAGAGAGAAAATCAATGGAAAAAAAAATGAATACAGCCTTAGGTATGTTTGAGACTATAACTAAAGATCTAATATCTGTGTCACCAGAGTCTCAGAGGAGAGGAGAAAGAATGCAGGGCTAGAAAAATATTGGAAGAAATAGGGCTGAAAATTACCTAAATTTGGCAAAAGATATAAACCTAGAGGTTCAAGCTGAACAAACCCTAAACAGTATAACCCAAAGAGATCTTGGCCAAGACACCTCATGATCAAACTTCTGAAAACTAAAGACCAAGGAAAGGCTTCAAATGCAGTGAGAGAGAAATGACACCTTACCCATAGGGGAAAAGAATTCAAACGACAGAAGATTTCTCAAGAACAATGGAGATCAGAAGAAAGTGCAACGTTTTTCAAGTGCTGGGAGGAAATGACTGTCAACTCAGAATTCTATATCTATTGAAAATATCCTCTAGGAATGAAGAAAAATAAAGCCATTATCAGATGAAGGAAAACCAAGGGAATTTGTTGTGAGCAGTACTATCATAAAATAATGGCTGACAGCAGTTTTTTAAACAGAAGGGAAATGATATAAGAAGGTATCTTAGAACATCAGAAAGAAGAAAGGACAATGGAAAGAGTGAAAATATGGGTCAGTGCAATTGGTATTCTTTTTTCTCTTGAGTTTTATAAATTATCTTTGCTGGTTCTCAAATGTCTGATGTGACTCAGTGTATATAGAAGAAATATTTAAGACAATTACATTATGAAAGAGGGAGAGCAAAGGGATTTAAAGAGAGTTAAGCTTTCTACATGCTACTTGTACTGATAAAGTATCAACACTGAAAGGCTGTGAAAATTATATATGTGAAAGAATGTAATACCTAGAACAACTACTGAAAGGCTGTACATAGAGATACACCTCAAAAACACTGTAGATAAATCAAGATCGAATTCTTAAAAAAGTTCAAACACAAAACAAGTGAATAAAGAGAACCACTGAAAATTATTCATGGAACATTGGAGAAGATAAACAAATTATCCACACATTAATGAAAATGATCTGTTATTTTCTTTCTTCCTAAAATCCAGTTGAGGAGTGCTGCATAGAGTGAGTGAGTATTTTATCTGAAGTGGAAAAGGTAGTAGTCAGTTTGGAGCTGAGGTCACTCGAAGACAGAGGACTGGCTTACAGGGCCCTGTTGGGTGAGGTGCATAGTGATGGTTGAACATGACCATAAGTGATGAAAGAACTGGGCCAGGGAAAGTAGGAGATGGAAAGGGAGCGCCAAAATCAGATTTAAGCAAGGAGAATTTTACTTGTTTCAATTTTTTTGCCTGGCATGGGCCCTTCATCCAAGTTAGAAGGAAGCTTCCTTTCCATTACTTCTTGTACCTCCTGTATTGTCACCCACATCCTCTACTTTCTGGACTTACAATTCCATTGGGGCTTCCCTGGTGGCGCAGTAGTTGAGAGTCCGCCTGCCGATGCAGGGGACACGGGTTTGTGCTCCGGTCCGGGAAGATCCCACATGCCGTGGAGCGGCTGGGCCTGTGAGCCATGGCCGCTGAGTCTGCGCGTCTGGAGCCTGTGCTCCGCAATGGGAGAGGCCACAACAGTGGGAGGCCCGCGTACCGCAAAAAAAGAAAAGAAAAAAAAAATTCCAGGGTATTACACATTAATTTATATAATAGGCTAAATAGGTTATCATGGAGAGAGGGTGGGCCTAGCTGTCATGAAAACATCAATTTTTTTTTTGCTAAATAAATTTTGAGTTGCAGACAACAGACTTAGCACTTGTTTTTTGGACAAACTCCTCTACGGTTGGGGATACCTGGGTTCTGCTGAGGTGGATGCTCAGCACTAATGATCAGAGAACATCCTCTCATGGAATTTGTCAGCAAGCTTCGAGGTGATATTTGTTTCAGCAGAATATAATGGAAAGTTTAGCTACACTTTTCACAAACAGAATCAACAGCTGCAGGGTTCTATAATATATTAAAAGGAAAGTCAAATCTGGACCTTGGGATTCAGGGTTGGAGTGGAAGCCCCCTTTGCAGTGAGTGAAGTATACCCTTCTGTAGGCTAAATGTAAATAAGAAATAGAGAAACACACACATACACATACACTTCTCATGAGGCCAATTATTCTTTTAAAATTGTATTATCCACAGAGCATTTTTAGTTTGAGTAAAGTTTACAATGACAGAGAACAGGGATAATTTTCTTTCTCTCTCTCTTTCTTTCCCTCCCTCCCACCCTCCCTTCCTTCCTTATAAGAGGAAAGGGCAACACCATTCTTCCAATCTGCTGCTTTAGATATTGGACCCAGATTGCTTTTCTATATAGCTCAAAAAAGCTTTCTTTTTGGACTTAATCAACTAAAAAAGGACTGTGGACATACAGTATAGTATGTCCGTTTATGTTGAAATCCACTTATTTCCCAGCTATCATTAATGATTGCTGTCCCATAAACTCTATTATTTTTTTAAACCAAAATAAGTTTTCTGAATTAGTTTTCAGGTGACTGAGGATCTATGTGGCAATATGATTATTTCTTTTCTATTTCAATATGGCTTCTCTGCTTGAATTCCATAGTTCTAGAATGAAAAGTCATCAAGTAAGAAAAAAGTGGAATATAAAGTATTGTTCCTTGTGGCTTTAGAGTCATTTAACAAAACACAATATTTAGATGCATGATTTCTATGAAACTCACTAAATGAATTTCTTTAGAAGATAAACAATTGTTTTGTCCTGCACATCTGAGAAGCTCAAATATGTAATGTCAGTCCTGTGTAGTTTCAAAATAGGAACCTTCAACTTGAATAGAAGAGAGGTGTTTTCTTGAATAATGGGTATGTCCAATTTTGGTTTCTTTCAGCAAAGAACCAACCCCAGAGAAGCAGTCCCAGGGTGTACCCTTGCATTTATACTAATTAACTCCTTAGGCACTAGTGCCCTCCTGGCTTTAGATCAAATTTGTGATTAAAAAAGGAACAGGTTATTTGGTAATTATGCAGGACCAGACAGCTTTACGAGGGGGGGCTTGGTCTTGTTTTGTACTGAAGTAGCTAGAAATGAATTGTCCGTCGTATTCCTCAGTATATCGTCTTTGAATGCTCTTGAGCACTCAGGCCACACTGTTGAGGAAGAGATTGGCAAGATATTCAAGTATTTAAAATGTATATTTTGTATGTACATTTGGGATGGATAACCATTTTCATATATTTTGAACAAGTTTGCTCAATTCACAATGAATAATCACTAAATACACTGCCCAACTGAATATAGTTGACCTTTTGAGAAATTCAGGGGTATGAATACAGGAGAAGACTGGGGTAAGGATGAGAGGTAGAATATGGAAATGCTAGGAAAACAGTTGAAGAATATGGTGGATTATCACATCACATATTAGTGGTTTCACTTAAAAGGCATTTATACATTTCAAATTATATCTTCAAAATATAAGCTTTTAAAAAGAAAGATATGTTGATGGCATTCTAACGGCTTCCATCAAAGTGGAAGAAATGGGTCAAGAAGGTTCTATCTGTGTCCACTGCACAAGGTTCTATACCTACTACATTATGCATATGGAAGTATGGATTTGATTTTGCTTGTTTACATGGAATAAAGTCCTATAAGAACTGCTAGGAGGGGTTTTTCTTTCCTCAAGCCAGTCATTGCAATCTACTTATAGCAATTTTTACCTACTCAAACCCTACCTAATAAGATGTTATGAGTATGATTTATGAATATCATTTGAATACTTCCCAAATCAGATGGAGTGGAAAACAAGTGAATTCGTGAGTCATGAAGAAGAATTCATTTGCCTATGATACTGTTTTCTATTTAAAGTCTTATATTTAACACATTGAGATAACTGCAGCAGGACTCCGACCTTTTGCTGTAGCTGTTATTATAGCTGTGGCAAAATGGCTCTGATACACAGTGGCTGCTGAGTTAGCCAGAGCATAGATGCATCTCTGCTCACCCCATACCGCATGAGCAGAGAGGAAATGCCCTGTTTCTCACTCTTCACCTTCTTCTACTATTGTGGGGAGTTTTACTTATGTCTTCAAAAGTTAAGACATGCTTCTTTTCCTGCGGGCAACCTCTCTGAGTGAGAAGTATAGTTAGGAGTGTGGCTGTAGCATATTGTTTGGAATGTGCTAGAAACAATCAGACATTCTTTTCTCTTCCTCGCCTAGGACTAAGTGTCCATTTAGTCTTTTAAAATAAAACCATAGTGGGGTATCTGATGTTTTAACCATTACAAGATGAGGTAAATGAAATGGTAAAATGTAAATATACTTGAAGCAGCAGTAACCTTTTAATTTTAAGTAACAATGGAATATGTTTTGCAGTCACTTGCATATGCAAAGAAACGGTTTGGACGAAGATATTTTGCTCAAGACCCAGTCAGTGATCTGATAATCGGTGCAAAATTAAATAGGCTGTTGGTGCATGTCTCATTTGGAATAAGTAAAAGACCGGGAAAAAAATGTTATGCAGTTAAGCCGATTAAAATGTTGTGTCACCCTCCTTTAAGTTAAAACCATTTGTTCAAAGAAAAGAAATATTACCCTGTGAAGAGCATGGGCTTTAATAAATATTTATTGAACTGTAACATCTCATTTGATAAGAGCATGTCTCCACCATGCTCAGCATTTTAAAGACTCTACTGGCAGCAGGATTACTTTGCTTCGGAAATGTAGCAGGTGAATTGTAATTGTCCAGCCAAAGTTGGAATCAGTTCACTAGGACTATCCCCTATGTTTATCCATTTCAAGTAATGTCAAGAGGTGAGATGTTTGATGAAGGGGGTATGATTTCTCATCTATGAAATGCTATTCTCATTTGTTCCTTTGGGGACTGGAGCTGTCAGAAGGAAAAAAAAAATAGACAAGCTAAAAAAAGAAAATCTTTATGTGAAGAGAACCATAGAAATGTCTATGTAATCCAGGCTTTAAAGAAAATTGTATAAATCTTGGTTAAAAAATATGAGCACTTTATCCTTTTTTAGTCAACCACATATAATAAAATATACTGTTGGAGTGGTCACCAGGCATTCTGTGATTAACAAGTCCATACTGATCCCTCCTTATGAGTGAAGTGGACTGAGAGCTTTTGGATAGTCACATTTCATGGAAAACCATTGACTCCTACTTTCTTCCTGTCTCCCATCTACAAATTTAGTCCCCTGGTAGTCCTAGAGAGTCTTTTGGCCCTTTTAGCTTTCCAGTTCTCACAGAATATTTTGGATGTGTTCTCCCACAGGTAAAATATTTTATTTTACAAAATTTTATGCTTCGAAGATGACACTGTATTGACAAAGTTAAAAAAAAAAGTGTGAAAATTTTATGTAGACCATTAGCTCATTTAGTTTTACAATTAGCCAGAATCAAATGTACTTTGTGTATGAGCTATAATTAATATTCAATGACATTGAAAGAGCACAGTTTTAATATCTAATGTAAAAAATGGATTCAGCGTTTGGATTCACTTGGAAAGCAGAGGCCTACCTAATTGTTTGTAGTTAACTATGTTTACAAAATTTTTATTAAAAATTTGTAAAAAACCACCTAGGCGAATGTCTATTTATCTGGAGAACTCGTTGGCAATTGATTATAAACACATGTTTAGCTAACAAATCAATCACATAAATAGATTAGAATTAAGCTATCAGAGTTTTTTTATTTTAATCATTTCTAACTAATAATACAAAGTATTTACAGTTTTATTTTAATTTTTTGCTGCAGTTTTGAAGATAAGCTGTGCTGGCAAAGATGGTTAAGCTTTTTAACTGGTGTTTGTTTAGTTCAAAGAGCAACGCTATAGTAATTTTATCTTGGAATTGTGTGTGTGTGTGTGTGTGTGTGTGTGTGTGTGAGAGAGAGAGAGAGAGAGAGAGAGAGAGAGAGAGAGAGAGAGGGAGATGAAGCTATTCCTATCAGTTGCTTTTTGAATAGCACTTTATTCTAGCAATCTCTGACAGAGGAAAAAAGATCAAACCATAGAATGCCAAAGGAGGAAGAAATATGTTCCCTATTTTTATGAATAAGTGTTCCAATAACAGAACTACTAAGTAATTAGCAGAGGTATTTTCTTATTTGTATCGTTAACACTACCTAGGTGCTTTAGTTATCCATACTAGAGCCGTAGCACGGGGTGTCCCCAACCTCTACAACTCCTCCCTCATATTTCTGTAGCTGAATTAAGCCATTAAGTGTTAAACATACTTTGAAATAATAAAATTAAAGACTGCCATTAAATCATTTCTCCTGTAAGTTGTGCCCCCTTAACAAATTTATTGACTGAATGGGGGCACTCAGTGAGCTTGATCCTGTTAATGGATGATCCACTCCTGAGAGAAAAGTGGGCACTTCTGTAAGTTGTAATTTTTTAAATTTATGAACAAACCTTGTTTAGGATAATGAAGCAGTGATTTAATAAAAAAATGAACACAACTTCAAAACATCTTCTCTCTATAGGCGATGCATTAGGCAAATGTTCAAACACACTGAAGACATTTCATCCCTTCCCATTAGGAGAGTATCCTAGGAAACAAATACCAGGGGTATATCTCCTTATTCCCATTTTATAGTCAACCTTCAAGGACTGACTTTTTAAAAGTAATGCTTAGCATAGCGTTGAATCCTATGTCAGCCTTATAATTGGGAAAGGCATTCAAGAGGAGGTGAGAAGTGAGGTGTAGGACATATACCTTATTGGTGGGAAAAGCATGGTATCAGGCAGATGAAGGTAACATAATTCTGCAGGGCATAGGGTTGGGGAGAGCTGGGAACTAATAGATGAACAAGCAACTCTCTGATAGTGTCTAAAGCATTATATAAAAAGTATGGAACCCAGCTGTTCTATACTTTATGAAGGCCAGACAAGAAGGAATGAACTGAATTTGAAGTAAGAATTGACAAAGGAGGTTCTTTAGTACTGGAAACACATATGAAAGGAGGTTCTGTCCTTGTCCCATGATACACACACACACATACTCAGCTGTTATTCTCAGTTGACAGAGACCAGGCTGCAAGACCTTTTGAGGCCCTTCACAGTTTTATAGAAATTTGAGACTAACTGAATCGAATTATGTGACTCCAAGAACAAAAAATTCTGGTAAACTATTCTGCCTTTCCAGACCCAAGGTCTTAAAGTCCTTTCAAAACAGTCAGGATATGCAAGGATCACTGGAAAGACAGTCTTCAGAGGCCTGTTACTTTCCTCTGTTGTGAGCCAAATAGAGAGTTTACAGTTCATAGGCAGACATCTGGTCATTTGCAATTAGGAGCAACAATTCACTCATCCATTCTTTTATTCCTTTTCTTTTTAAACATTTTTTTTTGAGTGGCTGTTTAAGTGATAGAGTCTGACTAATTTCAGTAAAAAAAATGAATAACTAAAATTTTCCAAGTACATGCAATTATGTATATACATATACAATAAATTAAGATTATTGCCCTCATTTTATCAGTTTTATTTATCAGTCCACAGCTGAGCTCTCTGTCTCAGGTAATATAGATAAATAAGCCTGGAACAAAATGGATGAGCATTTAGGATTCTATTATATAGAGAGTTTTGTATTCTAACTCGTTAACATATTTTTTAAAGCATTGTCTATTTCATCTAACTGACATTGAAAATAAGATTTTTACTTGGTGGATAATAATTAGTGCTTTTCTCCATGTTAGAAATTAAGTTGCTTTCATTTTTTCACTGCAATGAACAGTCCCTAGAATAGAAATTTAGAAGGAGAATTACTAAGCCCAAGGGTAAGAACAATTTTAATGTTTGTAATGCTGCCAGATTGCTATCCAGAAATTCCATCAAGAGTGTATGAATATCTTTTTCCACTGTACCTTAACTGGTATTGACTGTCAGCAGCCCTCACGGTTTGGAATATCATTAAATGGTTTCTGATTTGAACAGGACTGATGAAATTGTTCATATGTAGAAATGTTATCTTGGGCATGCGGGACTACCTCCCAAGCTTTTAAATTAAATACATTCTTCAAAAATGCTTTTGATTTCATGCACTTACATTCATTCACTAACTTGACAAATATTACCTATGTATTTGATAAGCTCCTACTATGTGCCAGGCTGTGACCTCTATTACAAGAATGGATGGTGAAATTTCCCTGTTCAGGTCACTATAATGTCTTGCTTAGTTTACTACACCAACTTTTCTTGTGTTCTCCCTGGATCCAGTATTGCTTTTTCCCTTTACCACTGTAATGATTAATTCTGTGTGTCAACTTGACTCAGCCATGGGGTACCCAGAGATTTGGTCAAACATTATTCTGGTGTTTCTGCGAGGGTGTTTTTGGATGAGATTAATATTTAAATCAGTAGACGGAGTAGTGCAGATTTCTCTTCCTAGGTGGGTCAGCCTCATCCAATCAGTTGGAGACCTGAACAGAACAAGCAGGCTGAGGCTTCTCTCCCGCCGCATCCAAGTAAAAGAGAATTCCTCCTGCCTAACTGCCTTTGGACTGAAACCACATCACTGGCTCTCCTGGTTCTCAGGCTTTTGGACTTGGACTAGAAATACATCACCGGCTTTCCTGTTTGCAGACAATAGATTGTGTGACTTCTTGGCCTCTGTAATCCCATGGGCCCATTTCTTATAATAAATCTGTCTCTCTGTCTCTGTTTTTCTCTGTCTCTTTCTGTTTGTCTCTCTACCTAGGAGATACATGTGTATTTCCTATTGGTTCTGTTTCTCTGGAGAACCATGACTAATACAATTACTATGGCTAGAGTAATCTCTCTGCAAAAATCTAGTAATTCTGCTTTCCCCCTTGGAATTATTTAGTGAGTTCCCGTTGCCTTGCAATAAACCTTAAACTCCTTAACATGGTTTTCTTCATGATTTTGTCCCTGCTTTCTACTTCTTTAATATCTCCCTCATTTCCTACACTCTCTCCATATTTTCATATTTATATTTCCTTGAACACTCTGTGCTCTGTCACCTTTCTGAGCCACCTTTCATGCTGTGGCAGCTTCTTAGTCATATTCTCACTGTCTTTCTTCTGCCTCATTTCTATCCATCCTTTAGTTCTCAGCTTAGACAGAAAGTCTTCTAGGAATCTCTTTCAATCCCTTAAATCTAGTTAAGGTACCCCAGCTACTTTCCCCATGTTAGCACTTACTATCTACCATAGTTGCCTATTTCCTTACCTGACATTCCCTCTGACATTGAGGGTCTGAAGGCAAAAATGGGCACCGAGGGTCACAATCTCTACACTGAGAGATGACTTTCAGACTTCTACTTCTCTTGTTTGCCAAAGATGAGTTGCAACTTTCTTGATGTGTCCAGCTGCACCTTCATTTGATTTTTTAGCCTTAAAATAGCTTCATTTAAATTACACATATCTTTCTTATATGGGATTTAATGTAGTTTGGGATAAAATATAAGGGGAATTTGTACATAATGAAAAAGAGAGCAGTGCGGCTTCACGTGTCTTTTTCTACACGGACGATGTTTCTGCCATTTTTACCCTGGAACCCAGCTTCTAACACAGTGCCTGACATAGTCTAGGCTTCTAATGGACTCTTGCTGTATAAATAAATGGAAGCATTTCATGAGATTTGAGAGTTTCCTTTACCTGCTATATGAAATTGTTGAGGCCCCTTTTACTCAATGAACCTGGTGACACTTTTAGCAGACGCGAGTCATGCCACTGCCGCTGATCACAATATTACACAAATGTAATTCCAGAAGATTAGCCTCCCATCTATTAGGTGGATTGTTTAGATACAGCAATCTAGTGCATTCGGCCTTACCGATAATGACCTTTCTATAACCATGCTCTATATCAATGATTCTCAACTGGGGATAATTTTACCCCGCAGAGGACACTTGGTAATATCTGGAGACATTTTGATTGCTGTGATTAGGGGTTGGGCATGGAGGTGCTACTGGTGTCTAGTGGGTAGAGACCAGGGATGCTGCTCAACAGTCGACACTGCAGAGTACAGCCTCCATAGCAAAGACGCATCAGCCCCAAATACCTACGGAACTGAGGTTAACGAACCCTGGTCTATATAAATCCAGAGAAAATTCATGAAGAGCAAGCTGTCTAAAGTGACGATCACGCTTGGTACCTCTGGACTTCTTAGGTTGTTGGGTATTATCTGACCATTAAAGGAAAAACAAAAGAAGGGAACCAGGCAGCCAAATGATACATGGTATTATTGCGTGGGAGCTGTTTTGGTGCTGTATTTTAACTCATTAACATTTAAAAATTGTTATGCAGCAGAAAAATAATTATGTCCTTGTAACGTTGAAACAGAACCCATTTTTCCAAGCATACTTTTTTTTAAGGGCATGTTGCTGAAACACCAACTGTTTTACACGCACAGTAATCACATTGCTGTTGAGTTTATTGTGTTTTGTTAGGACACACTTTACAGTGTGGAAAATGCATTTTAAAGTAATTCCTCTGAGTGCAGTTACGGAAAAGAACAAAGGTATGCTTTACTTTTGTGAGTGAACAGTCAGTTGCATAGTGACCCCCTCTGGCAGATGAAAGGTGCAGTGGTTTCTCTAGGTGGTTTCTGGAAAGTTCAGTATCTGAGTCTTTGAACTTCATTGAAGGAAGGAGGAAACTAAAGAAACAAAATGGGAAGTGGAGAAAATTTAAGGGGCTCTCAAGATGTCAATCCCTTTCAGTACTGTGGCCCTTAATTTTCCACTTCTATTGCCCTTTAAAGCATTGGTTCTTGACCTGGTTTCATGGACCTACATATCCACATGTGGAACTTCAGGGGGTGTCTGAGTCACTGGAAGTGTATACAAGATTGCTATGTACGCAAATTTAAGAAGTTTTCAATGAGAGGGGTTCACATCTTTATCAGAATCTTGGAGGGATCGTGACTTGAAAAACTTTGAGACAATTCTTTAGGAAATGCACGTGTTCTACTGTAGGAATTTTGACATTTGTGTGGCTTTAGGAGAAGGTGTAATATGTTTAAAAGGGAGTCGCTTAATCACTAGTGGGGTCTATAGCAGCTGCCTTGTTTGTAGACTTGGTATGGGATGCCTGAGGCATAAGGTTTGCTTTGTCCTGTTATTCTATTGCCGCACAAAATTGGGCACCGAGGGTCACAATCTCTACACTGAGAGATGACTTTCAGACTTTTACTTCTCTTGTTTGCCAAAGATGAGTTGCAACTCTCTTGATTTGTCCAGCTCTGCCTTCATTTGATTTTTTAGCCTTAAAATAACCTCATTTAAATTACACATATCTTTCTTATATGGGATTTACTGTAGTTTGCGCTTAAATATAAGGGAAATTTGTACATAATGAAAAAGAGAGCAGTGCGGCTTCATGTGTTCTTTTCCTACACAAGAGAATTCTGGTCTGGTCTTGATTACACTGAAGGCTCATTTATATGCTCCTTTAAAAGTTAAAGCTGATCTCTTTCCAGGTACACTGACATCTCCCTACATCATCAGCCTGAATGTGGAACAGAGGGGAAGGGCAACAGTAGCTCCTGTGGTTTACTTTGGAAACATGCAAATTTGCTGTCTCCCATGACAAAATTACGCAAGAACTGGACACACACTAATCCTCAATTTCCCTTTCTTTAGAAGTTGCCAGTTGTGTCTGACTCTCTCTTGTTGTGCGGTTTGAACAGTCACGTTCTCTAGAATGCTTGCCATGGGGGTTGGGCAAGGCAGAAGGGACTGCTATGTTATTAATATAATATTTTCCTACTTTCGACATTTCTGTGTTCTTGAGAGAGAATTATGTGATTTAAGCTTTTATAGTCACAATTCAGCGAGTACTCCTAGACCCATAAATAGGTAAACTCCGATCATCAGAATAATAAAAGGTGGCAAACTTATATTAAAATAAACTGACTATGGAAAGGCCCTAAATAAATATATTTTGAATTGGATGCATTCTACTATGACATATATTCATTGTGGATTGGAAGTACTTATTCGGTGTTATACTCAGAGAACTTTTTCTTTATCTTAGTTCCTGATTGTAAATCATGGATTTACAATGTTTGATCTGTGTAGAAATTGATGACTATAAATATTAAATAATGGTGTTTTAGTATAGTACCATATTTTCCTCAATATCTTATTTAGGAAGTTTCTTCTGAAGATATTGGAAGATCAAATACTGTATCATACGATGGTCTAACATGAAACTGAGAGTTCAGTGTGGGTCATCGGCATGAAAACTCAGATGCAATCTTTAAGTATCTTCAAAAAATCTGTAAAAATTTTCTGTTTATAAGGGCCATGGTTCAGAATACTTTATGGCTCATGTAAAGTATGAGGTGACCTTTTGTGTTTAAAAATGACTTTAGCTTAGGATAACATTGGAGCTCTGGAGAGAACTCAATTCAACTTTTGCAAGTAAGGAAGCACTTGGGAGCAAAGGTTAATTTAGGTTATAGCTGCATCAGCACCAGATAACAGGTACTAAGGCTCCAGCATCATCCTGGTTGTTCTCCTGGGCATTGCACCAAGTTGGTTAAACAAACACAATGGAAGTCACACCAAATTATCTACTTAAGGTCAGAACATGCCCTTTGGACATAATTTACATCAATGAAAGTGGTATACGAATAAATATTAGTATAATAAGTTGTAGCAATAGTAATAGTATTCATAGTCCTTAGCTGGGGTTCAAATGGATTTAAGAACATATTCTTTCAAATTGTATTATTGTTAAATGACACCAATCTAAGGAATTGCCTTTTCTTTTATGTTTTAATTTCAATAAATTCTTTAAGTATTTGTTGAGTGCTCACTCTATGTATATGCTACATAGAATATGTAGCACATGAAACTTGCTCACAACTTACAAAGTACCTGGGGAGATAAAATATACACCATGAAAAACTAAAGAAACATTTTAGTGTACTATTTAATATAATCGTTTTTAAGATGACATTGCAAGAAACATGACAAAGTGAGGCATGCTTAATAACGATAGGATTTCAGGGGACAGAGAGAGAGTTTCAGGCTATGGTGGAGAGGATTTTATTGGACTGAGGAGATAGGATTTAAGTTTACTTTTGAAGACTGTGTGGACTCTCAATAGGTGAAGTAGGGAAGAGTGGCCTTTCTATTTTAGAACAGCTTGAGCAAATGACATTGTGCTGTGTGGTTGGAGGACAGTGAAGAAAGGAGTTCAATTGCGGTGAAAAATATGTGAAGCTAATTCAGTCAAAGTAGGTTGGATTCTTACTATAGAAGACCTTGAATGACAAACGAAGGAGTTTGCATTTAGCTTCTATTCAATTCTGAGCCACTGAAGATTATTCAGATTTCCTATGCCTACTTGTGTTCTTTCGGTAACCTATGCATATCAATGTCTCCTTTTCGTATTGGAATGTAGGCCCAGAGAAAGTACAAAAATCTCTCAATTAAATGAATTTAGGATTCCATGGCAGCAAGAAACAACAATGAAATTACTTTTTCCTAATCTAAAACCCTGATAGCATATCCTTCCCAGGTATGAGCCAACGTTGGGTACCCTGTTCTCTAGCAATCATTGTCTAAACACACCACTCCATTCACCAAGGCCTCTTGTGTACACAGTGCTGGTTGAGGTGTTTGTTTTATCCTGCACATAACTGCGCATTACACCTGCCATCAATCACCTATCATAGGTGTGTCTCTTAATTGCCATTTAAAGGTCTTCTGAAAGTGACACATATTATTACTCTCTTTTTTCTACAGGTGCAAGTCCTTGTTTAGAGCTAGAAAAGGAAGATGACTATGGACTGTTACTTTCTTTTTAAAGTTGTCTCCTCATTCAAAACAGTCAAGAATTGTTGGTGTTGTTCAGGATTACTATTTCATTTTTAAGGCTTGCAATATACCTCCTCAAAATAAGAGAATCAGTGTTTTTCTAATGGCAGGGACCAGATGATTTCATTACCTAATGTCTGATTTTTCAAAAACAAGAAGGCAGATCCTACAGATTATAATCTGGTGACTATGAGGTTACTTCTAAGCAAAATTCTAGAATGACTTATTCAACCATAGTTTTGTGTTTAGAAGATGAACCCTTGATCACTTTAAGCTAATTTACTAGAAATATCTTATCTCAAACTGAACTTGTAGCCTGTTTTAGTTTATTCAAGTCTTCTTTTCTATGACCCATTTATTTACTTAACAAATAATTATTAGGTCCAGCTCCATAACAGGCACAATACTATGATACAGATTATATATATATATATATATATATATATATATATATATATATATATATATGTATATATATATATCTTGTTGCACAAGAAGCATGGCTCCTGGCCAGATGGAGTTTATGTTTAGAAGGAGAAATGCACCCAAACAAAACTGAAAACAAACAATCATAGCACCCTGCAGAAGTAAACGCATGACATGAAAAAGAACTTTAAAATGCCAGTATATCCATGAAGGAACCAAAAAATGGATACAAGTTGATAGACGTATAGGTGTTGTTGCTCAAGATCATTTATATATTAAAAATCATATGTTATTTAGCCTCCTTATTAGGGTAGACTGGTTTGTGGTAACAAATGGACTCAAAATGTCTTAGTTTCAGCACAGTAGAAATTGATATCTGCTCTAGTAGTGGTCCTGGACAGTGTTCAGGCAGGCAGTGTAGCTCCGCTCTATGCAGTTGCCCAAAGACCCCTGGCTCATTCAACATTCTAGTTCTGTCATACCTTAGAATGGGGTTTCTCAACCTTGACATTGTTAGTTTTGGGGGGCTGTCCTGTGCCTCATAGGATGTTTAGTGCTATCCCTGGTCTCTATTCACTAGAAACTAGTGGCACTTCCCCTGTCACCCCTTGTGAAAATCAAAAATGTCTCTAGTCATTGTTAGATGTTCTTGAGTGAACAAAATATTCACTGCTCTAAGACCTTGTTGCCATTTGACTTCAACAGGTAGAAGTGAAGGACAGCACAGAAGAGGCACACCCGTTCTCTTTCAAGCTCAGATCCAGAAATGAGAGGTATCTCTTCCACTCATCTTCCTTTGGAGTGACCTAAGTCATGTAGCCACATCTAAGTTCAAGGGGGCCTGTAAAATATTGTCTGTTCAAGTGCCCAGGACCTGATGCAGGGTTGACTTTTTCTGGATGTTGTGATCAGAAAGAGTGTGGCCATCTTCCAGCTGCTTGCCTGCAAAGATGAACCTCTGTTGTTCGGGAGGCTGCCTTCCTTATCCTGGATCTTGGCCTTCACATTCCTGATGATGTCACTGGGCTCTACCTCCAGGGTGATGGTCTTGCTGGCCAAGGTCTTCACGAAGATTTGCATTTAGACCTGTGAGCGAATGTGAAGATACTGCAAGAATCCAATCACACCTAGTCATCTCCAGGGCAACACACCGTCACTCAACAATGCCAGGCGCCTCTCTTGTTCTTATGGAAGGAAAAAACCCCAGATTTCGATGGGCTACTAGTGGCTGCTGCCACACATTTCAAGGAATTAAAAACTATAATTTTCTTACATTTTGAGAATCAAGAACTCTTGCTGTCAGCTTGTTATACCTGTGGAAAAAGCCACCTTGTCCTTGGATCAGCTTCTCTTCCTGTTTTTTTCTCAGTATTCAGTGCAGAGTCACCTATAGGCTACAGGCTTAGTGAAAGTCACTGCAATACTGAGACAGCTCTCATAAGTGTGTAATGTGACACTTTCACAATGATTACAATTTTACTTTGAGTATGTCTGGTTTTTAGCTACTGCATTTTAAAGGTATGTGGAGAAAACACTACTAGCCTAGAGGAAAACAACAGAAACCATTACAGTAAAAGGAAATAGGACTTCCAAAGCAGATGAAAAGATCTTTGGGTATTTACCTAGTAAATATCTTTTGTTATATAAAGGAGTTTTAGTTTTTTAAAGGGGAAGATGTAAATTTATTTCCCATTGAAAACTAAAGTATAACACTTATACAACTATTAGAGTGGATATACTTTTTATTAAGTTTGAATGAAGAATTTAAATATTGTGGCAATAAATACTAGGGTGGATCATCTCTGAGAAGAGACAGAAGAAGAAGAAGGAGAAGGAGAAAAAGAAGAAAAAGAAGGAGAAGAAGAAAAAGAGGAAGAAGAAGAAGAGGAAGAAGAGGAAGAAGAAGAAAAAGAGGAGGAGGAGGAGGAGGAAGAAGAAGAAGAAGAAGAAGAAGAGGAAGAAGAGGAGGAGGAGGAGGAGGAAGAAGAAGAAGAAGAAAGAAAGAAAGAAGAGGAGGAGGTGGAGGTGGGGGAGGGGAAAGGAGAAGAGAGAGTGTCTCCTTGATGGTATGTTTAGCTATTCATGAAGGCAGGACTGAGTCAGATAGATCATTCTTCAGTATTCCTTTCTACCTTCCTAGTATGAATATGGCACACATATTATGACTTGAAATTGAGTTAAACTAATATCTCCATTCTGGCTCTTGTAATCATTCCAGGAAGTTGGTTCCTTTGAGAAAAGAGGTATTGGCTAGCGCTGACTATCCTGAGGGCTTTTTAGTGTAGCTCCTGTGCTTTCCAATTAGGTTACTTGGAACAAGACTTCTCCTTATTCCTGTCCAGAAATAATTTTTCTTTTGGCTTTAATGGAATCTTGTCATTCTGGGTGTTTTTGTCAGGTAGGTAATAGAATACACTTTTAACTAAACATTCGGTGTCTTTTTAATCCTAAAGACTTAAATTCTAGCTAAAGTAATTTCATTGTACATTTCCAAAGAAAGATTTCATGTCACACATGCACATATAATCATGTGCTGGAACTTCAAAATCCACCTCTATTCCATATTTAGCTTAAAACGTTCTTTTTGGCAATTGGCATGCTCTAGAAGCCTACTTCCCAGATCTGCTTTTTCATCTGGAACTAAGATTCTTATTAAGAAACTGTGCCACAGACTCACCATTGGAAAACATCCCTCTTTAGGGCGTAACCTGGCACTTACAGACTCATGCAGAGCAACAGGATGTGACAATTTAGGGCAAGAAAACAATGGTATATATTGTATTACAATAGTCTGACATGACAGAAGTAATTTGAAGGGGCTGAATGTAATTTGCCAGGGCACCTGTTCTCTTAGGAGTCAGCACGTATTTCCCTGATACCCTGGTAGTGTGTTTAAATAAAGCAAGAAATGAAGATCTTAATTTTTCTCCTTTACTTTAAAATGTAGTAACTGGGTAGAGTTTTCAATTTCTTAATTTGTAGAAGAATGGACCTAAGTTAGTCTGTAGTTACAGAGTATAAATTTCAGTGGGTTAGCTTATTACCCCAGATTCAATGATTCTGAAAGCAAACCAGGATCTTAAATGAACGAAGGAAACACATGGGGAAAAATGTCTTCCTAATGGTGGGAATATACGAAAGAAAGCGCAGACTTAAAGTGATTGTTTATAGTATCCCTATTTCCTGTAATGCATGTTCCAAATCTTTTCACTTCTTTCAAGACCGCAGCCTATGCTCTCTGCTTTCCCCAACTCTACTTCCTCTGCGATTACCTTAGATATTCCATCTCCAGCTCCCTCAGTTTTACACCCTTGAAATTCATCTAAACTTTCCTTCTCTTTCTTGGTTCTGAGGAACAAATGTTCTCCTCTCCCCGCCTTTATTTGTACCTTCAATGCCATATTTAGTGCATCTGTAAGGACACTGACACTTTTAACTTCTGTTTTCAGAGAACTTCCCCCAAACTTTTTCAAACTACTTTGCCTTTCTCCTCACTCCCTTCTTGAAGTTTGCAACCTCCAGTACCTCATCACTCAATAATTCTTTACTCTTTTGCAAATAAAGTTCTATATGGTGTCAAACTGGGTTTTTCACACACTTGTTAACCATTTTGTTTCAGACATTTTCCCCTTCTAACCTTCCAAAAGTAGGTGTTTTCCAAGGTTCAGTCCTTGATCATCATGAGTCTCCTTACTTCTTCATATCGGCAATACTAGGTACACTCAAGGTGGATAATTAGTGATGGTGTTGTTGCCAAGCTTTATATCTTACTGGAGGTCCTGCTCTATGCTGTCAACTGCCTGCTGCAAATCTCTAAATGCAGCATGTTCCAACAAAAATGAAATTTCTTCTCTGTCTCCCCAAACTTTCTTATATTCCTGACTCCCTCACTTTCTATATGCAATCACTTGCTAAGTTCTCAGCAGTTTCACTGCCTCTCTCCCATCACCCTCTTCAACTCTCAGTGCTTTCTTAATTAATTAATTGGCACTATTCTACTGGTTAGCTAAATAATCTTTCTGCCCTCTGTATTCTTTTCCTTTCAATTTATGTTTTTACTCTCATCAAATTTGATCCCTAAATTATGGTTTCACATTAAAATTTTTGATAGGCCTTTGTTACACACTGAGTGTAATTGAAAGCCCCTTAGCTTGGCATCGAAGTTGTCCTTTCTTGTTGAAATGGGAGAGAAGAATACTTCCTAAGTGTCCTTAGGAGATTAACTGACCCACCGTGAAATCAGGAAAACAAAATAAGTTGACTGGGACTATTGGCTCTCCTCATTTATGTGCCATGGTTGTCATATTTCTGCTTTGAAATACTTTATGAAACCGTTGGTTATAGAGTTTCATTTGGAACTGATGTCATTTTGGTAGAAATCTTCATTGTTTATCAGTTTAGTTGGCAAGTTTTCTTATTATTTGCCCTCAACCACAATTGCATTTTATTGCTATAGTAACTATTTAAATTCCTTTTTAAGAAGAAAAACAACACATTCTTTGCTTTAGTAGGATGGCTGCCATCATTCAAAATGAAAACTACAGCTGAGATGGTCATTGTATTTCCAGGAGAATTAACAATGATGAAAGTAGTACATGATATTCAGATTATAAGCAGATAATTTTTCTACCAGTTAGAATAAATTATAGTTTTGGTTAACTGCCATATAGGCATTTAAAAATCTGTTAATCCAAAAACTAGAAAATGTTTAGAAACACATACAACCTTTATTCCCTGTTAATTTAGAAAACAGGTGCTTATGGAGGTCATTTAGAAAAGACAACAATCATTAACACTTCAACAGAGTTTGCACCTTCTTACCCACTAAATTTCCTAACCACACAAAACTAGAAATATGCCGGGAAAGGAATCCTTTTCTAAATCAATTTACGTGAAGTATGTAATTCACTATGCTTTTTGGTAAATGGGTTGGAATAGTTGCCTCAAGCTGTCACTCCTTGAAAATGTACTTGTCCCAGACAAGGTTGCTGATGTTACGGTTAGGAGTTCACATCCCGGGAGAGGTTTATAGTTGAAGCTGAGGTGTATCTGATTCAGCCCTGAGGCAGAAAAACTGGACAAAGCAGTTTTTTCCACCTCCCCCTTTATAGAGTGAGTGATTTGTGCAACAGCTTTGGTTTGGCAAATAGGGAAGTGTCAGTGCTAAATCAGCTTTACTCTAAGGGCACAGTGTGCCTGTTGCTCAGCTCAGTGATACCCAAATCCAGGACCATTTTACTTCAAGTGGAATACACACACAGAGCAAACATTCTCAAGGTCAGTGTACGTGTTCTTTATTTTTCCACTGCAAGAACCATTTTTCTTGGGCAGAAAGAGGCATAGAACTTATTCATGCTTCACAACAGTAAGCTCCATGGAAAAATAATGTTCAAAGAACCACTTCTTTTTAAAGAGAAGATGTTATGCAATCAGTATTAATGGAACAATCAAATATGGGGGGTGGCAGCCTAGGCTTACCTTCCTGAGCACACGGTTGGCAGTCTATTTGTGGGATGGCCAGATTTCTATGGCATAAGGAAGTGAACAATTGAAGCAAGTAACTATATACTTCAAGCAATATTTCATGACTTTCCTTCAATTACAGTATTTCAAGCAGTAGTAGGATTGAGGACTGAGTCATTTGGATTATTCCTTCCTTTTCTATTTTCTTTTGGTCGAATAAGTAACATTTAAATGATGTGCTTTTTTTGGTGTGTGTGTGTTGTTATTATTGTTATTATTATTTTGCAGTTCAACACCACTTGTTTTTGTGTAAACAAGTTTCAGCAGCTTGATCAAGGAGATCTGAATTGTCCAGATGCCTGTTGTGGAATGGGGGAGTATGGATTTTTCTTTTCACTCTATCTCATGCTATTAGAGACAGTCACAATTACAAATGGATAGGTCTTTAATAGGCACAGCTCAGTAAATACCTCCGGGTTCCCCTCCACTTCTCAGTAATGAATGCTGTCCTACTGTTTCCTTTCAGGTTGTGACACTTCACATCTCTTACCTTTTTCCCCTTCGTTTTATGTAAATTGTGTGTGGATAATGGAATGAAATGGTTTCCATGGAGCTGAACAAATATAGGTCATAGTGTAAGGAACTCTTCCTCTCTTGAAGTACACAGGTGAATTTGCATATAATCTTTTTTTAATTTTTAAAAACATCTTTATTGGAGTATAATTGCTTTACAATGGTGTGTTAGTTTCTGCTGTATAACAAAGTGAATCAGCTATACATATACATATATGCCCATATCCCCTCCCTCTTGTGTCTCCCTCCCACCCTCCCTATCCCACCCCCCTAGGTGGTCACAAAGCACTGAGCTGATCTCCCTGTGCTATGTGGCTGCTTCCCACTAGCTATCTATTTTACATTTGGCAGTGTATATATGTCCATGCCACTCTCTCACTTCACCCCAGCTTACCCTTCCCCCTCCCGGTGTGCTCAAGTCCATTCTCTACATCTGTGGCTTTATTCCTGTCCTGCCCCTACGTTCTTCAGAACCATTTTTTTGTTTGTTTTAGATTCCATATATATGTGTTAGCATATGGTATTTGTTTTTCTCTTTCTCACTAAATTCACTCTGTATGACAGATTCTAGGTCCATCCACCTCACTACAAATAACTCATTTCGTTTCTTTTCATGGCTGAGTAATATTCCATTGTATATATATGTCACATCTTCTTTATCCATTCATCTGGCGATGGCCCCTTAGGTTGCTTCCATGTCCTGGCTATTGTAAATAATGCTGCAATGAACATTGTGGTACTTTGCATATAATTTTAATTATTTGGCTTTATAAGTAGGACTGCAACCGTGAGCAAAGTTGAGCTTCTTGTGAGGTAGAACTTCACTTTCCCTCATAAAATATGTATATATAGGTATAATAAAAACTCAAACTACACAAAAAGAGTAGAACTTAGTAGAGGGAAAAATCGGGTGGGAAATCTATTTTTTTAAATATATTTTGATTACCTACTAGCTGAGTGACGTTATGGTTTACTTTTTGGTGTGTCAACTTTAAATGTCTATATGCACTTGTCTTTTAAGCCTCCTATACATCTAGGCCACTCCCCTTAATTTATTTACACATTAATTCATTCATTTAATAAATACATAAGCTTTGGATCCAGATAGACCTGGAGTTGAATCCTGTATCCACTCCACACTAACTCTTATTTGGGAGGAAAATTAGTGAAACTCTCTGAATATAAATTTCTTCAGGGGTGAAGCTGGGGTGATTATACTACCTTACAAGGTTGCTGTGATGCAGAAGGATATGTGTATGTAAACTACTTGATCCAAGGCCTGGTGCATGATGGGTGCCATAGCGGCCACAGCAAGGTGACTTGCAGACATCCAGTTACAGGGAGCATGACGAACCAAGAACACCCGCTTCTGCGATCTCAAATACACCGAAGCACTGGCAACGAGGCCATGTGTAGGCTGCTCCTAGCCAATGACTGGATGCATCAGGGAAGAGTAAGAAAGGTTCATTCCTGGAAGACAGGAGCTTCCTCAGCATGGTTGCTTTGTCTCAAGGACACCTTGATGGCCTTGGCCTTGTTGAGCCTTCATTATGCAGCAGGGCTGTCTAGGACTCTTCCTTGCAACCTTGCTTCCTTCTCTTTCACTTGCACTGTGGTCTGAAGGCTCTCCCATCCTTTCCTGACTCCCTCCTCATGTTCTCTCACAGATGTTTCTCCTAATAAAATCCTTGCAACTTGGTGTCCGCTTCTGGAGAACTCACATGAACACAAATGTTCATTAATAATAGTTGTTTCAAAGATTATATTTATTACCTATTTGTGTAAACCACTTTCTTGGACTTACGATGGAAAGATGAATAAGCATATTTCGTTGTTTTAAAGAAGTGGGAGCATGATACTGATGTGTGGTGTCATAAGGCTAAAATATACAATATTGAAAACTTTTACCCCTTGGATGAAAAGTGCCATAAAAACTAATGCTGGACAAAATAAAATTGAAGGGCACGTTTTATCATAATTTCATTTAGAAGTGTGACACCAGTGCTTTTCTAGTCTCCTAATATAACTTTTCTCTAGCATAATTCTTCAGGCAAATGTTTGTGAAGGAAATTTGCAATGAGGGATGTACAACATTGGCTTACTTTACTCTAAAATATTCTATGTATTTTGATAATCATAGTTCTATCAGAGCTATGAGAAGGTTATTTGAGGAAAGAGAAAGGATTGGATTAAACTGATTTCTCCCATTTATTGTGACCTTGGGTCCTCTGTAGTACCCTTATATTTCTTAGTTGTCAAGGTAGGTTTGAACTAGATGAGCAAAAAGACCCATACCCTCTGAAATTCTGAGTTCAATAGTTCCATATCCTTTCAGATAGATTGATAGGGTGATGATTAGAATATCAAGATACCTCGTTTTATTAAAGCTTCCATAACTGAACTGACCATCCCCACTGCTAAACTTTGGAGAGGAGTTTCTGGAAGGAAAGTGATCTTTCCTTTTCCTCTTCCTAGTGTCTTTCAACAAGTAAAGATATGTATATTGGCATGGGTTTGTATATATCTTGGGAGAATTTTGTTTTTAGTTTGATAGAAAAGAATCATTGTATATTGCTCTTAAAATTTGGTGATGCTTTAATTTTGTTATTGAAGTATAGTTGATTTACAATATTGTATTAGTTTCAAGTATACAGCAAAGTGATTCAGTTATACATACATATGTATATTTTTCAGATTATTTTCCTTTATAGGTTATTACAAGATATTGCCTATAGTTCTCTGTGCTATACAGTAAATCCTCGTTGTTCATCTTTTTTATATATAGTGGTGTGTATCTGTTAATCTCATACTCCTAATTTATCCCTCCCCCACCCCTTTCCCTTTTGGTAACCATAAGTTTGTTTTCTGTCTGTGAGACTGTTTCTGTTTTGCAAGTAAGTTTATTCGTGCTATTTTTTAGATTCCTCATATAAGTGATATCATATAATACTTGTCTTTCCGTGTCTGACGTACTTTACTCAGTATGATAATCTTAATTTTTAAGAAATATTTTTAAAAACCTTGTAGAGTACTATAGACATAACTCATTAATTTTCACTCTCCCAGGCAGTGTAAGAGGGAGGCCTATGTTGTTATTACAATTTTGTAGATTAGGACCTTAAGAAATCCAAATTTCAGTGGCTCTTTCAGCTTCAGAAATAGATCTGACACATGCTGATTTCCAGTTTCCACTTAACTCTGCAGATATTTCCAGTAATTGAGGAAAATTATATTAAGTCCAAATATCTTGAGTTTTTGCCTTTCATCACAGTTCTGTATACCAGAAAAGGGTATTAGTAGCTTGACTGTGTAATAAACATACTAAAGGGGTGGTTTAATGAGAATTTTCATCCATGATGTAAAATAATTCAGTTATTTCAATCAGCAGTGATTCTTCTCTTTAGTACCAAAGTTCATAGGTAGACTTTTAGTAAATTCATGTTTGAGGCAGAAAGTTTCCAATTTTCATAACTTTCCTATCTTTTTCTGCAACTCCAAGGTAATATTGTGCATCAAATCTGAGATTGCTCTTGGTACTTTGGTTACTGAGGAGAGTCAGGACTGTTGAGCCTGGAACTTGAGTGTATTTCAGCCTTAGCCTCCCTAGCACATTCCCTTCTGACTAAAACCTATGGCCCTAGACTGACTGCCTGCTTCTGTCTTTCCTCATCCTCTTTGTAGACTCTACTTGGTATTCAGAAAAAGTATCCAAATTTTTTTACACGAAATATTAATGTGTTGTACATCCCAAGTCTTCCTCCTACTTCTTCGGGCCATGCTGTTATATAAAGTATCTACAGGTTGACCTTATCCCCACAGTACTGATGTTTAGGACTTGGAAAATCTTCATCTCAACAAATCATTTGTGTAAAACTGAGTTCTCCTTAAATATATCATTAAAGTTTTTTTCTTTTTTTTTTTCAATGAATGTATAAAACCAGAAATACCTCCGAGGTACTATCAGCCTAATTCTGGTATGTCCCTTATTCCTTACACCTGTATTACCATTTCAGAACTTTTGTATATATTTTTCCTAAAGCTCTTTCATCTACCTTAAACTTTCCAGGATCTCTCCGCTTTTATGCCCAATAAACCACTGGACTTTTCTCCTATAAATATGTAGGCAGAAAAGTGATAAGGCTATACTTTCTCAATTTTATGTTTTCTTCTATAAATATTTCTTAAACTTGTGTCAACTGTTCTTGCTTGAATTTGTGTGAGATGAGGTCTGATTTTGCACAAAATTGCACTAGTCATTTTAAGTTTAATCTCTAAACAATTCCTGGTGTTTCACGTAACTTCCAACGCTCTGCTATCTGAAGGGAGAAGATTTCTTAATTGGAGAAGTGAGGATGTCTGGACATTTATCCACAGTTATAGACTTGACACCTTTCTCTGAATATCCACAGATCAGCTATTGGGATATTCTGGGGGAAAGGAAGCTTCCATGGCCAAATCATTTTAGGAAGTGCTGCATATTTGAACTCTTCATGTCTTTGTTCTTCAGGTGGATCTGCCCTCAAACCTTGAGGAGAAAAATTGTCCATAGTCTATTTTCTACAATTTTGGGAGAGAAGTTTCCATGGGTTCTTTTTGTAATAAATTCCAGCATCTTAGAAAACTTGTTGCCCAGAAATTCTAACATCTAATCTAAACATCCCCTGTTTTGTAACCTATTGTTGAGCCCAATTTGCCATTGATCAAATGCTGTTATTTAGATTGTTAGTTTCTTGAGGGAAGAGGAAGCATCTTTATGAGACTGTGAGACAAGTTGACATGTATTAAATATGTGAGTAGTAGTAGTACTTCTTTTAAATACATTGATGTGAACCAAATAAGAAGTAGAATATTCTTGTTATATATGTAGCTACCTGGGTAATAGGAAAGGCTAGCATCTTTTTGTGAAGACCCTATTCGAGTGGCTGTTCTTTTCTTGGCTGTATAATAGAATCACTTGGAGTGCTTTAAAAGAATTGTGATGCCCTGGTGTCACCCCAAACTAATTAAATCAGAATTTCTGAGAAGTGGGGGGATATAGGGCCCAGGCATCAGCATTAAAACTCCTCAGAAATTCTAACGTACAGCCAGAGCTGAGAACCACTTGTTAGAGAAATATCAACTTAGTTCTAACGATTTTCTTTCTGAGTGTAAGTTGGTGCCAAGTAGTTGGATTTCTCTGCTTGTGGGTCATCTCCTGGGGAATTGCTGTGGGCTCTTGGGACTTTAATTCCACAACGCACACTTTGGACTGTGAAAGGTGTGTGCTGCCAAAGAGCTGACATGACCAGTTGGTTAAGGCAATTCATGGGCAAACAGAAGCTTGTGATTACCCCCAAGGAACTGTTCTCTGAGCTTCAGGTTCCCAAGAATGGAACAAAATCAGTTTGGACACCCACAGCTTTAGTGTTGGAACAGAGTCAAGAGAAAAGAATCCATGGGTCAGCTCCCCCCCTTCTTTTTTTTTTTAATTTTTGGCTGCATTGGGTCTTCGTTGCCGCACGTGGGCTTTCTCTAGTTGCGGCAAGCGGGGGCTACTTTTCGCTGCAGTGCACGGGCTTCTCATTGCGGTGGCTTCTCTTGTTGCAGAGCACAGGCTCTAGGCACGTGGGCTTCAGTAGTTGTGGCATGCAGGCTCAGTAGTTGTGGCTTGCGGGCTCTAGAGCGCAGGTTCAGTAGTTGTGGAGCACGGGCTTCGTTCCTCCCTGGCGTGTGGGATCTTCCCGGACCAGGGATGGAACCCGTGTCCCTGAAAATGGCAGGCGGATTCCTAACCACTGCCACCAGGGAAGTCCCCAGCTCCTCCCCTTCTTACACATACCTGCAGATACCTCTTTCTATAACCCCAGGGTCCAGGACACTCATTTATTTCTCAAGGACCCCCCTCTGGCGGTTAAGTCTGACCTACATCTACTGGCCAGTTGAACATACAAGTATGGTATGCCAACATAAATTATTAACAACAGTATAATGAGTTTACATGCAAAAAAATAAAAAACTTTGTCACCGTTTACCCTTCCCCCTCCCCAAAATGAATCAGTTATATATATACATATGTTCCCATATCTCTTCCCGCTTGTGTCTCCCTCCCTCCCACCCTCCCTATCCCACCCCTCCAGGCGGTCACAAAGCACCGAGCTGATCTCCCTGTGCTATGCGGCTGCTTCCCACTAGCTATCTACCTTACGTTTGGTAGTGAAGCTGAAACTAACATACCATTGTAAAGCAATTATACTCCAATAAAGATGTTTAAAAAAAAATAAAAAAAAATAAAAAACTGAAAAACCAAACCAAACCAAAACCTTTGCAATCCATGGACACCCAACTAGTATACATCTGGGTGAATAAGCAGCTGGCTAGTTCACGTCAGAATCACTCTCTGTAAAATCACTGCCTTTCCCTCTTGTCTTGCTGTTGATTCCTTTCTCAGGGCCAGAGCTTGGCTCTGAGCCTGTGGGGCCTACCTATCTTAGTATGGCCCTTTTCCCTGCTCCTACCCCCCTTCCAAGGGCAGACACCCAGGTCACGTGGCAGAGGTGGCTGACTGGCATGCTAAGATTTTGATCTCTGTCCGCAGGAAGGCTGGATGGCCTTGGGGTGACAGACACCAGAGGGCAGCCTCCTCTGGTACCTCAGTGTACTGCAAATATGTGTCCCACACACTTTCTATGACATGAAAAAGTTTGGGAGGTATACGTTTTCATGTTCAAAACTGGATTATATTTCTACTTAGCAAATTCCATTTACTAGAAAACAAAACTCCATATTTTATTTTATCATGTAAACCTTGACATGCATCGGCCAGGTGCTGGCCTATAAGAGACCTGATTTCCATGAAGGAATTCCTTTCCAATAGTTCTCAGGAAATTTACGTTTTTCAAATCCTGAATGTTACTGACCCTTTGGAGCTGGGCCCCAACAAGGGTCCTTCTGCCAATAGAAGGAGACTGAATTCAGTTCAGAAGCAAAGGAAAGCTTTTCTCTTTGATCAAAGAATGGAGAGGTGCGAGCGCCTGGTCTAGAGCTCTAGATACGCTCGCCGTCTCTCCGAGAGGCTGAGGGCAGGGCTGCATTATTGGGTTCCGGTCAGCAGGGAAAGGAGGCGGAGCTCTCACTGGTCTGCGCAAGCGCAGCTGTGCTGCTCTGGGCTCCAGATCGCAGTGCAGGGCCCGGCGTCTCTGCTCACGGCCGTCAGTCACCTCAAACGGAGGTGTAGTGCACAGCGCTCATGCCCACGGCCCAGCAAGGTGAGGTTTCGGGCGCAGCCGTTTCGCACTAGGAACTCTGGTCTGACGGGCCGGGTGCGAGGCCTCTGCACACGGGCCCCTATGAGGAAGTGCAGCTAGACTCAGCACAAAGGAAAAAAAACAGGTTAGACTTCATTTTATTACCCAAATTCTATTATTATTATTATTTTTTCCTGGTACACGGGCCTCTCACTGTTGTGGCCTCTCCCGTTGCGGAGCACAGGTTCCGGACGCGCAGGCTCAGCGGCCATGGCTCACGGGCCCAGACGCTCCGCGGCATGTGGGATCTTCCCGGAACGGGGCACGAACTCGTGTCCCCTGCATCGGCAGGTGGACTCTCAACCACTGCGCCACCAGGGAAGCCCCCAAATTCTATTTTTATTTCCTGGGAATTCTTTTTTTTCTTTTCGCGGTACGCTGGCCTCTCACTGTTGTGGCCTCTTCCGTTGCGGAGCACAGGCTCCGGACGCGCAGGCTCAGCGGCCATGGCCCACGGGCCCAGCCGCGCCGCGGCATGTGGGATCTTCCCGGACCGGGGCATGAACCCGAGTCCCCTGCATCGGCAGGCAGACTCCCAACCACTGCGCCACCAGGGAAGCCTTCCTGGGAATTCTTAATGGGCTTTGCTAGGACAAATCCTCAGAAAAAAATCAGTTAAGAATTCAAGAAAGCGAGAAAAAGCGTTATAATTCTCCCATGAGAACGAAAGCTTAATAATCAAGATGTTCCTGGTTTGAAGGAATCCGCTGATGTTAAGTCAAAAGCAGGAAATACTGACAAGGGAGGTGAGGGCTCCAGAAACTGAATTGGAATAAGGAGGAGAGAAGTGGTCACCATTTCTTCAGTCAATTTTGCTTGTAGTTTTTGCCCAGTTATAAGTGTGTGTTTATTGCTGTATTGCTAACACAGCCATTCTTGCAAATAAAACAAATATTAATAAGTTTATGCACCTAGTATATTTCATACAAGTCCTATGAGTGCTGTTCCATGAGACAAGTTTTGGAAGAAAAGAACTCTTTTGGAAATTGTGACGTGTGAGTCTACACGTGTGAGTCTACACGTAGTGCTAACTTTGCTAGGTGATTCAAATATTACTTTATTTGAATACTACCCAATAATCTTTCTGGAGTTTTTCAGTGTTTGAATATTCACTGGAGGCTACAGTTCTTTGTAAATACTTTAACAGTAAAAATACAAAGAAAAAATGAAGCGTGTTCAATACTCAGACAAGTCAAAAACCAATCTGAAATCTAAATTAGCAAAAGCAATATCACTTTCAGGGGCAAAACCAAAATCAGAGCAAGCAGACAAAATATTTTCATCATTTAAAAATAATTAGTTCATATGAAGTAATTTGCACCCAAACACCCAGCTTGAACGTGCTTTTGGATGCATTCTGCACAATGCAAAATGAAAGATTTTCTACGTCTGGAATATTTGTCATGGAACAAAGGTCAAAACTATTTGATAGGGTCATTAATGCTTTGCGTGTTTAAAATTTCATTTTAAGGGTAACAACTTTTAAATATTGTCTTTTAACTTTTAAAATGATTTTTAATTGACATTTTTGTACTGATGAATCCTTCTAATGTTCTCAATTATCAAATGTTTATATCATATAGAGATCATTTTTCTGTTAGTGAATTTTATATATATAGAGCTTCATAATATTAACAAATCATGAGTTTATTATTAACTTTTTTACCAGAAATCCTGTGACAGTTTAATAGAAAACCTCTATCAGAAAAATGATTTTCTGTTTATTATTATGGTCATTCATTTTTACTTAAAAACATAAAATATTATGAACAATACATGATGCTTTGATTTTGGAAATTCCAGAGAGTTTCTTGTGTCCTAACTCTGAAGATTAATACCGGGAATCTGCAAGGCTAGAGTATAAATCAGAGATATCCTGGGGGCCAGTATCAGGGAAAGAGAAGATCAACCGCCTGGGAGACAGGAGGAGAGTTGGAGGGTTAAGCTAAGTTCAATTACAAGGTGTCAGGACAAAAGACACCAGGAGCAGAATGGCGTGGATACCAGAATTGGAATCCTGAAAACACATCAACGTCAGGAAACATCAGAGGAAAATGAGGGGGCAGAAGAAGGGGAGTTAAAAAGGAAACTAATTCCATGGATCAACATCTTCTGGAATCAAGATTGCTTTAAAATGGTTGAGCATGGATCTCTGTGGTCCCTGAGGCAAGAGATTTTAAAGGAACACCTATTGTCAAGTGTTGCCTGCTTCAGAGTTTAAGGATTTAAGGATTTACATTTGGTGAATTCACCTTTTGGTAATAGACCAATGGGAAATGGTGATAGGGAAGAAATCTGTAATCAGAGCTTTCCTTACACATCTATGGATTATGTATGCATAACTCATCTTCCCGTTTTCCTAATTTATAAGCAGAAGACTTGTGGAGGGCGGGTGGCACAGGAAGATAGAGAAGAGAGGAGAAACGGCTGAGGGGAGAGTGGAGACCTGTGGAAGTGGAGCCATTTGTTAATCCGGGGAGGAGAGAGAGTTGAGGTTTTTATTACCCTTTTCTTCCCCTAGGAGAGGGAAGGGAAGTATTCTTCATCCACGTTAAGTGAGGGACCTTCCATATAATTACTTGTAGAAATTGGAGGTGCCTGCAAGAAACAAAGATTGGCATCTTGTCCTTATTTAGACTTCTGCTAATCTGATCTCTGTGACTACTTGGGAGGGGGAGAGGAGAGTTGGAGAGAAATGTCAGGCAGAGAGAAGAGAAGCCCACAAACTGACTGCTTGGTGTGGCATGGATGTGGTTTGTTCTTCTGGGTCCCTGCAGTGTGTACAAAGTGGCCAGACCTGATCCAGTTGGCTGAAGATCCACCTCAGAGGACTGGATGAATGATCCTGCTGCAAGAAGCAAGGAGGAAGCCTACCTGGTGGGATAGAAGAGGTTGAACCAGGACAAGTCTTCCACATCAGGTACCAGTTGAAGTGGGGATGGGCTGCTCCCCAGCTACCCAGGGAGCACCAGGATTTGTGCGTGGGCCACTCATGTAGCAATTCCAATTGCACATCTAGGTTCTTTCCTCTTTTAAATATATTTTTCTTAGTCATAATCCATGAATATTTCATTGTCACTCCTACTGTTCCAATTGTTATGATCTTTTCTGGTTCTTTAACCACGCCACATTCCCTTTTGTTTCTGGGCTCTTACATATGCTGTTCCATCTGCTTAAAACACTTTTCCTCCTGCTCAGTGACTCATTAACTCCTATTAATTCTTTTAAAGTTTCAGCTTAATGTTGCTCCTTTAGGGAAGTCTTCTTTGAATCCCCAGTGGTTTTGTCCTCCTCTAATGTGCTTTCTTATTCTGAAATTCCCCCTTGTAACAAATATGTCAGGAATCATATCTGTCTTATTCAAAATTGTACTCCAGGACCTAGCACGGAGCTTAGTGGAGTATGGATAAATAATGTATATTCCTTGTCTGAACAAATGAAGGAAAGTAACTATAGCCACAAAAGAAAGAATGAGAACAGTAGATTCGTATTGTGCCTAGCAATCAGTTGTGTACTATAGATCATTCACACTTTGGAAGCATTACTATGGCCAAATGAAATGTCCGTTTTGTCTCTAGCCATTTACCCACAGGCAGTCACGAATCACATTGACAATATTGATTTTGATTGTCTTAATATTTTTGGCATGGCTCAGGGTTGGGAAACCAGTTGTGGTTGTACTCAGGTAGGCCTTTCACAGAGATGGAGCTAGGTGTGATTTCCATGAGACGGTGTGAAGAATCTTAAGGCATCACTTACCTTAAAGATCTCTTCCCCACTCATCTATACTGTGCCAGAATTCCCATAGTGTTATTAAATACTCCTTTGAAAGTGAAGGTGCACTAAGGAGAGATGCATTTTGGGGGTGTGAAGGCTAATGTGGATGATGCAGCAGCTCTCCTTTGGTTGTCTTGCGTTCACATGTCTGTTATCTTCTACTCAAGGTCTACATCTCCTCCTCCAGTCAGGTAGGTCTTGCTAGGTGAATACAAAAGGGGACCCGAAGGGCACTGGGGAGTCCTTAGTGTCCTTATTGGGAAAGGAGGAGCATGACATAGTTCATTTCCAAGTTTCCTATTAGCTTTGGCAATCCACGGTTTCATCTAAAATAAGGCATTTTATTGTAATGAAACAGCACTGGACTAGGCGTCAAAAGATCAAGTGTTTTTTATTAACAATCTCAGATGTCAGTTAACTTCTCCAAGTTTCAGTTTCTTCCTCTGAAAATTGTTATAATTTATGATGTGTTACGCCTTTTCCAACCTTAACATTTAATAAATTTTGATAATTATTCCCAATAATGGAGAATATGGAAGAATAAACTTTGAAAATTCTCTTTTATAATAATGTAATAATTCTGTTCACTAAAAGGATGGGACATGGGTAATAAATATATTAAAAAGAGAGAAATTTATCTAGAACTCACCAAAATATATTAAAAAAGAAATACCCTGAACATGAATTTTTATTGAAATATCCATCTTTCGTCTCTAGGAAATTGAAGGAAGCACGAAACACTTGAGAAAGATGATCCAAATAGCAAAGTCTCCGGCAGGTTAAGGAAAGGGGTGGGAGAACAAGATTACCTTTATGAAAGACATTTAAGAGAGAAATTCTAGATGACCTTGGCTTTGGCAAAAATCTTCCCAGGCATTAAAGGTCATACGAATTTCTCCAATATATCTATGAATGGATTGATGTGTTACTGTATTTCTATTACTCCCTGAGTGAACCTCACAAACTCCACGTTCTTTACTTCCATATTATGAGTTGAAAGGGATAAGAGGGATTAAGAAAAAGTAAAATTCCCATTTACTCTTTTATAAAAATTTCAAACCAAGTTTGCTTCCACCATGTACAAAGAGGCATTAGGCAAGAGGCTTACTCTTTGTGTGAGAAGTTGCTGCATGCTGCAGAAATCCGTGGCTGGGCTCTCAAGATGGCCTATTTAAGGCCAGAGGTCCCCTTTCTCCTGAAATTCAAAGGTCTGGCTATAGGAGAGAAGCATGCAGGGAAGATTCCTTCACAAAAGGTCGGAGTTGGCCCCTCATCTGAGACAGATACCATCACAGGGCAACAGGGCATCTCAAGATCAGTGGGTTGAATTTCCTGCCTCTCTTTAGGGGCCTTCAAACTTACAAAAATTAATCCTTTTGATTGACTCCGTCTCCTAATCTTGAAGATAAGCTCAGAACATTTACCAGTTCTCAGCACTGCTTGCCAGGCCAAGTCTCAGCACCAAATTATGAATTTTGTCATCAGTGACCTTTCCAATCTTCCCTTTTTACCTGCCCACTTGGTAGCTCAAGTCCTCCTCCTTCCTCCTCTGTCAAAGTGTTTGGGGTTGTTAAGGATTTAAAGAGATCAAATCTTTCAGTCTTTTCATTTTCAGAAGAGAAAGCTAAGATCTAAAGAGGTTAGATGACTTCCCTAAAGATATACTTTTAAATCCTCTTGGTGATTTCAATATAAGCCATCTGAATTATTACTGATGTTGGGGGAATCATCATTAATTGGTTTCACATGTATGTCACAAAAATTTTAATTTGGTACTGCCTATCATTTCCCGATATTCAAGTGTCAATGCAGGTAAGATATAAATCATAACCTATCATTCATTTTTAAAACTTCTTAGCAAAAAACTTTTGGGATATGAGTTATTTGCTATTATTTTGAAAACAGTTTTAAACTATGAAAATAAAAATTGGCTTCCACTTAAAGAATATAGATCTAAAAAGAAGGAGTAAATACAAAATAAGTCTGTGAGCCAACATTGATGAGACGTTAGTGATTTAAATAGTGTAGAGCATAAACACAAGTGTCAGGTGGACTTCTGAAAAATCAAGGTTACTTGCTTTTTTGGGGTAAGTGTGTAGGTGAGTCTTCTCTGGGCCAGCATGCAAGGATGAATAGACTGGAAGGCAGAGGCATCTGGCCTAGGAATCCTAAAGTGTTATCCATCTTGCTCAAGACAGCCATTACCATCTTCTCAACATTTTTTGTAGCACTGCTTGATGCAAAACGGTTCCCAGGAGGCTTCTACCTGCCAAATGAACTTCAGCTTTTCTGTAGAAACACTGACCTGGGAAATCTTACAAATAGGCAACCTCAGTGGAATCTTTTGTCATTACCATATTGGCACCCCCTTATCCTTGTTCCCAATGTAAAGGTTTCACTGCCTGCTGAATTGCTCTTATCAAGTTTATTTTGTCAACTTTGCCAGAGAGAGAGTTATGATAGATTTTTAGTGTGGAAAAGAACTTGTTAGTCTTTTAGATAAATGATGTATCTTTGGATATATTTCCCAATAAAATAATTTAGTGCTGGGGCTTCCCTGGTGGCGCAGTGGTTGAGAATCTGCCTGCCAATGCAGGGGACACGGGTTCGAGCCCTGGTCTGGGAAGATCCCACATGCCGCAGAGCAACTGGGCCTGTGAGCCACAACTACTGAGCCTGCGCGTCTGGAGCCTGTGCTCCGCAGCAAGAGAGGCCGCGACAGTGAGAGGCCCGTGCACCGCGATGAAGAGTGGCCCCCGCTTGCCACAACTAGAGAAAGCCCTTGCACAGAAACGAAGACCCAACACAGCCATAAATAAATAAATATATTTATTAAAAAAAAAAAATTTAATGCTAAAATAAATGGTATAATTTTTGTGAAGTCATTATATCTCCTCCTAGATGTCAAATGTTACTAATTTTATTAAAATAAACAAAACATTTTCTATAATTTAAAACATATTCTTAACATAATGAGAAATAATAACTTACTGAAGAAACTATTAAACACCAGCAGAGTGTGATTTTTAAAATAATTTAATGAATATTTTATACCCATTTAAAAATATTCCCTTTTTAAAAACCAGCATATAAATTGTTGGCTAATGTTATAATCATTCGTAGAGAACCAGACCACTCAGGCCTCTTGCTTTTGCTGTGTTTGCTCTGAGTGCACTTTTCTCTTCCCGACCACAGTGGTTTAGAAGATGTAACTTCACAGAAGAACCTCTTCTACTTGCTATGCCCCATCTGCCATTTACATCATTTGAATAGTTATGTACTCATTTTCAGAAGCCTTCTTTCAGGAAGTAATATTTCTTTTTTATGGAAAGGATAATATGTGAAAAGACAAATGCCTACAATGAGAATAAACAAATAAAGTCATGGACTTTCTGCTTTAGGTCCATATCTGTGAAGAAGGACTCTCACCTCTTTCCATTCTTGCCAGTAGTGGGATGTTCTTGTGTTACTGGTATTTGTATTCCTTTCCTTAAAGTCATCTTTCATTCAGTATCTTATAAAGTATGTGGAACCATGCTAGGTCTACTGCTGTGGATTAGCTGCTGCACAAAGATCTTACTGTGCACTATTGGAAGCATGAAGACGATATCCTGTGTGCAGCCATTACAGAGAACAGCAGAACGTTAGTCTTCTCTACCAATGTGAATCTAAATGCCAATCCATGGAAAGATGGTTTCCAAACTTGGGACTGCCAAGGACCAAATTCTGCCGTCTAAAGATTGGAAAAACTGAACGTGTTCTCATTTCTAATTAACTTCGATGATGCTGACTCTCCATAGAAAGGCTAATGATAAGGCTTTCAGCAATCTTGGTTCATATGGGAGACCAAGATGCCAGTGTGGATGAAATCAGTAACTTAGGCTTATTCCTTTGTATGCAGAATCAGTGATGCGTTTAGATAAGATCTTATGACACAGACCACATGTAGAACTCTAGATATGAAGGTAGCTAGGGTAGGCTCAGGGACAAGGCTTCAAAATCCTGCTGTATTGCTGGCTCTGCCACACGCGTCGCCCCCTCTTGTGTGCTGGTGTGTGTGTATGTGTGTGTTTCTGTTCCTTTCTCTGAAATTGTTGTCTGTAGCATTATTTTCTGTTTAGTGCTTGGAGCCATTACAAAGAAAGAAAACTAAAAACTGTAAATAATGAGAGTTTGTCTTTGTACGCCATGCACATTCTGGCAATTCAAAAGCACTCGCTATATGCAAAATGCCAAGCTAAGGCATAGGTGAGGCTCAAAGTGGAATAAGATACCCCAGCCCTTGTGGGATATTATAATCTGGGATTGTGAAATAGGCAAATCTAAAAGTATCAATATTTCTTGTGCAGGGTAGACCAAGTTGAATGGTCAGTAGAAGTGAGCATTGAGAACATGGGCTCTGGCTTCAGACTGTCATGCAAATTCAGTTCTTACAGCTTAACATGCATGTGATCTCGGGAAAGTCATTTAATCTCTGGCAGCCTCAGTTTCCTCATCTGAGAAATTGCAGTTAAATTGGAACCTACCTCATGGAGTTGTTGAGAGGATTAAACATGATAATTTATGTTAAAGTTCCTTTTTTATTTATTTTATTTACTATTTTATTTTACTTTTATAGAAATACGTTTGACATACAATGTTATGTTAGTTTCAAGTGTACTACACGGTGAGTTGACATTTACATACATTATGAAATGGTCACTGTGGTAAGTCTGATAACCATCTCTCCCCATACAAAGCGTATACTTAACATATTCTTTATGCTATATTACATCCCCATGGCTTATTTATTGTATGACTGTAAGTTTGTACCTCTTAATCGCCTTCACCTATTGACCCAGACTCCCACCCTTCTCCCCTCTGGCAGCCACCCTTTTGTTCTATCTAAAAGTCTACGTTCATTTTATTTTGTTTGTTTGTTTTGTTTTTTAGGTCCCACATATAAGTGAGATCATTTGATATTTGTCTTTCTCTGTCTGACTTATTTTACTTAGTATGATACCCTCTAGATCCATCCATGTAGTTGCAAATGACAATATTTAATTTTTTATGACTGGGTAATATTCCAGTGTATTTATATGCCCTACCATTATCCGTTCATCTATCGATGCACACTTAGATTGCTTCCATATCTTGGCTGTTGTAAATAATTACAATAATTTATGTTAAACTTCCTTTTTTTAAACATAGTGCTAGCCACACAACAAACCTTATGGCTTAATAAATATTGGCTATTATAAACAAAGTCCCATGGGGTGATAAGATACGTGTACCATTGACAGAGTAAGATAAATAAATAGAATAAAATAAGAGTAAAATAAATCTGTCTCCATAGAGGATTATACTTTAAGGCTACCTAGAGTTGGCTTTAACTTACACATACTGGTAAGTTATGCAGGTTTTACACGTTGCTAAGTATGTTATTCAGTGACAAGATATATACTAACAATGGCAATTAAAGCAACTTAAAGTAGCACTGTAATACATCACAGAATACCTTCATAAGGAAACACAGTTGCTGTAGATAATTTTAGATGGTTATGATTTTATGAATATTTTAAGAAGTAAAAATAAGCAGTGAAGTGTAGTGCTATTATTTTTAAACACAGATCTCAGAAATCTAAAACTCTGTCATGGAAGAACTCTAAAAAGCTCCTTTAATAAAGGAAGATGTCTCTCACTGCATGAAAGATTTACCTTTGCGTATGCTGATTTCTGAATGAATGAAATTTTGTAGCATCTTTAAAAAGTAAATACATATGAAGCATTGTTTTCAATGTTGTTTAAATACAAATTTGCAGATGTTGGCTTTCTGTACATAAATATTATAGCCAGATTGAAAGCACAGAAGAATAGGCAATTTTGAGATGATATTAATAAATATCTGTTTTCTTAAAGTTTGCCCAGGGAAGTCCAAAACGGAGCTCTGAGAGTTACGTGGACTCTATCACAGCAAAAATTACTAGTGATAGAAGACACTATGAGAAGTAGGTTTGTTTTCAGTTGTGGTTGAAGCAGAGGAGCTCACCTTCTTCAGAAATTAATGGAAGCTTTCAATCTTGCTGGCATTGCTACTTTATCATTCATATGACTAAACAGACAATCAATTTAGTAGCAATGTGTGGGAATGAAGGGAAGGAACAAATAAGCTATGAATGATGAGAACAGAAAAAATCAAAACCCCCTCCCTTATTCTTTTTTAATGGCTAATACCAACAGGGACAAGACCAGTAAAAAGAGGTTAATGAATTGCAAAGATCCTTTAGAAAGTGATTGACTGGTATTGAAGCACAGTCAAATCAGTCATAAATATTTACTTTTATTAGCAACAGTGGGTTGCCTGTTATTTTCAATTGATTTTTAAAGCTGGCAAACATCTACCACTGTATTATCAAATGTTTCCAATTTTGTCAATATTTCTGCGCTCTAAACAATTCCAGAACACACACAGCCTCCTAACCCCTATTTCAAATGTAGTTTTTCAGCATAATTTCCAAATGATTACAAATGACAAAGTGAGTTTCTCTATATCATTAAGAATAATTATAATCTTTTCATTTTGACGTTTGTTCAAATGGATAGAATGGCAGCAATTGTAGGATTAATGTTCTCTGACAATCTATATTCCACTACCATTGACTTGCTAACCTGCAGTTGTGTTATTTGTTTCACCAAGTGAGAATGAACCATAATAGAAACCTCTTAAAAAAAAAAATCCAGTCAGTGTAGCAGTGACTAGAACTACAAGAGTTGACAGGGCAACATCGTTCCAGTTTTTGAACAGTGTGCAATATTGCTGTTTACATGATTGGATAAAATGCTGCTTTATTTTGTAAAATCCCATCCAACATAAGGACATTTTCCTGAAACTTGCTGTCTAGACCATCAAAAAGATGGAAATTCCTTTTAACACAGCTTTTGTAACATTAAGATCCAATAATTCAATTCAAAGGAACATAACAAAAGGAATTTCCTACAGATAACAACAAAGAGTTAATATTTCCCAGGGCAGACAAGTTTCCAATTCAATTAGTTTTAATGAACCTTCTGCTCACTGGTTACTGAACTAGAAAGAACAGCAATAAATGCCCAGAGGAAAGAGAGAGAGGATATTAAAGGAGGGTTAGTGTATAGTATATAAATTTCCAAGTTGACTAAAAGAGTAGCCTTGATGTAGTTTTGGGAGCTAAAGACACAGAATCAGATCTGTCTTCTGAGTTTAGTGTACAGGAAGAGCAAATCTCAGCCACTTGTTCTGTGCGATGAAACTAACACACTAGTTCATCCCCTCTGTCTGATAGTAAAAGAGATAATAGAATAGAAAATGCAGTCATACAGGTTCTTGAAAGAACTGAGCATATTCTATAAGGAAAATATAAGATAAATTCTTTACTAATAAGCAGCAAACCAGATTTGTTGGTTTATACATGTGTATAGATATTTATATGTATATATATATGACAAATGTGTATCTGTCTTTCAATATTTTTTTCAAAAAATTATGATAGTTTTTTTTCAGTTTGCATATAACAAATTATATTTTCACTCACACGGAACAGCATAGACACATAATTATGAAAGTAAAAAGCTGCTATACACAAGCAATTTTTTGAGATCCAGAGAATGAGTTTTACCCTAAGAATTTAATGGATTTCATATTTTTATTTGATTCTGATGGTCACCTTAACCTGTAGTATAGCACGGCAAACTTATATTTACAGGATCAAGCTGCAAGTCATACTGTGGTTAAACATGACTACCCTCACAGATATGATTGTATCAATAAAAATCCACTCCAGTTAAATATTTGAAATAAATAATAGAGTCCAGCAAGAGCCTCCATGTCTATTATTGTTTCAAGTAAGCATTGTCAGGAATTTTTCCATTTCTTGAATTTCTTAAAAAAAAAAAATTCATTTCTGGTCACACTTTCATTATGCTGAACTATCCCTTCTATTCTTAGTTACAACCTAGTTCCCACCAATGTTTTGGAAATCTTTTTTTGGATACTGAATATGAAAAGTTCTGAATGCATGGTATTAGAAGGAATCGATATTTTCCATACTGCATAAGGATTCTCCTAACCCCAGAGGTGTCCATTTTCTCCCACAAAAGTGTTAAAAGAACACAAATGCATTCTAAAGTAACCTGCAGCTTGTGTCACTCTGTTTCGTAAGGATCATTCTTGAGAATATGGCTGCACATTTGATCAGCAGCTACAGCATTTCAATGATGCATATTTTCCTTGCAGATGCATTTCGTTGATTGGGTTTAAAGTCAAGCTTGTGTTTGTGGATGGTTGCTTTGTCAGTGAACATTTGGATGTTGAAAATGCAGCACCTGGGTTGGTTTTCAGAGAAAAATGCTTTCAGCTTCATAATCAAATGTTTGACCACGACTGTAACAAAATGAGGATGAAATTGAACCAAATCAAATGCACAATTTTAGTTTAATAGCACAATGTCTCTCTTAAATAATCTTTAGAGAAGACCACCAAATAATCGATAACTTCTATCTGAAATGCTATGGAATCTATGTGTTCTGTTGTCCACTTGAAGCAAAGCTATTTTAATACCTTAAAAGTTATCAAAATTTTGATGTTATTCAATGGCCTTCTTTTATTTAGTTTTAGTACTGTATTTTTATCATGAAGAGAAAATATCCACTCATCACATAGTTCCTAAGAGATGATTGCTTTAAGTAGGAGGAAATGAAAAAGAACAGGAAATAAAATGAAACATAGAGCACTAATTTCTAGCAGAAATCCTTTGTCTTGCAATTATCTCTGTTCTGGCCACATAGAAAATTACTATAAATAATCCCACACTACACAAGAGATCTCACTCTAGTTTAAAAATAGAATATGATAGGGCTAAATATACTTATTAGTCAAAAGAGGTTGTTTCCAGGCATGGAGTTTAAAAATTCATTTCCAATTTAGACACTTGTTTTACTTTGTCATAAATTCATTTGAGGTTCTTGTGTATAAGTGGTTGGGTGGATTATTAGGGTTTCTGAAGGAAAGGGTTGGGGAATATAAAATTCACATTTGTACTCTTGGTAGTGACACAGGAAATGAAACTTTAGGGAAAGGGCAAATTTTTTATCAAATGGTAACTAGAATATGAAGTGTGATTATGAACACATCAGTGGAAAAATGAGCTTACTTACCAGTAGGGGTGCATCAAGGTGATAGAATTAAAGAGCATATTGTTGGATGGTAAAACAAAAGCAGAGGGACTCCTCCCACAGAACAATAGCGACACATGAATAGGCAGGGGTAGGCAGAAAAGGAAACAATATCTTAGTCTAAGGCATTTAATTGCAAAATAACACAAGTGTGCAGAGCACTAAAGACCTTTGATGCCCAATTTTCTTAAATAGGAAGGGAAACTCTAGAACTTTGCCTCCAAGGTATTACAAGAACTTTGTCAAGTTGCACATGAGAAAATAGAGCCCATAGCCATACAGTAAGCAAAAAAAATTCTGTTTGAGTATTGACATGACAGTTTTTGAAAGTTCAAGCAGAAAACCAATTATAATGAGCACTGGAAAGCCCGGAGCCCTGCTGTTCAATAAATAAAAAGTACAACAAACTATTTTCCAAAAAGGTTCTAGAGAGTTTCTTCTTGTCCCACTACTTACAATCTGATTACATAAATAGTCTCTATTTGCTGTTGAATTGCCAGGCAGCTGTATTAAAGTACAAATCAAATCAAGTCAGGATTAGAAAGTAAAAGAGCATGGTTTAAAGTAATCTATCCCCCAGGAACTGTGCTCAGATTCATCAAACAGAGCTTAAAGTACAGTATATCTTATACCCTCGTGTTTCCATGCTGCATTGCTGCAAAACCAGTTATTATTTTTGATATTCAGAGAATGTTGCTTATTGCTGAGGAAGGCTCACTTGCTTATTTAAAGGTACTATTTATATGTGCCACTTATTTATTACTTCTTTTGGTTAAGATTCATGGGAAGGACATAAGTACTAAAGACTAGTAGGCTTTTTATTGGTCATATCCTATGTGCCTCAGCTGTGAATTGTCATGAATGTTTCTTATAGAGGAATGAGTAATTTATTCCAGATTTTGGGTGATACACAGTTGGGATGATATTAAAGAAAAGCTAGGAGGCCTTAGATGCTAGTGGCTAATAAAAAATTATGTACACCTGCCCTTGCAAATCCTCCTCCATCCAGTTATTACCAAAGGAGAAGGTGACTTAGTCATCTCAACGTATAATTGTTTTAGATGGAAAGTTCTATATGTAGTTGTCGATGTACTCATCCTAGGCATCAATTTTTTGGTATTTACAAAATTGCTGTCACTTTAAAGTAGGATGAATAGGATTTCAATAATTATGTGTAGTTTTATCAATGACCATTTTCTTCTTTTATTGTAGAACAAACTTATTTAAATCTATAAATATAAGCTTATATTTCATCACGTTCTTTGTATTTCTATAATAGCTTAGTATCTATTCAGAGATGTTATAGTAGCTTCAGTTATCACATTCTACATTTATCTCCAAAAGGCATAAATGTAGCCTGTGAAGATCGCTAGATATTGATTTATAGTGATAAATACATATTTTCTGTGTAACATGGAGGGGAAAACAGGCAAAAGTGTTATTTCTGTGAGCTGAATAGCTTCCCGAAAGTGGGTAATGTGTGTTTTAACCAGGCAGCCCAAAGATCATTTTTCTTCCTACATCCCTGAGCTAGGGAAGAAAAAGTCGACGGTTGCCATTCATTAGCATTTCTCATGTAAGTAGCTCTACTTGCAAACTATACCACGTTAAAACAAACATTCAGTGTCATCATTGTGCACCAGGCTGTTTGAAATGCTGGCACCTCTCCATTGCAGTCTGAGGCTTTCAGCTCAATTTAAAATTTAGTTCTCTGCACTTTCTGACCTGATAATTACGACTGATGCAGATCACCTGTAGTGCAATGTAGCCAGGTGACTTGGGAGCAGTGGGAAGAGACCTGCATTCATGCAGGACTCTTGGAGCTTTCTCTGTATGGGGACAGAGATTCCTGTCTGAATTGTTAAAAAAAAAAAAGTGGGGAGGCTAAATAACCTTTCCTTCATCATCCTCTTCTAGATTTATTATGAAAAGGTCAAAATTGAATTTGTTATTTATAGCCTCTCTGAACCACATGTTATGAGGAAGGACCTTGCCAGTTTACCAGGGAAGTAACAGCAGACCAAGGGCCTTCACACAAGGTATTTGTGGGCCGAGTGGAGACATTTACCTGCAGACTCAGGCAGATGTTGCTTCTAAGAAATGGCTGCCGAATTGGTCTGGCTCTGTGTTTGAAACAAACAATTTTTGAAAATCTTTTAATGAAATATTGATTTTATCAAGCACATCAAACTAAAGGCAAATGCACCATGGTGTCATGATTAAAAAATAACGATATATTACAGGTAAACTAAGATAAATGAGTTAAGTGCTCAGTTTGCGGTGCAAATTGAAACCATATATCACAACCTTTCATTATATTACATTACTGCTAGAGTACAGAATATGGAAGCTGATTGAATGGTAATATCAAATTAGTAGGAGATTTACCCTGCTTCAGTTGATGGTGGAATGTGGAGCTAAAAGAGATTGTTTCCATAACAAAAGTTTTTAAAAGATATTTTTTAAGTGAATGCAGCTGATAATCAGGGAGACTGTGGCACTCTGAAATTGCCCTTCGCAGATCTCGCATGAAGAAATGAAGGGATCTGTATTAATTTTAAACCTCCCTTTGATTGGGTGAACCTGTCTCCGTTTTGTATGACATTGTTGCCACAGGTCATTGCCTGGTGCGGTGTACCATGAAACAAACAAATAGAAAAAGGCACCTTCTGGCACTTTAAGTCTCACTGCCATCTGACTACTACCCTAGTGGTTCAGAATGATGAAAAGCAGAGGCTGGGAAAAACCTTCCTATGGTTAGATTGGGAAAAATGAGCATGATGATCACATGTGCTGGGAAGGGCAGGAGAGACAGCTGAAGTCATCTCAGAACTCAAGAGAAAAGGGGAAGACAAGAGGTCACAATTATATTCTAGAATCACACTCCCTTTCACGGAGATCTGATATATTCAGTTTGTTCTTGTATGGTGCTTAGGGAAGTTCTAATTAAGGGAAGAAAGAATTTTGACACATGTGAAGCAGAGATCAATATTTAGCACTATAATCAGCAATTCCTGATGGTTTGACAATGTCACTATACACACTGTAACTATCCATTATTTTCTCAGAGAGGAGAGCCAGGCAGAGGCTAACAGGCTTATGGCAAGCTATCATGAATCACATAAAGCAGTGTCTCATTCGCTTCTATTTGTCTTGCTTTTCATCTTCATTCATCCTTATAAAGAAGGCTGTACTGCCACCAGCACTGAAACACCACCCTACTTCTGAACTGCAACAACAAAAAGCGAAAACAGTTTCTAAAAATGTCTACCCTATGAAGTGAAATAGCTACTTTCCAGAGAAAATGAAAAAAAGGTAGTGTTTACCCTCTGAAAACATACATGGTAGATTCCCTTTACAGTTAACCTAAAGGGACTCTATTAGCCACTAGAAAAATACTAATTTAAAACAGTTTGGGGGGAGGTTATATTTATAGTAAGTTACAGGTTTAGAATATATTGATCTCATTTTTCATCCAGACTAAACTGTGTCTGCTCTATAACAAAGAAAATCCCACTGTCACAAAGCTGACCCAAATTCTGTATAGAATTTTGGTTTTGGCTATAGAGATGGATTTGTAATAAAATATCAGAATAGCTAGTCGCCTTAACTTTAGGGGTGCAAGTAGGTGATAGAGTTCCATGTTCAGGTTTTCGTCCCGCAAGAGATGTGTCAAGATGCAAATCTTCCTTTATGTTCATGGATATGAAAAGTTTGTTTATAAGGCATCTCCCCCACCAGATTTTGGCTATGATATGTGTCAGTTATGTAGTCTACCTGGATAATTTGGTTTCTGATTTTTAAGTTACATGTTTGGTTTTGATATCATAATAATCGGTGATCATTTTAGCACATTTAACGCCAATGCAAAATGAAATGCAAATTCCAAGGCTATTGTTCACTTGATTTTAAGTTAATTGCATTCTATCACTCCTTTTAAGTATTAAGTGCTATTCTTTGTTTTTTTAATATTAAAAATTATGCCAGGTCTAGTTAATTTTTAAAAATTAATTGTCAGAAAAGTGATTTCAAGATTTATTTAGTTTCGCACATCAGGTTTTGATTGGAGAACATGTACCTGGATTAACTTAAAGAAATAAACACCCTGTAAAAAGTGATGGAATAATTTGAGTTCAATTTACATACAGAACATTATTTCCAACATTTTTCATAACATTCTCAGGCATGCAGCATGCAATGTATGACTGTAGGTGGAAGTGGAAGACCTGGTGTCTTGCATTTCAAACTGTCAGCTGATTCTCACTGCTCTGTTCCTGTTTAAGTGAGATGCTGACACAAGCTCACACACTGACTATCCCAAGTAGCACTAATTAAGGGCTGTCCAACTGTGCTTTCTGTTGAGTAGTTTGCTCCAGTGGGTGACAGGAAACAGCCTGAGTTCTGTCTGCGGAATGACATAACAAAGAAGGTTAAAAAAAAAAAAAGACAACACAGATCTGGTGGGCTGGATAAAAAGACCTAAGAGAGATCTAACTTGCCTATTTGTTGCTATGAATCTGTAATTTTAGATTAAGAAAACTTGCTAAGTCACTGTTTATTATCAGTTTATTAGGGTACTTTTGGCTAAAATTAGTCATAATTATATGAGAAGAAAGTGAAGTAATAGGGAACTTGGGGACCAAGCATTCTTTTTATTCAAAAGGTTATCAATAAATATCTTTTATAAATTGGTGGTCAAATGTTGTCATTAGGGTGTAATGGCATTATTTGTAACTTGGAGAATTTAGCTTAAAAAGTAAAGACTTAAAGGGAATGACTTCCTTGTGTATGACTCTGAAGGTTAATTTATTAGCAACCAGGTTGATTAAGGAAGTGTTATCAAAAAAAAAAAAAACGAAAAGAAAAAGTAAAAAAAAAACAGGAAAACCAAAACAAAAACAAAAATTCCCACAAATAAGGAAGTAACTAGAGTAACATTAATCGTAAGTTCCTTTACTGGGTTTTCCTTAAAACGCCAATGGATTTGAATCTGAGATTTAGTGTTTTTCTCCACTCCCTCTAAAAATAACCCCATGTAGAGTCTTAGAAAAATAAAAAATATAAATGAGCCAACTACTCCCCAGGGTATAATATCATTACTTGGAAGTATAATAGATCAGCATGAATAGCTGGTCAAAACTAAAAGAGAGGAAAAACACCAAACTGTTCTCAGGGTGTTACTGTGTATTCTAATGAGGATATCCTCACCATCCTCATCATCTACTAGAAGACACAGGGCTAGAACCAAATACAGAGTCAATTTCTTGACAGCACTAAGCGATAACGCCTCCTGGCTGCTGTGGCGTGCTTGAGAAATTGGCTGGCCCACTACTGTCCTTTTACAGTGGTTTCATTTTATTGTAATCCAAAGATCAAAGGTCTGTAACTCTTTAACCAAATTCCAATGTCTGCCAAATTCAATAGCTGTCATTCTTATAGAAAAAGGCAGTGTAATATGTGTGTCCTGATCTAATTTTATAGAAAAAGACACAATTTACATACTGTTTATTTAGTTAAGTCCCTAAAATCAATACCTTTGTCTGTACCTCTTTTGTTTAAGATACATCATGACATGGCAAACGGCTATATAAATGAATTTTTCTAAACCACACGCATTGTTAATGCTTCTCTATTGCACACTCAAAAAAGAATAGTTGAAATCATAGCATTTTATAGATCAGCCTAAATGTATTTTAATATTGGATTACTAAAGAATGTTAAGTTTTACATTTCTAAAATTATAAATTTTGTTTGAAAAGGTCAGTCATTTTCCTGAGCCACATTTACCAACAGGAGAACATATTTCAACCATTGAAATGAAAGGAAAAGTGATTATGTTCACTATTAAGAGAAAATAATTCTTAAAAATGTGTCTCTGTAACAAACAAATGAAAACCCAGACAACAATGATCTCCAGGAAAAGTTTCAGGATGAAATAGCAGTATTCTCAAGGAAGAAAAAATCCACTTAGGGTGAATAAGAAACAAATCCTTTCAAATAGTTACCTTATAGATTAATCTGCAATTCATAACACCTAAGGAAGAAAAGCATGGTTTGGCTCTTACAGTTCACAGACATCTCTGTATTGATATTCCTATGGTCAGGGCAATGTTTCTCTGAAATATGAAGCAAATGACTGTCTTTGGAACGATTTTTTTCCAGCTCTGAGAATAGCTATTTATGTGTTAATTTTGCATTTTTAATGACATGTGGCTTTTATATTTTGATTAGCTCTTTAGAATACTTTCCTTCCTCCATTGTCTCTGGTATGTAACTATAATTAGTTGGCAAGATTAAGCAGGGTGGATCTTAGTGACACATACACTATGGTTAGTGGTGGGGACCACGTAACAGTGAATATTTAAACGTGTGTGTGAAGACCTACACAGTTACTCCTTTAGTAAAATTTGATAATTTTGTGCTTTAAAAAGGCTAAAGTTTAATGTTGATCCCATTTCAATTCATCAGACTTAAATGGCTAATGTATTCATATATGTTTTCTTTTCACATGAGATATTCAGTTTTCTGCTAATTTTTCTAGGAAGAATTTTTCCAAGCTGAAATGAGACTAAATCTTTTAAGAAATGAAACCTAAACCATGTATCCTCCACATAAAGACAGTTACTGAACCCAAATATCCCATTTTTATCTCATGAGAGGGAGAAGAACTTGACGATTCTTGATGAATGCAAGGGTATTGGGGCCCCAAATCTGAGGTCTTATCGCTTTTATTTATACTTTAGATTTTTAACTGCATAACCTTGCATTTAACTTTGGTAAAACTGCTCTGCTATTTTTTAGCTCATTTTCACAAACTGTACACTCTCACCATATTCTATTTCCTTCATTTTGGTGCTTTAGGTTCTGGTATTTAAGTTTATTCTCTGGCCCTAAGCTAGTTTGTGGGTTAGTCTGGATATCAGAAAACTCTCCATTCTCCAATAAGGAAAATCTTTTAGAAATTTTCATGCTTCAAGAAAGAACGTGTGCCTGGGAAATTAAGAACATAAGTCATTTCTCTTAATTATAGGATATTTCTAAGTACCTGTCATTGCCACAGCTCCTCCATGATAATCTACTTATCCATTCATCTTCCTACCCATCCATCCATCTAACATATTGAATGTCTTCTATATGCCAGGCACTGTACCATTACTATATATCAAAGATTACTATATCAGAGTTGCAGCTCTGAAGGGATTCTTGCTATAATGGAGACAGTCACATAAAAAAAAACCCAAAAAACAAATCAAACCCCCAATACTAAAGCTATGATCCTATATATTAAAAAATACTTTGTATCTTTTTGTAGACTGAAGTGTCAAAGTTGTATGAAAATCTGGTGCATGTACCTCCTTTCCTAAATCTGAAGGATTGAATGATACTAATGTGGAGAAAAGGGTGCTGATTGTTCATCCTGGCTTTTTAGTTGATTTTGGGAAATGAATACCTCATGGTAACTTGAGTAGAAACAATTGCTTCTGAAAAATCTAACAGATAGCTATTTTCTCCAGACTCAGATTGGAGAAAAATTACCATAATACTGAATAGCTGTGGTGTTTCTAATTTGTTTTCATTTTATCATTTGCCATTTGTGGTCTTCATGTCACTCTTCATAGAAACAGTATAGCTCAGTGCCCTCAGACTTTGTCCTCTGCACACCATGTCCAAGGGCAGGAAGGCGCATCTTCTGAAGCCCTTTTTTTTTTTTTTTGAGATGTTGAGTTCGTTTTTATTAAATATTAATCAGAACCATATGAAACTGCCCTATTTCTGGGTCAAAAATAAAGCCCCATCAAATGTAGGCAATTTCCTATGGCTCAGATAGATGCTGTCTGCAGTGTCCTGGGCACCAAACGAAGAATGGGGCCCGGTGAAGCCCATTTTTTCTGTGACTGTCAGGTAATACGTAGCACCCTCCAATTTTCACCCAAAAATCTCCTATTCCTGTACTGCTGCAGTGTCTGGAGTCTGGGACCTACTTTGTTTCTTTGTTATTTAAGACCTTGTTTAGAGAAAATTAATATTTCCCAAATATTAAAAAATTTCCCTGGACACATTGTCCAAATAACTGTCCAAATATTAATATATGGACAATTAACAAAACGTTACGTCACTCAGTAATATGCAGTTGTCTCTGGCTTTTGATTCCAGTACATTTGACATGCATACTCTTTGTTTGAAACATTTTGCTAGGAAATCTATCAGGTTACAGCTGCAAAAGGGTTAATTCTTGCCCACTGGTTTCTCATCACCTAGTGAGTGGTAAAGAAAAGTATTTACTTCCAAAACAAGGCAAATTATGAAAATGTAGATGATTTGAGAGCAGTTTTTTTATTCCCAGTAGTCAATAAGAATGAAAGAATTAATATCACTTAAAATATTTTTCTTTGGAAATTAATTCACATTTTAATTTTATATCATATAGACTATTTTGTCCATTACTTGGATATAATGTTATCATTATTTGGAGGTTGACTTAATACTTGACATGGGCAGTAGAAAATTGGGTTTACAGATATAACCAGGAAGAATTTTTTTCCTGTCACCACTAATAATTCAAAATAGAGGGCCATGTTAAATGAGAAACACTTCTCTGAGGGTAGAAGAAGGAAAGTATGGGTCCCAGTGTTCCCACTTAATTGATTCATCTGACAGACTGTTTCAGATCTAAAGTTTGGAGACCTTGCTGATTATAGCTTATATTCAAGATAGAAAAAATGTTTTGATTTATATCTAAGATGCTAACACATAACTATTACAATATGATTATATACTGCACTATTTCAAAAGAAAGAAAGGAACAAAGGAGGGAAGGAAGGAGGGGGAGGGTAGGGAGAAAGGAAGGACAGGTCAGCTACTGAGCTGGGCAATTCACAGACATTATTTCTATGCAAGGTAGATAATATTATATTCGCTTTACAGATGAAAAAAGAAAAACTAGATAATTTAAGTACTTTGTCCCCGATTACACATGCAGTAAGTGCTGAACTCAGCTTTGAACCCAGGTTTATCTGACTTTAGTCTACATACACTTTCCTTTATACAACTAGGATTCATGAGTAGGAGGAGGGACAAATGGCAGATGTGACAAGTTGAGGAGAGAAGGATTATTTCTTCCATTTACATAATGCCTTATTAATACCTATTATGCCTTTGATCTTGGCTTAGACGCAAACATTCCTTGATCCTGCTATGTTTGTATACTTCTGTAGCACCTTGTACTTACCCTTTCACAGAATGTTAATCTGTATTCAATTGCCTGTATATTTGCCTTTATTTTCCTCTTGATAGAGGAGGAATCATGTCTAGCTTGCTCATCACTGAGTCTCTAATATTGTGTATTGCATTTATGACTGAGTTGGTGCTCAATAAATATTTGTTTAATTAATGGGGGAATAAGTAAATATTAAATGTTATACTTTTTATGCACATTTATTTATATTGCTTTGGAAAATATTTAGCTCTTCCCATGACTTCTAATTGTAGAAATAAGAACTTGTGAAGTTTTTGGAAACAAAATATTTTATATTCATTCTAAGTAGGTTGCAGGACATTCAGAACATGGTATGTTATTAGCCAAGTTTTGGTCAGGAAAACAGAAAGCACTCTAGGTGTTTCAAACAGGAAGGGTTTATTTATTTATTAAAACGTTTTTTAAAGGACAGGTTTAAACTTAAGAGCTTGAAATCAGTTGGAAGAACTGAGGATGTTGTGGAAGTCATGGAAAGCAGTTTGCTAGGGTTCAGGAACTCAGAAGTTTCCGGGAATTGCAGATACCCACTGCCAATGGACTCAGTTGCCTTCAGTATGAAAGGGGAGGAGATGTAGGAGAAATCCTGGAAGCCACTTCCAAATTCCCTGTGCCTGCATATTATTGCTGGAAGAATAATAATGGTTTGGGTTCTCTTCCATCTTCCAAATTTCATGTGAGTGCTCCTCACAAAGAGAGGGTGTCTTAGTTTCCTGTGGCTGCTGTAACAAAGTATCAAGCGAGTGATGGCTTAAAGCAATGTGCATTATTCTCTCATAGTTCTGGAGGCTGGAAGTCTAACGTGGGTTTCACTGGGCTGAAATCAATGTGTTGACAGGGCCACTCTTCTAGGGATTCTTGGGGCAAATCCATTTTCTTGACTTTGCCAGCTTCTGGAGAGTATTCCTATTCTTTGGTTCATGGCATCATATGACCTTTTTCTTCTTCCTGTTTCTTTCCATCAAACTGCCGCCTTCTTGTGTTTCAAATCTCCCTCTGCCTCCCTCTTATGAGGATGTGTATGATAACATTTAGGGTCAACCTAGATAATCCAGGATAATCTCCCTACCTCAGTATTCTTAATAACATCTGCGAAGTTCCTGTTGTCACATAAGGTAACACTCACAGCTTCCAGGGATTAGGAGCTGGATATCTGGAGGTGAGGGGGATAGGAGGTGGGAAAAGGGGACACTATTCAGCAGTATAGGGGAGAGCATATGAGGAACTGAAACTGAATGGTGGCTATAAAGCAATTGGTATCCAGCACAGATTTTGGTAACACTAAGTTGTCAATAAAGTTAATGGATTTTTATCTTTGAGCATTATTAGAAGATATGTGTCCTGAAAAAGGAAGCCATACTTCTGTTCTAGTTAGTATTGGTTGGAACACATGGAGATCAGTGGTTTTAATTCTGAGTATAATGCTTTAAAATTTCTTTTTTTCCTGAATCATTCTAAGGTAGGATGGAAGTAACCAGTAGTTTTAGTTCAAATGCACGAAGAACTTTCTAACCTTAAGAGTCGTTCTGTAATGGAATATGCTGCCTTGTGAAATAATGACAGACATTGATGGACATGAAATTAAGAGGGCATATGGCTACTGTCTATGAAGTCCTTAAAGTTCTATCCATGCCAGTTTCATTTAAAGGTTCTGTAATTCATAAATAAAGAAAATATTTTCTGATTAATTCAGGTTTTCAGATTTACCACTTCTTGAGCTTCTAGTAAGTTCTTTATGTTTAGTATTTACTGGGGTAAGTGCAATTTCTTTTTAGTTTACTCTAAATTTAATGGGCTGGAGCTTCAATAGATATCCCTTGCCCTGTTGGTTCTGAATTTTGCAGAAGGCTTTACTACCAACTAATCTCTTAAATTAGAGTTGTTCATAACTTCTCCTTTCTTATATGATGCACACTATTTTCAACAAACCCCATGGTTTCTACTTATTAAGTCTATATTGACTCTATTTTTATCTTCATACCTTTTTATTAGTTAATAGATTTTGCTAATGCATTCTTTCAGTCATCACTTACCTAAACAAAAGTATATAATTCTTTTAGTTTGATTTTGCTGTATACTGAGTGTTGGTACACCTCTCCCTCCACCCCAAGTTCGCATGTTGAAACCTAATCCCCACAGTGATGGTGTTTGAAGGTGGGGCCTTTGGCAGGTGATGAGGTCATAAAGTGAGGCCCTCATGAATGGAATTAGTGTCCTTATTAAAAGACCACACTTGTCCCTTCTGTCATGTGAGGGCACAGTGAGAAGACAGCCATCTACGAACTAGAAAGTGGGCCTCTCCATTCACCTAATCTCCTGGCATCTTTATCTTAGACTTCCCAGCCTCTAGAACTGTGAGAAATATAGCCATCTGAATAGACTAAAACATATTTCTTTCCCCCACTTCAATTTGTGCTTTAATTGGTCTTTGAAACTATCTGGTTCCACAACATCATTCTTGAGGTGAAATGATAGTGTGCTAGAAGAATATTCAATATAACTTATTTTAAATGTTTGTGTTTTGTTTCAGTACCTCTGGATGCCTACTGACCAGTTGATCAAAGTGTAGCATAGTGGAGTATGATTTAGGTTGTAGCTGCAGAGGAAGGCTTCATTGTTGGGATGTCTTTTTGGTAAAATGTTTACAGATCTTGTACAAAAAATAGGCTGAAGCCCTGAATTGATGTAAACTTGTGAAATAATATGGGTTGTATTTTGCATTATCATTTCAGAACTTTTCAGATAAAGGACATTTCACCAAATCTTTTTTCTTTCTTTTTTTTTTTAATTTATTTTTTTAACATCTTTATTGGAGTATAATTGCTTTACAATGGTGTTTTAGTTTCTGCTTTATAACAAAGTGAATCAGCTGTACATATACATATATCCCCCTATCTCCTCCCTGTTGTGTCTCCCTCCCACCCTCCCAATCCCACCCCTCTAGGTGGTCACAAAGCACTGAGCTGATCTTCCTGTGCTATGCAGCTGCTTCCAACTAGTGAGAGAATGGCATGGACTTATATATACTACCAAATGTAAAATAGATAGCTAGTCGGAACTAGTCTTTTTTCTTTCTAATGCTTCCTATTTCTGTGTACATTTTAAATATAGATCTGGTCACACTGATTGCTCTAGATATATGTATGACACTAATCAAAGCCAAGGAGACAATGATTCATTTTTTGAAAATCCTGGGAAAGAGTCCCTTGTTTTTTTCCTGTCAAAATTAAATATCTTGTGATACCAAAGGCATAGACAACAGACAGCAAAAGAAAAAATAAATAGGGCTTCACAAAAATTTTATAATTTTGTGCATTAAAAGGCACTATCAACAAAGCAAAAAGGCAACCCACAGAATGGGAGAAAATATTTTCAAATCACATACGGATAAGGGATTAATATCCAGAATATATATAGAACTCCTAAAACTCAACAACAATAACAACAACAAAAACAACCAACCTGACTCAAAACTGGGCAAGGAACTTCAATAGATATTTCTCCAGAGAAGATATACAGATGGCCAACAAACACAGGAAAAGATGCTCAACATCACTAATCATTAGGGGAATGCAAATCAAAACAACAATGAGATACCAGTAACACCCTTTAGGATGGCTCCTATCAAAAACGAATAAACAGAAAGCAAGTGTTGGTGAGAATGTGGAGGAATTGGAACCCTTGTGCACTGATGGTAGGAATGTAAAATTGTAAGATGCTACAGCTGCTGTGTAAAACAGTATGGCAGTTCTTTGAAAAATAAAAAGTAGAATTACCATATGATCCAGCAATTCCACTTCTGGCTATATACCCAAAACAATTGAGAACAAGGTCTTGAAGTGATATTTGTATACTTATGTTCACAGCAGCATTTTTACAATAAGTGAAATGTAGAAGCAACCCAAGTGTTCATCCATCGATGAATGGATAAGCAAAATGTGGTATACATATCAATGGAATATTATTTAGCCTTGAAAAGGAAAAAATTCTGATATATACTACAGCATGAATGAACATTGAGGACATTATGCTAAATGTAAGCCTGTCACAAAAAGCTAAATACTGCATGATTCCACTTATATGAGGTACTTAGATTGTTTAAAATCATAGAGACAGAAAGTAGAATGGTGGTTGCCAGGGGCAGGGGTAAAGGGGGGAAAGGGAAGTTACAGTTTAATGGGTATAGTATTTCAGTTTTGCAAAATGTAAAGGATTTTGGAGATGGATGGTGGTGGTGATAGCACAACATTATGAATATATTTAACACATAAAAATGGTGGAGATGGTAAATTTTATGTTATATGTATTTTACCACAGTTAAAAAAATTGGAAAAAAGGAAGTCAAATGAGAATATAAAATAAAGTACCATAATAAAGGCAAGAAACTGAAAAACAAATTAAATATCTTGCTATCACAGGGGCAAGCCCAAAGCTGTCAAAAGTCAACATGTTGTGCCTAGTTATTAAAGTGAGCAAACTCAAAAGCAGAGAAAAGAGAAAAACCTGGTTTCAATGACATCATTTGAACTTCTGAACTTCTGCTATGTCTGAAGCCCAGTATACTTATTGGACCTTTCAGTTATGTGAACCAGTAAATAATTTTTGGTAATCTAGTTTAAATTGGGTTTTATAAATAAAAGACTCTTAATCAATACATCCTGGTAGATATCTAAATCACTGTGTGTAGAGCAACTGCATGTTACAGCTCCATCTAGACTTATTCTTCATTTCTTCACTTATTGCCTTTCTGGGCTGTCTCCCCCAGGAACTACCTAGTGATTCTTTTACTCCCTACCTCACCAGAACGTTTCTGCAGTTGGCATGCTAGTCCTTCTCTGCGTCATTCTATATCTAACCATGCTCCCACAGCATCCTTACCTTTATGACATCATTCTCCCCAGTAGAAATAAGTAAAGGATGAGTACCTTTTTAAATTTATCTCTGCCACTTGTTTCCTCTGGGATCAAGTGTTACCTGCCTAAATGCTGAGAAGAGGATTTCATAGAACATTTGAAGGCAGAAATTGCATAACAGTGTATAACAAGTCACAGTAGTTATGGGAGTTTCTACTGGGGAGATTTGAGTTCTCCAGATTTTCAGTAAAAGATGGATGCTGGTTTAGTAGGGTTGAGTATCTTTGGGGTGGCAGTGATTAACCAAAGACCTTTCCTTGTTGATGTAAATTCTGGTCCGTTTCCAATGAAGATGCTGTGCTTTTTTGTGCAAGGTTTCCCTGAAAAGGTGGGTATTCCTTACTATACAGCATGCATGAGAAACTGGTGCTCAGTTTTGGGAATCTTTGAAGAATCTTCTGTTTCCTATTCTCTTAACTGTAAAATGTGTGGTTGCATAGAGTTGATGGTTTGAAAAGAGCTTCTCCATTTCTCATGGCTACTTATCTTGAGGATCTAAGTGCTGCTACTTGTTCCAAAAGTTCACCAAATGCCACGTCGTTTGAAGCTATTACTTTGTGTACGGTTCATGCTCTGCTTTCCTCTTTCGTATGGTTGGCTTATTTCTGTTTGCCATTCAATGATTTGTTGAAAGCATCATACTCTTTGTAGTTACTGGTTCTTTAAACATGCTCATTCTTCACACATACCTAGACAATTCATACTTATCCTTCTGCTATGGACTTCTACAAGGAACATTGCTGGCCCATTCTCCCATCCCCCACTTCCAAGTGTGGGTTATGTGCTCCTTCTGTGTAGTTCCATAGCACCCTATACTCTCCCATTATAAAGCACTCAATACACTATAATGCAGCTACCTATTGACTTACCTCTCCCATCCACTGACTGCAAGGCTCATGTGGACAGTAATTTTATCTTGAATCCTATTTGTGCCCGTGCCAAACACAATGGTTGACCCATTGTATTTGTTGAATAAAGGAATGAATAAATGAATGATTATCTGAGTATACTAAAATCATTTAATGTCTGTTCCAAGAGGTTGGATACAGTGGGCATTTTTGAAAATGTCAAAAATTTTCATAGAATTCATTTGTAGAAAAGACATATTTTTGGATTTGGAGCAAACTATTAACGGTTGAGGATTTCTTAGAGTAATTTAGAATTAGAAAGGTTCTTTGTGCATTATGTTGTTGCTTAATCAAATTTCTCCTCTTATATTATGAGGTCATCATTTTGTACCTCACCACACAAGCCAGACAGCCTTATAATGGTCAAGAGTTTAATTGCTGACAAGCTCTGGAAGTTAACATAAGTGTATTTTTTTAAAAAATTGAGCCAACCTCAAACATTGAAAGATTTCATCTCAAAATCCAGATTTCCAGCTGATCTTGGAGAATTAGAAATTTGTCAACACTGAACTGTCATTCCTTCAAAACAAACATGAAGAGTGGATCCCCCTTTTGGATGGAGCACGTGTCCTTGGTTTGTCATGACCCCCAACATTCACATGAGACATAACTCCCATATGAAACTGTTACAGATGTCAGTTAAGGTTCCATGACAACTCATATAAACACATAGCATCCTTGAAATACGGACAGACAATAGTTTTTGATAATTGTTGCCAACAGTTCAGAACAAGTTTTCCAAAGAAAATTAATTTTTATTTCTACTAGTTGTATAGAAATCAATCCAAGACAGTGTCCAAAGTTGTCAGTACAAAAAAAACAAGACTTTTATAGCATTGTGTACACTGGTATTTTTTCCACTGGTCTCCAGCCTTCTACTCTTGGCCTCCTCAGAACTCTCTCTGGTGTGATTGTTTCATATCATAAATTTGAAAATGTTATTTCCCTAGCTAAAACAAGTGGCCTCAAGGACCTCCATCCAATGGCTCCTGCTTCTCTCCATTTTCTCCTGGAATTGTTCTCCCCATTTCTCACCAAGCTTCAACTACTGATTTTTAGTGCCATGAATAAGTCAAATAATCTCTCAGCAAGACCTTCACACAAGCTCTTGTCTCCCAATTTGCTATAAAGCTTCTCATCTTCCTAGTCTCATTTTCAAACACTCTTCCTTCTAGAGACTTTCCCTGACCACATAGTCTGAAGAGGTCCTCCTCTTTCATGGCTCTTTATTATTTACATTGTATCCCTTAGAATTTGTAATTAGATATTTATTAGTGTATTTACTTTCCACCCTATAATACTTCAAGATACATGAGTGTAAGGCCAGATGTGTTTTATACACTGCTATATGTAGCCTCATGTCTACCATATGATATGTTCAATAATGTTTTGAATAGATATTATATTGACATGTAAATTTGGCATGTAAATTTGGAGTTAAAAACAGTGAACTCTGCATGATTCGGGGTTTCAGCTGCTAATATTTCTCATCATAAGATAAAATAATTCCTAAAATATTGAGTGTAGAGTATGAAAAGCACTTGTTTTGAAATGTATAGAATAAAGAAATGCATGTTGAAGTAACTTCCATTTGAGGCAGTAGGGTGTACTGAATCACAGCATACTATTTTCCAGATGAATGCAGTTTTGTGTTTCTCTCTTTTTCAAATGGGAAATGCAATCCCACTTGGGAAAATATTGCAAGAGGCTATAAGCGTGTGAGTAGTATCAGTCTGGTTGTGCTCATAGAGAATTTTTCAATTTAGTAAATAGGTAGACATCCCTTTTCCATTGCTTGGGGTCTTCTCTCTTACTGAACTGAAATTTTCTTTCCAAGGAATGCAAATTTGATTAGGGAGAGCTATGCATTGACATTTTGTATTCTTCATTTTTCTATGGTGATGGAATTATGTAACGACTTGGCCTGGCTGGAGTTTTGCTGGTGGGTTTGCGTTGTTCCTTGAATTCTGTGAAATCACATCACTGGCATGTAGAATCAGTTTTTCAAGGATAGCTGCTGTGGACAAAGAGTATGATATGTTTACATTTCCTGGGGGGAAAACCCTATATATGTATAGTATACATTTGTGCTTAGGCTTAAGGTTTTAGCATCGATTACAAAATATTTACTTTGATTAAAATGATCCACCGATACCTGATTGCATATAAGTGTTTTTGTTTCTCACGATGTTTCTTGTGAATGGAAATTGGAAATTAGAGGATTTAAGTTTAAATTCTAAATAGAAGAAAAATTAAATGAAACCCCTTTCACTATGTTGCTTGCAGGTACAGTTTCATTTAACACATACTGCTGACCTATATTTTTCTCATGCATACATATACAGATATACACAGTCATATATGTAATATTCTTTTCTTGGTTTTTTAACATGAAACATAATTGAAATTAAAGTAATTTAAGGCATTCTTTTGGGGAAATGCTATCAGAAAACTATTTAGTGCTTTTTTCTGTTGCTTCCCATTACAACATCATTCAAAATTAAGAATAGTTTGGGAAAAGTCAACTTACTTGGTTATTTCAGTTTTAGACTACTAAATTGTGGAGGTTTGAATATCATCTTGGTCAATAAAATATATAGAAATGCCCCAGGGCAGTGGCTTGGTTTTGTTCACTACTGTATTCTCATTGCTTAGGAGAATTCTTGGCAGATAGAAAGCACTCTACACATATTTATCAAATGAATGCATTTTTTTCTATTACCCAGACTGCCCATATTTGTTGGTGATACTGTGGGATGGTGACAGTAGCAAAATTGAGAAAACGAGTTTCTTTAGCTGACTGACCAGACCTTCCATTGAAAATAAAAAGATCTGGTTGAACTGGACTAAATAAACAATGCTGGGAATCTTTGGGAACATCTGGAGGGAAAATGCTAATCTTAGCTAATGTTGTACAGCAATTTATTCTTCCAACGGCTTTACTTACATTAATATATATCATCTTTACAACACAAGAAACTAGAGGTGGGAAAAGTTCTTCACCTTACAGAAGGGAAACCAAAACACAGAGAAACTAATTTGCCCAAGGTCCCATATCTACTAAGGGGCAGAAGTGGGCTCTAAAACCTGCATTCTTAATTCACTGTGCTATTGTGAGTTCGAGAAATGGGGGTTTGGAAATATATTAACTTAAATATTAAAAGAGAAGTGGGCATATTTTGAGCCCCAGGATAAAGAGGGACATGCCAATTGCAGGCATTTTTAAATAAGAAAAAAGGTAACTTTGTGATGATGCTGTTTCATTACTTCCATGCATGTTGATCCAGACATGCTGAGTATACATACATGCATGCTTACCCACACATACAAAATTACACATATATATACACACACACATATATATATATATATATATATATGCTTTTATCAATTAAATGTTTGACAACATATATGATCTTTTTGGTTTTCATTTATTCTTCGTGTAGCTATATGTGTGTATAATATTTATTAGCTTTTAATAAGCTTTTAGACACAGATTTTATGAGAAAAGGCGAAAAGGAGCTATAGTCACCTTTTCTAGATAACCACTTTATTAAAAATTATAAAAGTAATAATTGAATCTGTTTAGAAAATGAAAACAATTCAGAAGGAAAAAAGTAGAAATTGAAAACCTCCTTTCCCTTCACCACAAATCCCAAATTTCTGCTCCCTAAAAAAGACTTGTTTACTCAGTTTAACCAAGTGTTATCAATTTTTTGTAAACAAAAGAGCTTTTCTTAAACAAAATTTAAAATTTATCAGGAAAGAATCACTAAATAGATGCAAATTTACATGAATACATTGTACATTTAAAAAATTTACTCTTAAGAGAACAAAAAAGAGTGTTTCATTGTATGGATATTATCACATATTAGTTATCCAGTCTTTTATTGATTGACATTTCAGTTGTTTTTGGTAGTTTGATTTTACAAAATTAACTGCAATGTTATAACTCTTGTGGGTGTGCCTGTGTATGTACATTTTTGTATAAATATGCTGCACATTCCTGTAGATTTTCTTAGTCTACTTGTATATACATTTTTAATTTTGAGAGATATTGCCAAATTACTCTTAAAAGGTGACACTAATTTATATGTTCATCAGTAGAATATGGGATTCTCCCTTTCCTCCTCCTAGTTATCAGCAAACTTAAAATAAATTACCTATTTAGCGGGCAAAAGTTAGTATCCTATTTTAATTATTTAATTGTGAATGAGTTTGAACATCTCATGTGTTTATTATTTTTCTCTTACGGTAAAATTCTTTTGCCCATTTTCACTGTGTTGTATAATCTTACTGATTTACTTGAGCATTTTACCATTTTTTTCCTTAATGCTTTCCTTTTATAAAACATTCTTGGTTATAATTTTGGCCTTACAGTAAGAAATTTGGTTAAGTAGGTCTGTAAAATGGGACCGATAAGGTTATTCCTAATTCCTCATAGAAAATTTTGCTCAAAAGTTTACCAGAAAGAACTTTATAAGGGGACTGATAGATTGCATGCTCCTAAGAAAATACCATCAGTAGGAAGGAGATAAGCTAAATTGAAGAAAGGAGGTCTTATTTATTACATGGTAATTCTTTTTGGTAGTCTTCTATGCTGTAGATTTGACTACCCCTTTTAATTATATTTTGGTACATAGATTTACATGGTAATACATACTTTGTCATGTTCTCTCTAGAACTGTTATTACATTTTTAAGCTCAGTGCTTACTAGGTAAATCCTCCTGTTCTTTGGTTTTCTTTTTAACTTTAAAATTTTGGGAAACCAGAATCAACGAGAGAATTTCTTAAAAGATTCTGTAAGACATGAACAAAAATATTCCATACTGTGCTCTGATTATAATTAAAATAAATGTTCTTCCTTTAACTTATAATTTTAGCTCTGCATGAGCAAATGAAGCAACTGAATCATTTCCTTTTTCTCCATTTTTATGCACTATAAAAATTTCCATATTATTCTTGGTAAAAACAACAAAAATATATCCATTGAAACCTTAATTTATATAGTTGTCTCTTTAATCAATTCTTTTTAATCTTAACATGCTTCAACATTTTAATTTTAAAACACTTGAAAAACCCTGTGGAAGTCTGAATTTAATTTTTTATGTATGGTTGATATTAATTACTTAATAATAAGTAAATTTGGGGGTAAATCTACCCCATAAGAATCCTTTAGTAAAAATATTTGTATAGCAAATATATATATTTCAATTTATGTATATTTACTAAACTCCTTTTTATATGAATGAAGAAATTCCCAATAATCTATCATTTAATATTAATCCTGAGAATTTTTATTGCTGCAGCATTCAACTTCTCGAATTTCATTGAAATACTTCGATTGTTTTTATATATTATGAAATCTACCATAATATTAATTTCATCCTTCCTAATTTCATTCTAGAAAGTATTTTTTCACTCAGTGTTCATGTTGTCATTGCCAATCTCTTAATTCTAAGACATCAAATTTATTTTAAAAATTGGATCTTTTGGTCTGTTATCAATTACTTCAAATATATAATTTATACAGAGGCAACTAATTGGTTCCAAATAACAAAATCATTCTAGCCCTGAAACTCTGTAATCTATGTTTATTTTATAGACATTTCTAAATTTCGCCATAATTTGAGATTTTACATGACTTTAAATAATTTCTGTATACATTTTGGTCTTAAAATTTTTTAGTTAGATCTTGAAATTTTGACTTATAAAAATTTTAAAAAATGGATAATTAATTTGAAAAATTAAACCAAATTTTTCCTAAAAATGTATAATGTTCAGTCAACATCTACATTTAAGTAATTAATATGAAATAAAGAGATTTTTGATACCTTATGTAGAAAAAAATTTCTCCTTTAGCATTATAAAGGTCCTAGAAATGTACTCCAAACATAATCATCAGAATCTTTATTTCTTCCCATATTAGAACACTAATAGTATGCTTATTTTTAAAATATTGAAGCTGCGGGGCAACATTTTTGTGCACTTAAAATTAAAATGTTGTTTATGTATGAGCTAAAAGTTAAAAACTTCTTTGTATTACACTGTTCAGGTTATTTACGGAGTCCATACTAGATGCTAAGTACCTTTTGATTTAAGAAAAAAAGCGGTGTTAAGGAGCTTAAATTTACAGTATTATTAAGATAAGAAAGTGGATTTTTTGTACAATCCAAATCATTGAATTAGTGACTCCTCTCCTTATGGAACATATTTTAAATGCACCACCGGTGGTTATTCATTCATCCATTCATTCCACAATGGTTTGCTTATTTATCTAATGGTTACTAAGCATATACTATGTACAAGACAGTGGGAATATTGACAGGAAAGAAAGATTTCTCAACTTGTGGAGAAGAAAGAAATATAAATGCTTAAAATAATAGTGTAGTGGAGTATGACAACGAAAGTATCCATGGGATCCACAGGAACCAAGGATGTGTACAACCCAGCCTTACCAAGAATAGGAAATATTATATCCAGGCAATGGAGGAGAGAGGCATGAGAGCAGAATTGATGATATTTTGTGTCCTGGAGAAATCTCTACAGATTCTGGAATAGAAAAGGCAACTGACAATTGTGAGGAGAGAAAGGAGCACAAAGAAATAGCAAAATTATCAAGTGCAAATTAAAACACCGTTGAAACATGCCCTCCATAACTTTGAGAGCATTACCTCATATATCCCGTTATTGCTAAAAGTTTTTGCTCACAAAATTAGAGGACTGTTTTCCCCTAATTTTTTATTCAAATTGCTTAAAAAATAGATATTAGTAAGGAATGTAGGTGATTATCTAAGCTTTGGGATTTCCGGGCTTAGACATTTTCACATTAGAGAAATAAAATGCCAAAGTGTACAATGAAAGTTAAGTCAAAATGATAGCATTAGATCCAGTGAACTTGGACATTAAAAGTCAAAGTTCTCAAGTTTTGAGTACACACGGACCTGCTGCCCAGCTCTTTGTAATGTTAATTTGTTCTTAAACAAAATAAATTTTACAATGCTTAAAGCTCACTACTAATTCTTTTGACACTTGAGAAAACTTGAGTGTTTGTAAAGATACATGTCACCTGCTGACTTTTGCTCAGTAATACCCTACTATTCAGTCTAGGTCTTTTTTTTTTTTTTTTTTTTAATTGTGCTCCTTCAGTCAAAAGCTGACACAACTGTCGAAATATAGTCACTCATACCCTAGTCAGTCACAGTTCGATAATGTGTCTGTCATCATGTTAAAACAGTCATTTGCTGACATATTTTATGGCCATGAACATGTTTCAGAAACCAGCAAAAAGGATTGGCCTTTAAAAAATAAGCAAGAGTAGCATTTCCTTCTAGTGAAACGACATATAATTTGAAATAATAGTGTGTCAATAGTAACTATAGGAAATTGCTAGAAAGTGGACATTTCCAAGTCCACTTTTACCTGGGAAAATGTAGTTCTTTTTAAACCAGCAAACACCTTATGAATTAAAAGCATCTTCGTCAGATTCTGAAAATGTTTATTGCACAAAGTTTGGAGTTCTGAACTTCTCTAAATATGTGGAAGAGCAGTTTTGTAAAGAATAAATGTTAATGCTGTACAAGATAGCATTCTATTCTCAATACCTTTTCATTTAGATTAGACCATGTTCAAACTGACTTTGGCATTTAATAACCTCTATCAAAAAGTGTAAGAAGAGTCAGGGAAAATTTATAGATAGAAACATAAACATCCACAAAGATCAGCTTGTGTTCAATGGTTTATTCCAAAAGCTCTTAAAATGTGTCACGGATAAGCTCTAATTATTTAATAGGTAGGAAACATTTCTGAAATAATAAAGCATAGACACGTCCAATAAGATTATATACAAATGCACACTAATTTTTTACATGTCATTGAAATTGGCAAAATGAATACTTTAGTGGATCCCTAAGTAGCTTATAAGAGTAGTATCTCTTCAGAGTGAAGAATTTACCTGCTAAAAATGCCTGCTAGTTCTCACTCTGCTTTAAAATTTATACAAAGAAAACCTCACATTCTGTTCATAATACTATTATATTTTGATTCATCAGAATATTCATATATAATTCCAAGATCTTGTTGAAATATGAAAATCATTAAATATTAAACTATAAAAATGGTTTACTTATTTTCTAAAATGCTTGCTAAATTAGCAAAGAGATCACAGTCCTGAAAACTATTTCATCAGTATTGGTGCCCTATTGGAGTCATGGGTAAAAATATCATATACTTATATGTTAAACATTCTTGAAATTGTAGTGACTCTCTTATCCAACAAGATTTGTTAGTTCTTTTTAAGCAATTATTTAAAAGTATTTCTATGTTCCTATTAACATAGACATTTAAATCTAGCATCAGGTCCGTAGCAAGCATGGAAAGCTAAACTATTTTACAGATGCTTATGTCCACAGAAGCAATTTTTATAGAAGAAAAATTATTTCACCTTATTTCACTTACTTGGTTTCTTTGTTCATTAAGCTAATTACTCTAGTCTACATTCATGCCTTTCATCTACTGTGTTTCTTCAGCTTGATCCTTTCCCAACCCTGAATCGACTGTTACTGCACAGTTGAAGCTGAACAGGAAGGAATTGCAGGTGTCAACTCACAGTTTACAAATATGACATCTCCTCTGGCATAGCTGGAAATATGAAATATTGATTTATGTGCAGTAAAAGGTCTTATAAAAATGATCACATACACATGAGAGATTAATGCGCAGGAGATCAATAGAAATTTCATTCTTGACGCTAGACTGTCACCTATGGTGAAATGCTAAAATACAGAAATCAATATTATCTATGAAATGTCAAATTTATTATAATTATGAGGATGAAAGCTGGCCAAGTGGCTCCCAGGAGAGAAGGAAGGATAGGTTACTGTGCTGAAGCATCCTTCATGTCCCTTGTTCACTTGCTGCCAATTTGAGAGCAATATTGGTGCAGGGGCTTTTCAGGCATTATGTACCGCTGTGTAGTAACAAATTCCTGCTGGAATATTTAACTCTTGAAACTGACAATAACACAAGTGTCTGCATAGTCAAAAGGTGCAGAACTTTTAGCTCCAAAATATGAACATTTTAAGCATATATTTAAATGTGGTATGTGTACCACAGCCCATTGCTGAGGAAAACTGAGCTTTTACAGACAGAAGATTAATAAGATCTTGGTGCAATTTTATTCAAGCTCATGTTCTTTTCTCGCCAGTGGTGGGGTGGGGGAGAGGGGGAAATCCTAAATTATCTATTAGTAGGCGTCACATTTTCTATAGTTTAAGCCATTAGCTTGATTCTTAGAAATTGCCATTCAATTTCCACCACTAGGCAGCAATTCTTTGAAAAGGTTTTTATGAGTTTGTGGCAGCTTACCAGTCTCATGTATCAAGTTTAACAGAGTCTTTGAAAAAGTAACAGAAAGCTAAAATTTTATGAGCCTATAAGAAAACAATAAAATGAGGGTATTTCGTCTTTCCTTTTAAGTGGGGAGGGGGATTTTTAGAAGTTGAAATTAAATAAAAGCATAAAAGAAAAAGTTCTTCTTTTCACATATTCTCCATGACTACAGAAAAGCAGAGGATTCAACCCTTATTAATAGTATTATTTTTCCTCATAACAAGTATGGTTTTACCAGTGAACGTCATGATGTTACACTGTAATTCTTGCAGAGATTGGGACTTGACCTGAGTACAAGGAGGATGAATGCATCTGACCGACAAGTGAATTAGGCATCTTGAAGGAAAATCCAGATTCCCTTGTAGGTGGTATAGGGTTGAATAGACTGTGTTATTTGCTGTCAATAAACACTATTTATAAAGCCCTTTTGATTCAAATTTTAATGATTCACAGTTTTAAATATAAGCAGTGTGCTCTGCCAACCAGGCCTAGAGGACAATATGAAAAGCTTGTTTGTTTTGTTACTCTGGTGCTTCCATTTAGAAAGTGCTCAGAAATTTGTGAAATGAGTGAAAGAGTGAATGACACATTAACTCATCCCATGGTGCTCTGGTACCACATGAGTTCTGGGGGATAGAATTTCTCCTCATTTGGACTTAATATTCTGTTTGTCTTTAGAATTATGATTCTCTTTTTCATTGTCTTCTCAGATCTAGATAACTCTTTGGTAACCAACACCTTAGTTGGATCATGGACTTGAGTACTAATTACTACATATCAAAATCTCAGAATGTAAAATCTGCTAGTATACATGCCTTTCATTATGAACCCTTCAACTTATGGTTCGTCATTGAATTTTTAATTGAAATTACATACAGTATGGAAAAGTTACTTTTGTTATTAGTGACATTAATTTGTTTTATAATAACTACCATGAGTTTAACAGTCTTATTTGTTATTCTATGTTTTCTTGAGTCTTCCTAGCTTTAAAATTATTTTAGAGCTTTATCTTTCATCTGATTCTTAGGGAGATGTTTCTTGTCTGTACTTGGATTTAGTTGGAGACATTTTGATTGAAGGGATATGTAAACACTAGCATGTAGCATTTATTCTGAGTTTTTAGGCATTGGTTTAAAAATTGAGCAGTGCCATTTCAACTAGTGACAATCAAGCCCCTCTCCCACTAGTAAATTGCCATTTTTCTAGAGTTTTGGTTTTTCAGTGCTGTTATCTAAGGCTATTGTTTTGTTCTTGGCATTTATTTTCCAAGTATTGCTTCTACATTAATCTTGGAGGAACACCTTTCACAAGTGCTACAGTGCTGGCAGAATTAGACATCGCTTACAGAGGAAAACAAAGAGGAGTCACAGGGAGGTTTTGCAAATGCTGAGCAAGACCCCATGTGAATGTCGTTTATGCCAGTCCGTGTTAGTTGAATATTTACTATATGCAGGAAACTGGGATGAAAAGCTGCAAAGGGCACAGACAGAACTCTCAAGGAGTTCACAAAATAGTACAAATTGGGTAATATTTAGAAATGGGAAATATTTAGAAAAGGAAATTGCAAGACGTGGAACCCATACAAGCTATCCTGAATCTTTGGATTGGTACACTGTAGGCTCAAATAAAAACCTATTTCCATATCCTTTAGAAAAGAGTTAGTCCACAGACATTCCAGAGACATGAAACACAAAATCATTTCTCATCTTTTATTACTGAATTATTTACTTTTCCTAAATATTATCTCTTTTTGCCAAAGTTGTAGGATTATTATTACTGCCAGATATGATGGAGGATTCATAAACTTTCCTCCAGTTGGTAATATAAACACTTTTTTTTCTAAATCTGGAAAAGAGATACAAATTTATTTACTTTTTAAAAAATGCTGTAGCATTTACACGATTTATAAATAGAGATTTGGGAAGGTTTTCCACTCTACACAGCTTCTTAAGGCTTTTTTTTTTTCCTCTTCTGTACCTCAAGTACCCAAAGCAGTTAAAGTTAATACTTAATGCAACCCAGTTGAAGAGATAGGCATTTCTTGCAGTCAGGTCTCAATTAAGAGATAAAAGACAAAAAGTGCAAAGCGCTTGTTAAAGCTAAGAATACAAGGCCAGCCATGGATGTGCTTGAAGCTGTCCATAGCGATAACTGGATAGTCAGCTGGAATCTCCTTGAATTGAAGTGGGTGCTCTAACTTATCAAATTCCACATATGGGGAAATTATTGGTGCCTACAGTGGTGATTAACACTAACCCACTGGGTCAGAAACAAGCTGGGATAAAGGTGAAAACTCTATCTGACTATCAACACCAAATACATCCATTTAGAGAAAGATAGCAGAGGGTTTTTTCTTTTTTTATATCTTCAGTTGTGCAGGTTGTCAGGCTGGTCACACAGTTAACGCTGCATAGAGTGCTCTCTATAATGTGCAAATTACAGTGCACATTAAAATGTAATCTACTTTAATAAGTCACATGAAGATTACATTTTAAGATAATTGTTTGTGTGTTTATGCTACACACCAAAAATATTTTCCTGCTTTGTTTACAGTATTTTCCCTTTGCCTTTAAACATAATGATTGCAACCATTAGCACTAAATAACTCCCTCTTTCAAATGGTTGGGGGCGAAGTTATGGAGATTCAAATTTTGGATTCCTGGAACCATGGTTCATAATATAATGTTCAAACTGCTTGATCGTATTGAATTTCCCAAAGTTAAACTTGTTATGCTGTTATGATCATCAAAAACCTCACTGGGCACCAACAATTAGAACACTTGAATTATGCAGATAGTTTTATAAAGTTGCCCCCTTTCCAGTCCTGTGTAGACAAAAATATTTGAGAGATGACAATTTTTGAAATATTTATAATGAACATTATATCCTTGGCTTTCTGGCAGATCTGTCCACTTGGAATATGGCCAATTATCAATGATTTATTAGAATAGGTGAAAAGGAAATTAGAGGAAAATGGAAATGACAAATAATCTCCAAATTTCACATTGTTGATTCATTTAAAAGTGCTTTTCCACTCTGCCACCAGTAAAATCATTTACAAGTGATGACATTTAACTGAAAAGATTTTCATCTCTTTTTTTTCCCATCTTATCCATCTTGTGAAGGAAGTACCAATGAATGCGAAAATAACCCATAGGGTCAAGAGGCAAAATAAGTCCTTATTAGTCTATGTAGATGTTGTGCACTCAGTGAGAAGCAAAATGACTGTCCCGGAGTTAATACCCAACAAATATTTCTATGGATGAATAAACAGAGAATTGAAAATATAACTGAATTTTGAGTTGACTTAACTATGCATTTTTAAAATCTGGAAATTATTATAATTCTCAAAACTTGCTGCATTATTTTGGTTTGCTTTACAGAGAGCCTGTCTTTGAAGAACAGACACGTGGCTTAATCATATATGACCACTTATTTAGTTGTATTAATGTCTTTAGTTGTATTAAAGTATAATATATATATTTAGTTGTATTAAATATAATATATATATTTCCCAGAAAGATTGTATGTAATAGCCTTCCTCTGGAGCCATGGGACCCTAGTTTAATGTGCTTGTTTCCTCAATAATCTCTAGATTAACAGGTAAAATTTCTGATCTACATTCTGTTGAAATAATTTAGTAATCTTTGTTTTCATCTGCTTGACTATCATGACAAGAGATTCTGACATTCTGGAAAAGTAATGAAGAAATATATTGAGAGAAGTATTTCAGTTCCAGGTGATACGAAACCCAATCGGAACAGACTGCAGAAAAAAATATTAGTTTATATAAAGTAATGTAACTGAAAATTTGGCAGGAGGTCTTCAGTCATAGCTAGATACAGGAGCTCAAAATAATGCCATCAGAATTCAGACTTTCTTTATCTTTTGGCCACGATTTCCTCTGTGTTGGCTTCCTACTCAAGTAGCTCTTCCCATAGAAAGGTTAGATGTTCCTCAGCAGCTCAAAGCTGCCTTATTACTAAACTCAATCCAATGAAAAGAGAATCTCCATTCTAATACTCTTAACAAAAGCTCTGCAGCTGGAGCTTCCTTGACTTGCTTGGGTGCTGTGCCTGTCTTTGACCCAAACATTCTGACCAGACAAATGGAACATGCATTTGTAATGTCTGGATCACATGCCCTTTCCTAATTCAATTTGTGTTGCCTGTGGGATATGATGCTCTGTCTTCGGTCCTATGTCTAATGCTTGGATTCAGGAGTAATATTAGTATGAGCTGAATCACAGGAATTGAGTGGAAAAAAAGATGGCTCTCTAGGAAACATAAAGTTATATTTCTAGAAGAAAGAATGGATCTTGGGGTGACAGGAACAATAGATGACATTGCAAGAAGTGTAGACAAAAAATAGAAATATTAGAAAAAGGATTGCAAAGAATGAAAACCTATGAAAGCTCTGAAATCATATCTACTAAATAACTGAAGTTTTCTCAAAGGCTATATCCAACTACTCTACCAAAAACTGTAGAGCGTTACTAAAGATCCAGATCTACCAAAATATTTTGGAATATATTTAATTCTGTAGTTGAGAAATGTGGTCAGTACTTTATTTTTGACATTGGTCAGACTAGGAGAGGAACCAGCATATACAGATTTTCCTATTTTTAATTTAATCTGGACTTTGGTTTTGAAGGCAACTGAGAGTCAAAGCTGGGGATGAGCGGAAGTGGCACACTTTCCCCACAGAAGAGACTCTTCTGTATGCTGATTGCTCACACCACATTGAATTCCCTTGCCCCTAGAGGACATTATTTTTAACATCAGGAATAAAATTACATTATTGAATGAGAATGGGAAGAGGAGGAAACCAATCACCTAGATGAGGTTCAGTAGATTAGCTAAAATAATACTCTGGTATGAGATCTCATCAATAACATTAAGCAACATTCTATTTAGACTCTTAACAAGACTTAATAGATTTAAAAGATAGCATCTGAAAATTTTGGCATCTAGAATAAATTAATTTAAATTTAACATAATTTGTGAATAAAATCTTTTGTTTTATACTTTATACCTTTGTTTAGAACTTTTGTCTTATTCAACTTTTCTTTGTCCTTTGGAACCTACTACTGAAAGAAGAAATTTTTCTTTATATTCTATTGTTTCTAACAAAAGAAGACATTCTTCCATCACAATTTTAAGCACTATTTTACCAGAATTTCAAAATTCTAGATTTTAGGAAAACAGTTAAATCCCTGTAATCTTGGTATGATTGAATAGACTTGGGCTTATAAATCTGTTTTTTAAATGATTTTCCATAATTCCTTCTCGATCTACTGTTATGAATACTCAGCATTTCTTTTTAGCAAGTCATCAGGTTGTTCTCAATTGTGCCAAACCTGGTAGCCTATTGCACTTTTTAATCATTTTCTAAATTATCTCAGGTCAATATTTATTTGCATTTGGAACATTTTATATATGGAATTAAGATGATATTATAACACTAGTGTTGAGTTTTAGATAAGGCATTACATTTCAGTTTATTGTGACTTGTTTTCACGTTTCCCAGGCAGTTTAATCTGGACTGACTTTTATGAGCAGGCATCTGTGTGCTGTAGTTGAGGGGCAGCCAAAAGGCCCTCTGGACCTACTAAAACTTCCTTTATCACAGAGTCTCTTGAAACAAGTACCATAATTCCCATCAAGTGAGCCACCTTATCATTAACTCATGATTCCTAGAAAGCCCTGTGAGGATAACATATACGGTCATTAACAGAGGCACTAACATTTGAAGCCAGCAAAGATGTGGGTGCTGGAAAGGAAACTAGTGAAGGATAGGGTCTCAAGCCCTGTGAGATGCAGAGGAAGACCCTGTTTAATTGCAGAAAAAGAAATAGCTTCAAAATTTGCCTTCTTCATCATTTTGTGTATATTAGACTCTAAGGTGAGATATTATTAATAAATTGTCTTAAGATACAAACATTTTCTATAATATTTAATACATAGAATGTATTAAATCTTTTGGAATATATGGTTCTTTGTTTCAAAGATTCTTTGTTTGCTTATATGTTCATTCTTTCGTTTAACAAAAGCTGTTTTTTAAATTTACTGTATGCCAGATATTGTCCTAATTGTATTACATGTATGATCTCATTTAAGTCTTCTAAACTACCCTTTGAGACAAATAGTATTTTTATTCACATTTTACAAAATGAAAAGACTAGCATAGATATTAAATCAGCAAGGTCACATAGCTAGCAAATGATGTGTGTAGGAGTTGAGGAGGGTTGAAGCACAGCAAACAAGTACATGAAAAACTAGTACATGTTTAAAAAAGTCAAAATAGTTGATGTGACAGAGTGATGGGGTTTGGATGCAGGAGGGTAGGAATTATCATGTGTCAATCAGGTGGTTAGGGAAAGATATGGGAGGAGGTGACATTTGAGAGAAGACCTGTAGGATGAGTAGCAATGAGCTACACAAACACTAGTGCAAACTTCCTGAAGCAGAAAGAAGCTTAGTATGTTTGATGAAAATAAAAGAGAACCCCTGTTAGCCATGTCTGAAGAACAGTCCTTCTCCTGCAAAACCTAGTCTATTTAGAGATCTAGCGAGATCAGAGGAAGAACAAGTAGTTATTTTTTAAGTTCTGTTCAGTGTTGTTCATTATCTCTGGAATCAGCATGTCTTGGGTACTGGGGTGTCTTTTCTTTTTTTGGATTTCACATAGAATCTCTCTCTCTAGAGTTTCTTATCCAAATACTCATTGGTGTACACACTAAGTCTCCACAGCGTTTGACTAAGAAGCAATTTCTTTCCATATTCAGTTTCTATTAAGATTGGAGTCTGGACTTGATTAAGAAAAAACATGTTTCTTTAATTCACTCAAACACTAATTGAGGGCCTACTATATATAATTAAGGTAATATCAAAATGAATTTGTCATGGATAGTATCCTTAAGAAGTTTAAAGTCCAATATAATAGATATTTTAAAAATACATATTATTTAAAAAATATTTACCTTATTTAATTTTTTATATCCCATCAATCTTTTTGCACTGTGATTCCACCATCCCCAGAGCCCATGGACTACTCAGAGAAGATAAAGAAGTTATTATTCAGGCTTAAGTTTCAAAAGTGATTTTAAGTTAAAGAGACAAGAATATTAAAAACCAAGCTTTGTTGAGAAAGAAAATGGCTTTCAAAGATTCAAAAGGTTGCCTTTATATAGCAGGAGCAAAACTTGGAGATCTTAGTGTCTTATTATAATGTATGGAGATTATAAGACATGATGTAAGAAAAGTTCTTACTCAAGTAGCAGAGAAAATTTTTTGTTGTTGTTCTGGGGGTATAAAAGCACAGAAAGAAGGGCATTCCTCAGGTGGCTCAAAGCTTGTCTTTGGCTTTGGCCCTAGAAGGTGGTTATAGAAAGACAGAGAGATGAAAGCAATATAAACTGAGATAGAAGCTAAAAGCTAGGAGATTTTGTGCCTTCATTTTTCTTAGGAACTATGGGAGGAAGACTGTCACAGTGGGCTACCATGTACCTGTGAGCACAACACAAATTTAGGGGGTGCTAGTAAAATTATAGTCTATCTCAATTGTGCCACTGGAGTTGTTCATTGCTTAACTGTAATTCTGAATATGGCTTCTTTGACTACCTCTCGTCATAGCACAGAAATGGCTGCATGGGATGTTTAGGAAAAGAGGGACCTGGATTAATTCTCATGAGTCTCCTTCTTTCCATGTGTGATGGAAGGGATTTGAAAAATTTCCACCTGTCTCCAGCTGAGGAGTGCAGAAGGAAGATGATAATGTAGGGGATTAAATGGGAATCATGGCCAGACCACAGGAGATTTGTAACCCCAATGAGAAATGATGAGGTGTCCTATACAACAGATAGATGGACAAGTTTCCTGGGAGAAATCACAATTCCTTTCTCTAAGGAGAGAATAGAATAGACAAATTAAAACTGTAGCCACTTTAGCACCGAAGCCAGTGAGGACAGAGACTGCTTGTTCCCCACAGGCTAGTGGGTTGAAAACCAAAAGGGAAGTAGATCACAAGATCCCTTCCTCAATGCCATGAGGTGTGGCTAGCTTCTCTTCATACCCAGGTGCCAACTTGGGAAGGAAAAGAGGTGCCTTGAAAGGGAGTTGAACTTTGAATTGTCTTCATAATTACCAGAAATGGATGATTCTGAGCCAGAGGAGATAGAATTAATATTAGTATTTGGTAAGATGGAGGATTTTATTAACTTTTTCCCCCTGGATCCATCTCACAATAAATAAAAATAGTATTTTTTTCCTCCCACCTCCATATACGTATATGGGACTAAACATAAAGCAAGATACCTGACAAAATTTCAATAAAGTGGGTTTGAGTTCAGAAGAGAATCAGATTCTTTATAGCTAGGGGTAATCTAGTTTTATTAAATCCTGTGTGCTGCTTTTGTTTTCTTAACTCTAAAGAGGATTGACAACAATGGATGTTCAGTTAATTTGTGTAGTTGTAGCTCTTTTTGCTCTATTGATCAACTTTCAAGATTCATTTGGATTTTGAATACGTAGTGCTTTCGATAATTAAAGAGGGATTAGTTTTATTACTATGAGTTGGAGTTCATTTTGTTTTCCAAATGTATTAGATTTCTCCACTGTGTAGAGAAAGCAGAGGCCTAGATAGTTTTTCACTGACACGGGGGGTTCATTGCCTAGTGCCAACCAATTTGTTTTGAGGTTTTCCAGAGAAAATTAGGTTGGGGCAAATGGAATCTTTTACGGGTATCTGCAATAAACCCAATTTAAATTTCTAGCAATAATTTAAAAAGTTGGTTCACTCTGGTAAAATTTTGGTTTTATCTTCTGTTTCTTGTTAACTCTTTTGAGAACTTTCTTCCAAAAATTGTGTTCCTAAGGTTAGTCACAAGGGATATTTAAAATGTTTATCAACTGATTGATGTATCTTATTAAGAGCCAAACAGGGTCATCACAGACTGGAACAAATTAATATGGCTCTCTACACTGGAGCTAGGAGATTGTCAGTCCTGGTTTGGGCTAAATAACTTCAGCTTGATTTATCATTTATTAGGGTTGTAATAGTAGTACTAAAAGTTGATATTGTTATGGAAAATAGAGTTTTCTAATTCTGTCCTCACTTTTTTTGGAAGAAAGCACATATCACCCCATTTCTGAGGTCCTGAGCCATGCACAACTAGGATAATAGAGTTATTTTACTTACTTGTTCTATGTTTAGTTTGGGAAATGCAGACAAAAGAGAAAGATATTTTTGTAGCATACTAACAAGAGTTTGTAGTGAAGAAAATCAGCAGGAAAGGACTGGATTGGTGTTATAAATTATTTTCATGGAGGCTAAACTGGGAGGGGCAATTTTCCTTCATCTCCTTCCCCAGAATCTGGAAGTCTGCTCCCTTTCCCTCAGCTTTGCTGGAGGATGAACTACATGGACCAAAGCATAGTGAAGAGAGACTCAGAAACCTGTTGGAGCTCAGAAGAAGTAAAATGCAAGGAGATTTTGGAGGACATGGAGAGGAGAGGTCAGAGAGAAAGTGTCTCTTAATGTTCATAGGAAACAGACTCAGTGTGACTGACAGGCAACTGCTGGCACAAATAAATATTTTCCATCAGCTCTTGGACACTTTGTTTGCTTGTCCAATAGTAGTGTTTTTATGTAGTGCACTGTGCATTTTTATTCTGTCTAATATTAAGGGTATAGCTTAATATTTTGTGTGTGTTTCATTTTCCTATGGTGAAAAGTTTGAGAATTATGTTACAATTTTGTTTTACTAACAGCACCTAGCACAGTGTCTGAAACATTCTTGGTAAATGAACAAATCACAGTGGGTGAAATTCCACAAATTGCATATTTGTATTTTATGACTCTGAGCATCAGCTTTTCATTTAGGTATTGGCCAGTTGATCCCTCTAGGGGGACTTTGAGATCCAAGTGATCAAGGTGATCAAAATGAAATTTGTGTTTGTAATTTGATGCAAGTCTCCTTAAGAGCAAACTCCAAATGTTGTATGAGGTTATCAAATTAGAGAGGAAAAGAAACATGATAAATGTCAAGTGACCTAGTTTATTATAGAACAAAAATCAAATGAGCTATTGTGTTTACAGTAGGTTGTTAAAAGACTGGTAAAATTTGTTGAACTTTTCTTCAGCAGAGATAAACATTTATTTTTTATTTTATTTATTTTTAACATCTTTATTGGGGTATAATTGCTATACAATGTTGTGTTAGTTTCTGCTTTATAACAAAGTGAATCAACTATACATATACATATATCCCCATATCTCCTCCCTCTTGTGTCTCCCTCCCACCCTCCCTATCCCACCACTCTAGGTGGTCACAAAGCACTGAGCTGATCTCCCTGTACTATGCAGCTGCTTCCCACTAGCTATCTGTTTTACATTTGGTAGTGTATATATGTCCATGCCACTCTCTCACTTTGTCCCATCTTCCCCTTCCCCTTCCTCGTGTCCTCAAGTCCATTCTCTTCGTCTGCGTCATTATTCCTGTCCTGTCCCTACGTTCTTCAAAACCATTTTTTTTTTTTAGATTCCATAAATATGTGTTAGCTTATGGTATTTGTTTTTCTCTTTCTGACTTACTTCACTCTGTATGACAGACTCTAGTTCCATCTACCTCACTACAAATAACTCAGTTTTGTTTCTTTTTATGGCTGAGTAATATTCCATTGTATATATGTGCCACATCTTCTTTACCCATTCATCTGTTGATGGACACTTTGGGTGCTTCCATGTCCTGTCTATTGTAAATAGAGCTGCATTGAACATTGTGGTACGTGACTCTTTTTGAATTATGGTTTTCTCAGGGTATATGCCCAGTAGTGGGATTGCTGGGTCATATGGTAGTTCTATTTTTAGTTTTTTAAGGAACCTCCATACTGTTCTCCATAGTGGCTGTGTCAATTTACATTCTTACCAACAGTGCAAGAGGGTTCCCTTTTCTCCACACCCTCTCCAGCATTTATTGTTTCTAGATTTTTTGATGATGGCCATTCTGACCGGTGTGAGATGATATTTCATTGTAGTTTTGATTTGCATTTCTCTAATGATTAATGATGTTGAGCATTCTTTCATGTGTTTGTTGGCAATCTGTATATCTTCTTTGGAGAAATGTCTATTTAGGTCTTCTGCCCATTTTTGGTTTGGGTTGTTTGTTTTTTTGATATTGAGCTGCATGAGTTGCTTGTATGTTTTGGAGATTAATCCTTTGTCAGTTGCTTCATTTGCAAATATTTTCTCCCATTCTGAGGGTTGTCTTTTGATCTTCTTTATGGTTTCCTTTGAAGTGCAAAAGCTTTGAAGTTTCATTAGGTCTCATTTGTTTATTTTTGTTTTCATTTCCATTTCTCTAGGTGGGTCAAAAAGTATCTTGCCGTGATTTATGTCATAGAGTGTTCTGCTTATGTTTTCCTCTAAGAGTTTTATAGTGTCTAGCCATACATTTAGGTCTTTAATCCATTTTGAGTTTATTTTTGTGTACGGTGTTAGGGAGTGTTCTAATTTAATTCTTTTACATGTAGCTGTCCTATTTTCTCAGCACCACTTATTGAAGAGGCTGTCTTTTCTCCATTTTATATTCTTGCCTCCTTTATCAAAGATAAGGTGACCATATGTGCATGGGTTTATCTCTGCGCTTTCTATCCTGTTCCATTAATCTATATTTGTTTTTGTGCCAGTACCATACTGTTTTGATTACTGTAGCTTTGTAGTATAGCCTGAAGTCTGGGAGCCTGATTCCTCCAGCTCTGTTTTTCTTTCTCAAGATTACTTTGACTATTCGGGGGTCTTTTGTGTTTCCCTACAAATTGTGACATGTTTTGTTCCAGTTCTGTGAAAATGGCCTTGGTAGTTTGATAGGGATTGCATTGAATCTGTAGATTGCTTTGGGTAGTATAGTCATTTTCACAATGTTGATACTTCCAATCCAGGAACATGATATATCTCTCCATCTGTTTGTATCATCTTTAATTTCTTTCATCAGTGCTTTAGAGTTTTCTGCATACACGTCTTTTGTCTCCTTAGGTAGGTTTATTCCTAGGTATTTTATTCTTTTTTTGCAGTGGTAAATGGGAGTGTTTCCTTAATTTCTCTTTCAGATTTTTCATCATTAGTGTATAGAAATGCAAGAGATTTATGTGCATTAATTTTGTATCCTGCTACTTTACCAAATTCATTGATTAGCTCTACTAGTTTTCTGGTAGCATCTTTAGGATTCTCTATGTATAGTATCATGTCATCTTCATACAGTGACAGTTTTACTTCTTTTCCGATTTCAGTTCCTTTTATTTCTTTTTCTTCTCTGATTGCTGTGGCTAAAACTTGCAAAACAATGTTGAATAACAGTGGTGAGAGTGGGCAACCTTGTGTTGTTCCTGGCCTTAGAGGAAATGGTTTCAGTTTTTCAACATTGAGAACAATGTTGACTGTGGGTTTGTCATATACGGCCTTTATTATGTTGAGGTAAGATCCCTCTGTGCCTACTTTCTGGAGAGTTTTTATCATAAATGGGTGTTGAATTTTGTCAAAAACTTTTTCTGCATCTATTGAGATTACCCCATGGTTTTATCCTTCAATTTGTTAATATGGTGTTTCACATTGTTTGATTTGCGTATATTGAAGAATCCTTGCATTCCTGGTATAAACCCCACTTGATCATTGTGTATGATCCTTTCAATGTGCTGTTGGATTCTGTGTGCTAGTATTTTGTGGAGGATTTTTGCATCTATGTTCATCAGTGATATTGGCCTGTAGTTTTCCTTTTTTGTGACATCTTTGTCTGGTTTTGGTATCAGGGTGTTGGTGGCCTCGTAGAATGCGTTTGGGAGTGTTCCTTCCTCTGCTATATTTTGGAAGAGCTTGAGAAGGATAGGTGTTAGCTCTTCTCTAAATGTTTGATAGAGTTCGCCTGTGAAGCCGTCTGGTCCTGGGCTTTTGTTTGTTGGAAGATTTTTAATCACAGTTTCAATTTCACTGCTTGTTATTGGTCTGTTAATATTTTCTATTTCTTCTTGGTTTTGTCTCAGAAGGTTGTGCTTTTCTAAGAATTTGTCCATTTCTTCGAGGTTGTCCATTTTACTGGCATATAGTTGCTTGTAGTAATCTCTCATGATCCTTTGTATTTCTGCAGTGCCAGTTGTTATTTCTCCTTTTTCATCTCTAATTCTGTTGATTTGAGTCTTCTCCCTTTTTCTCTTGATGAGTCTGGCTAATGGTTTATCAATTTTGTTTATCTTCTCAAAGAACCAGCTTTTAGTTTTATTGATCTTTGCTATCGTTTCCTTCATTTCTTTTTCATTTATTTCTGGTTGAATCTTTATGATTTCTTCCTTCTGCTAACTTTGGGTTTTTTTTTGTTCTTCTTTCTCTAATTGCTTTAGGTGTAAGGTTAAGTTGTTTATTTGAGATTTTTCTTGTTTCTCGAGATGGGATTGTATTGCTATAAATTTCCCTCTTAGAACTGCTTTTGCTGCCCCCCTTGGTTTTGAGTCGTCGTGTTTTCATCGTCATTTGTTTATAGATTTGTTTTGATTTCCTCTTTGATTTCTTCAGTGATCTCTTGGTTATTTAGTAGTGTATTGTTTAGCCTCCATGTGTTTTTATTTTTTACAGATTTTTTCCTGTATTTCATATCTAGGCTCATAGCATCATGGTCAGAGGTAATCTTTTAGATAGTAATATATTGACATAAGATCATTTTAGCTGCCTGCCCTTTGGAACACTTTTGGCCAATTAATTTATTAATTTCACAAATAATATGTTTCTACTGTGTGCAAGTCACTATTAGCCAGGCTAACAATTGAGTAGTGAACAAAATGCTTTCCTGTCCTGGTGGAGCTTACATTCTAGTGGGAAGCACAAAAAATAAACAGGGTAAATAAATAAATTACAAAATATAGTCTGTTACTCCTACCTGAAACTATGTACAAGCATTAACTCCAAATGGATCAAAGAACTAAAATATGAGAATTAAAACTATAAAACTGTTAGAAGAAATCACAGGATTAAAGTTTCAGAACCTTAGATTAAGCATGGGATTCTTACATATGACACCAAAAGCACAAGTGATTAAAGAAAAGTAGATAAATTGGATTTCAGGAAAATTAAAACTTTTTGCACATCAAAGGACACCAGAAAGACAATCAAAAGAATGGGAGAAATACTTATAAATCATATGTCTGATAAGGTCCTAGAATGCAAAATATATTTTAAAAAACCCTTACAATTTAACAACAGAAACACAAACATCTCAGTCAAAAAATGGGCAAAGGACTTCAGTAGACATTTTTCCAAAGAAGATATACAAATGTTGAGAAAAGACGCTCAACATAATTAGTCCTTAGGGAAACACAATAAACACAGCAAGATGCCATTCCACACCCACTGGGGATGGTGAAAACCACCACCACCACCACCAACAACGGAAAATAAGTGTTGGTCAGGATGTGAATAAATTGGTACCCTTGTGTATATTGCTGGTGGGAATGTAAAATTGTGCAGCCACTGTGGAAAACAGTTTGGCAGTCCCTCAAAACTGCAGAATTACCATATGATCCAGCAACTCCATTCCTAGGTGTATATGCAAAAGAATTGAAAACAGGTATTCAAACAAAACTTGCCCATGGATGTTCATAGCATCACTATTTACAGTATCCAAAACGTGGAAGTAACACAAATGTCCATTAATGGGTAAACGGATAAAGACAATGTGGTGAATGTGGTGTACCAGTACAATGGAATATTATGCCACAAAATGGAATGCAATACCGATACATGCTACAATATGGATAAACATTGAAAACATTATACTATGTGAAAGAAACTGAACAGAAAAGATCACATATTGTATATTTCAATTTATATGAAATATCCAGAATAGGCTATAGAATAGGTGATAGAATTTGATGATGGGTTATGTATGCTATCTTAAGAAAGAAGAGTGAGGAGTATTCAAAATTTTTGGTCTGAACAACTGGAAAAATGAAGTTGCTATTTGCTGAGATAAGGATTGTGAGAGGAGGAGGTCTTGGGAATAATCAAGACCTTGATTTTGGAGATAGGTTCAAAAGACCTATTTGATACCCAAAGGGAAGGTATTGAGTAGGTAGCTGACTATATGAGTCTGGTGTTCAGGGGAGTGGTCTGGACTCCCCAAGAAAAAAGCAATATTCAAACCTTGAGACTTGAATGAGATCACCTGAGTATGGTTAGACATACAAAGAGTTACAAAGACTGAGTGCTGGCATTTCAACCTTTAGAGGTCAAGGAGGTGAGAGACTGCAAAGGAGCCCGAGAAGAAGCAAACTTGGATTTCATCCCATTCAGATGGCTTTAATTGTTTTTTTTTTCAGGTAGTTACTAAACATACATCACCAGCCCCAACCTCCCCCTAAGCCCTAGACTGTATTTTTCACTGTCATTTTAACACCATACTTTGGTTCTGACAGAGCCTATAACTCAATGTACTATGATGCCAATTCTCTTTCAACCCCTTTTTTCAACTTAGTCCTCACTGCTGCCTTCGGTATGCTGACAATGGCAGTACCATTCCCCACGCGACGCAGGCTTGAAATATCAAAACCACACACGACTCTTTTTCCTTTGATCCTGACAGCATCATAATCCAGACTCTCCTCTGGACCATTACAATAAGTTTCCAAGCTATCTCTCTGCTTCTTCTAGCTCTCCCTTTGAACCAATCCTGTGCACTGCTGTAAGTTTAACTTTCCTAAAGCAGATCTCAGTAATGCTACTCTCCACTCAAACTCCTCAGTATATCCTCTTTGCTACCAAATGAACATTTCAAGGCCTTTCTGAATGCAGCCACATCTTCATTTACAATCTTGTGCTCACTGCCCCCTGTACACACACTTCTGCAAACACTAAACTCTTCTGTTCGTTGTCCCTTTACTGTCACTCTACCTTATTCCTTAATCGTTGTTTAAATCCTAGCCGTCTTTCCAGGCCCATTTCACATATGGCACTCAAACCTGGACCACCTAACTTTTATTAATCCCTAGTCCACATGAACTGTCTCATGCCCCTGAGAAGATTTTATGTAGACGTTTCTTATAACCCAGTGGAGTATGGTTAGTTTTGTCAGTTGAGAATCTATGCCTTCTTCTAGTAACAACATCTTTAATTTCTCTTGGGGGAGCTATTTATTCCATGTTCTTCTCTCAGATGATTTGGGTGGTGTTAAGGGCATTCCTCTTGATAACAGAGATGGTTACAGATCCCAGGCCTGCCCCAACAGCCCCTTAAATGCTTCAGGGATGAACGGGCAGCACAAACTTGGTAGGCAAATCACTTTGTATTGCTTGCCCTGCTTTACTTTTCATTATAGCCCTTATCATAATAATTTTACATGTTTATTTTGATATTTGTCTAATGTATATTTTCCCCACTAGAATATGAACTACATGAGGGCAGAAGCTTTGTCTATTTTGTTCAGTACCCAAACCCTTAAGCCTGCAACACTGCCTAATACTTAGTATGTGCTTAATATTTTGTTAAATGACTGAATAAATCAGTGGCACCAGCCCAGGTTTACTCTAAGAACTAAAAACACTCTTTGAACATAAACCACAGCAAGATATGTTTTGACCCACCTCCTAGAGTAATGGAAATAAAAACAAAAATAAACAAATGGGACTTAATTAAACTTAAAAACTTTTGCACAGCAAAGGAAACCATAAACAAGACAAAAAGACAAAATAGACATTTCACCAAGGAAGACATATAGATGGCCAAGAGACACATGAAAAGATGCTCAACATCATTAATTATTAGAGAAATGCAAATCAAAATTACAATGAGGTATCACCTCATGCTGGTCAGAATGGCCATTATCAAAAAAATCTAGAAACACTAAATGCTGGAAAGTGTGTGGTGAAAAGGGAAACCTCCTGCACTGCTGATGGGAATGTAAATTGATACAGCCACTATGGAAAACAGTATGGAGGTTCCTTAAACAACTAAAAGTAGAACTACCATATGACCCAGCAATCCCACTACTGGGCATATACCCTGAAAAAACCATAACTCAAAAAGAGACATGTACCACAGTGTTCATTGCAGCACTATTTACAATAGCCAGGACATGGAACCAATCTAAATGCCCATCAACAGATGAATGGATAAAGAAGATGTGGCACATATATACAATGTAATATTACTCAGCCATAAAAAGAAATGAAATTGAGTTATTTGTAGTGAGGTGGATGGACCTAGAGTCTGTCATACAGAGTGAAGTAAGTCAGAAAGAGAAAAACAAATACTGTATGCTAACACATATATATGGAATCAAAAAAAAAAAGGGTAGTACTGATGATCCTAGTTGCAGGGCAGGAATAAAGACATAGGCATAGAGAATGGACTTGAGGACACGGGGTGGGAGGGGGAAGCTGGGGCGAAGTGAGAGTAGCATCGACATATATACACTACCGAATGTAAAATAGATAGCTAGTGGGAAGCAGCCGCATAGCACAGGGAGATCAGCTCGGTGCTTTGCAATGACCTAGAGGGGTGGGATGGCGGGGATGAGAGGGAGGTTCAAGCGGGAGGGGATATGGGGATATATGTATGCATATGGCTGATTCACTTTGGTGTACAACAGAAACTGAGTATTGTGAAGCAATTATATTCCAATAAAGATCTATTAAAAAAAAAGAACTCTCAGGAAAAAGACTTGCCTATCTCTGTGTTTGACAATCTGGTAGAATATAAGTGTGGAACTATTAGTGGTTATTTTGCTAACACATTAGAGGGCCTGCCTGAGAAATTAAGCCAATCCTGAATCAAGGGGAGCTAAGAATTAGCCAAAGACAGATTTCTATCAACATGGTTTGAATGCCTAGATCCAGCTGTGTCTGGACTTACTAATGCTTGTGGAATTTGCAATTTGTGAAGCAATATATTCTGCCTTTCCCAATATCTTTTTTTTTTTCTCTTAAGCCAATCTTAGTCATTTGCAATGTTGAGTTCTCATATATGGCTTTTATCATTCTCTAATCTGTACAGTGTATCATAGATTTGGAAATTTTTTACCTCCTCTGTTGTACTGTAAGCTATCTGAGGGTAAACACTGCGCCTTATAATCACCTTTACATTTCACATAGTATTGATCTACTGATTTCTTGTAGTCAGTTGGTAAACATTTGATAAACAGTTGTTGAATTAAAATGAAATTGTTTTTATTTGAAAGTCAGAAATAGAATTTCTTGAATAATATTTTGAAGACAGATATTAATATTCCTGAACAAAATGTTTGCATTATGTCCACTTTTTAGTGTTCTTTTAAAGGATAAATTTCAATCACTTCAAAACATGTTTTCACTAGCATTTTGTATTATATTCTATAATAACTTATCAGTCACACTAGAATTTTGGATAAGAGTCTGTAAAGGAGTTTGATAAAATTTGGCTCCTTGGGGCTTCCCTGGTGGCACAGTGGTTGGGAGTCCGCCTGCCGATGCAGGGGACACGGGTTCGTGCCCCGGTCCGGGAAGATCCCACATGCCACGGAGCGGCTGGGCCCGTGAGCCATGGCCACTGAGCCTGCGCGTCCGGAGCCTGTGCTCCGCAACGGGAGAGGCCACAACGGTGAGAGGCCCGCGTACCGCAAAAAAAAAAAAAAAAAAAAATCCTAAATGGAACCCAGTACAATCTCATTAATAATACAAAGCACTTAAATAACTAGTGTGTCTATGTGCTTGCCAGTATTACCACATCATCAAGAAAGTGAAAAATGGAGATACATGTTAGGTATTATATCCTCAAAGGTAGCAAACTTATGAACTGATTAGTTCAAGTAGGTAAATGAAGGCAAGAAGTGTGGATTACTTCATGGAAAGTAACAAGTAAGCCTATTGGTAGCTCACCTGTCTGCTTGTTGTATGGTAAAGAAGAGATATATATTAAAGGGTGCTACTAGGAATAATAAATCTGCATCCTCATAAAAACCTCAGAGCAAAATTGTGCGGGTTATCAAGTCAGGGAATGTGTCTTAAATTCCTAGTCACTGTAGTGTTACAGGCACATTGTTGATTGCTAAAGATATTCACTGAATGTCAGAATGCTTAAAGGCGAGAAAATGTGCAAAAGTAGAAAATTGTAATATAAGCCAGAAACAATGTGTAGTAGATAATTAAAAACTCTTCTCATTCCTGTATGTACATTCATTTGAAATGTGGCTTTGCTGGTCCTCTCAAGCAGTGAAATTTATTTCTCCACTGATTATATCTGGGCTTGCTCACGTAACTTGATTTGTTCAATGAAACATTAGCAAACAACTCAAGCAGAGGCTTGAAAAATCTTTGTACACTGGGGCCTGTAATGGTTAATTTTATGTGCAACTTGACTGGGCTAAGGGATGCCCAGATAGCTAGTAAAATAGTATTTCTGGGTGTGTCCTGAAGAGATTAGCATTTGAATCAGTGAGAGCAAATGGCCCTCCCCAGTGTGGGTTGGTATCATCCAATCCTTTGAAGGACTGAATAGAACAAAAAGGGGGAAGAAGTGCAAACAAATTCCCTCTCTCCCTCTCTCTCTCTCTCTCTCTCTGCTTGAGTTGAGACATCCATCTTCTCCTAGTTCTGGTTCTCAGGCTATTGGAAATTACACCATCAACCCCTCACTCCAACCCCGCTTCTCGGACCTTTTCACTCCGACTGACTTACACTGTTAGCTTTTCTAATTTTACATCTTGCAGAGTGCAGACTGTGGGACTTCTCAGCCTCCAAAACCTAGTGAGTCGATTTCTATAATAAATTTCCTTTTATGTAAATCTATATATGTCCTGTTGGTTCTGTTTCTCTGGAGAATCCTGACTAATATGGGGCCTTACTCTCTCATTGCTGAGAACCCTGAGATCAGCAAGTGAAAAAGCTTGGGCTAGCTTCCAGGAGAAAGACCAGAGGAAGAGGCTCAAATGTTCTCTTCTCTCTACCAAAATAATGTGTAGAGAGAGGCTCAGACATTCCAGCCTTCCCTGCCCCAGCCCCAGACATTTGAGTAAAGCCAAACTAGACCAGCCAGTCTTCAGCTTAACCATCCCAGACCAGAAGTGCCAAGCCCCCATGGAAATGTGAGAAATAATAAATTGTTTTTGTTTTCAGTCACTAGCAAAGGCTAACTGATACACAATGAACTAACGTTTATATAACTAAAATTCAACTGTAAAATATATGGCATAATGATTAGAGAAATTATACAAGGAAGAGGCCAGGATGGAAAAGCCTCAAGAGCCAGTAAGGTTTGGTGATTTTGTGCAGAGTATTTTGCAAGGATCTTTTTCTGCTTCATTTTCATCACCAAACCATCTGCAAATCCTGGTCACTTTATATTTAGATTCCTGCAAACACCTTCTTCTGCATCTTCCATTTCATTTTGTCTGTAATCCAAATAAGTATGCTTAGAGCCATTTCAACTATATACAAATACTTTGAGGAATGAAACTATACTCAGTATCAGATTTTCGATTGTTCAAATAAAGGATTTCAACTTGGCAGCTGAATACATAAGGTGGTGGTTTTAAAATATGTCTACAAAATCATTGACTTCCCCCTTCCTTTAAAAGGTGGAGCCCATGTTCTAACTAATCAGTTCTGAACAGTCAGTCTGTTTACTAGGCCTCTGTATGAAGTGCCATATGCCTCTTGTTCAGTTGAAAAAGGCCAGACTTAGTGATTTGTTTCTGATGAGTAGATGGTAGTGGAAGGGATGCCAAGTGACTTCTAAAGCTAGGCCATTGAAAGGTTAGAATTTCTACTTGGTTCTCTCTCTTGTATCATTCATTCTGGAGGAGATTAGCAAACATGAGGACAATCAAGCAGTCCTATGGAGAGGGCCACCTGCCCAGTAACTGTTTCTCACCATGAACCAGCATCAGATTATCAGCCATGTGAGTGAGCTACTTTGGAAGAGGATTCTCCAGCCCAAGTCCAAGACTACAGCCCCAGCCAACATCATGACAGCAACATGAGGAACTGAAGGCAGAAGGACCCAGCTCAGCTACTCTTGAATTTTTAACCTTGAGAAAGTCTGAGAATTAAAATATTTCTTATTGTCTTAAACTACCCAGTTTTGGAATAATTTGTTTCACAGCAAGAGATAACTATTACACATAATAAGGGTAAATTTTACGTAGTATTTCCTAAAATAAAGCTTATAAATCAATCAATCAAATTTTGGTACAACAACTGATCAAGGGAAGGTAGTTCCAACTTCTCACTTAGGAGTCCAAATGTAGACCCACACACATTTTAAATATTTTACATAATATAATACTATCATCTAATCAGTAGAACATACTAAAATTGTGGCAAATGTTGCAATAATCTCCTTTAAAGCAGGGCATTGATTGCACATTAGTTAGGTATCACATCTCTTTAATTTTCAATATTTACAAAACCTTTCTTTTTTTGAAATTAAAAAATATTTATTTTAATGTTCAACTTTATTAAAATATATTTAATATGCAAAAAGTTGTACATATTTAATGTATATATATTAATATATATATTTTGAGTTTGGATCTATACATACATACACCGATACAAGCATCACAAACAAGATAATAAACATATCCATCACCTCCAAAAGATTTCTTGGGTCTCCTTGCCTTTTCTTGGTGGTAGTAAGAACATATAGTATGAGATTTACCCTCTTAAACAAGTTTTAAAGTGTACAACACCATGCCATTAACTATAGTCACTATGTCGTACAACAAATCTCTAGAATGTATTCATCTTGTGTAGCTGTAACTAATCTTTGGGTGCCATAACATTTTATTTGTAAATTTTAGTTAATGAACTCACCATATCCAAGTCACTTATGGGAACTATGAAATTATGGTTATAAACTCCCTTTTCTTTTATCCTCATCTAAATTGGGTTCCTTCTGTAGTCAAGCCCTTGTCTTATATTCTGTGGAATATTGTGGAATTTAAGGCTTAAATGTGGCAGTGAAGTAATCTTTTTAAAAGGCATTACTTCAGGATATAATCTAAACTCTTTTGCTTGTCACAGGATGACCTGGCCCCTGGATATCCCTACAATAACGTATTTTGTCCCTGCCAGGCTCATCTTATGATCTAACTGATTATAGCTCTCCAATCAAGCTAGCCTATGTCACACTTTTAATAGGCCCCTGCTTAGAATGTTGTTTATCTCTTGTTCAACATTTCTTGTATAACTTGCTGTGGGTTAAGAATCATTCATTCTCTTTTTTTTTTTTTTTTGCGGTATGCGGGCCTCTCACTGTTGTGGCCTCTCCCGTTGCGGAGCACAGGCTCCGGACGCGCAGGCTCAGCGGCCATGGCTCACGGGCCCAGCCGCTCTGCAGCATGTGGGATCTTCCCGGACTGGGGCACGAACCTGTGTCCCCTGCATCGGCAGGCGGACTCTCAACCACTGCGCCACCAGGGAGGCCCCATTCATACTCTTTAATTGCTGAATGTAGGCTTGTTCTTGAAGGGAAGTTATAATCCAGAAGGAGGAGTTGACTAAATGATCTCAAACAGAAAATCACAAGATATAAATCAATAAACAAAAAATTCAGAATAAAGACATTTATGTAATTAAATCTTTAGCACAGTTGCTGCCAAATGCCATTAGAAATAAGAATCATTCAGAGAATCTGTTAATATGTGGGTATCTAATGTATATGTATAATTGAATCACTGTGCTGTACACCTGAAACTAACACAACATAGTTAATCAACTATGCTCCAAAATAAAAATTTTTAAGAATGTGGGTATCTACATCCTATTCCTGAAGATTCTAAATTTGTGGGCCTGGGGGCCAAAGGACTAGCATTTTTTACAAGTTCTAAACAGGCATTAAAGACCTAGGCCCTTTTGTTTAGGACAGGCAATGAATAATGACTAACTTTTTAAGCCAAAATTGATGTATTCACTATCCAAAGTGAATCCTTTCTCAGCAACAAAAACTAACTGAACAATAAGAGAATTGGAGTGGCTATATTAATATCAAACAAAATAGACATCCAAATAAAAAATGTGACTAGAAATAACGAAGGACATTTCATAATGAGTAAATGGTCAATCTGTCAGGAAGATAAAACAATTATAAACATATATGCACCTAATAACAGAAAACTAAAATACAAGCAGAAACAAAAAAAGAAAGATGAATTATAATTACTCTTTAAAGTGTGCATTAAAAAACACTATCATGAAAGTGAAAAGGCAATCAATGTAGTGGGGAAAATGTTTGCAAATCATATATCTGATGAGATTCTTTTATCTAGAATGTATTAACGCTTACAACTCAATAATCAAAAGAAAACCCAATTAAAAGGATCTGGATAGACATTTCTTCAAAGAAGATATGCAAATTGTCAATATGCCTATGAAAAAGTACTTAACATCATTAATCACCAGGGAAATGCAAATCAAAACCCCATTGAGGGCTTCCCTGATGGCGCAGTGGTTGAGAGTCCGCCTGCTGATGCAGGGGACACGGGTTCGTGTCCCAGTCCGGGAAGATCTCACATGCCACGGAGCGGCTAGGCCCGGTGAGCCATGGCCGCTGAGCCTGCACGTCCGGAGCCTGTGCTCCGCAACGGGAGAGGCCACAACAGTGAGAGGCCCGCATACCGCAAAAACAAAAAACAAACAAACAAAAAACCCCACTGAGATAGCACTTCACACACAGTAGGACTGCTGTAATCAAAATGTCAGCCAGTAACAAGTGTTGACAAGGACGTGAGAACCCTCATAACACTGCTGGTGGGGGTGTAAAACAGTGCAGTCACTTTGGGAAATAGTCCGGCAGTTTCTCAAAAAGTTAAATATAGAGATACTATTTGACCCAACAATTCTACTGTTAGGTATATACCAAAGAGAAATGAAAACATATGTCCATGGAAAAATTTGTACATGAATGTTTATGGCAGAATTATTCATCATATTCAAAAGGCAGAAACAACCCAAATGTCCATCATCCAATGAATGGAAAACATAATGTGGTATATGCACGCAGTGGAATATTGTTTGCCATAAAAAGTAATGAAGTGTAATGCAAATACATGCTATAGTATGGATAATCCTTGAAAACATTATGCTGAGTGAAAGAAACCAAACACAAAAGACCACATATTATATGATTCATTTTACATGACATGTCCAGAATAGGCAAATATACAAAGACAGGGAGCAGATTAGTGGTTGCTTAGGGTTTGGGCAGAGGTAGATGGGAGGATTGGGATGTGATAGGTAAAAGGTACAGGGTTTCTTTTTGAGGTGATGAAAATGTTTTGCATTTGATTGTGGTTATGGTTGTACATCTGTGTGAATATACTGAAGACCCTTAAATCATATGGTTTAAATGGGTGAATTGTAGGCTATGTGAATTATATCTCAATGAAACTGTTACAAAAAAGCTCAACTAACTAAACACTGGCAAAATGCATTCAGGCTCTTAATGTGTATTATGTAGATTAAAAAATTTTATCTGTGATTGTTAACTTTCAAATTTGTGTTTCCTGTTAGATTTGTGTTAGAGTATACATACCCTCAACTTCAAGAATAAAGTTTCCCAAAGAAAGTTTCATTAGAGTCATGAGAACAGAGTTGTTAAACAGAGCAGGCTGTGGATTGGAGTTTTTGCTCAAACTAAATCTGGATTGACTCCACGTATAAGCTAAGACATTGTAACATCGCAAGGTGAGAGTAAGCTGAATCACCAGCTAAACAAATCAAATCTTGAAAAGTTATAGGTTTTTTATTCTTCAAAATAAAACATAAGAGACACTATTCCTGAACTGTGGGGACAAAATCTTAGTAAACAGATATTGATGTTCTTACATAAAATGTATTAAAGCACGTATGCCAGCGTGTCAGCCCTACCTAGTACAAAAGCATCCCATCCCCAGAACACTTTCCTGGATCATTTCCCCATGTCTTTTTGTTTATGTTTTCTTTTTGTTTACTTTCTACAATCCTTAGATAAATCCTTAGATTTATCACTAAGGATTACTAGTTTTTAAAAATGTATTAAAGGCTGTATTTCTTCAATCTGTAAACATGTGGAATACTTTTATGTTGAGAGACAGCTTCTCTTGGGGCATTGTTGCCTAAGTCTGATAGGTTCATCATCCAGGACACAGCACAGTGCCTGTTATTACTTAAAACCCTGAAGGACTGGAGATTCCTTAAATTAGTGCAATATCTGGAGAAGAAGTTGACATGGCTGGAAAGACATGCAGACTTGGCTTGGAAAGCTGGGAGAAGAGGAAGAGTGGAAGGGAAATGGACTAGAGAGGGAGTGGGATATGGTGGAATGAGGCATAACAGGTGGCTGCTATGGTGATTTTTTTCTTTTCTTTGCTACAGACCATTAGTTTTGATGGCAACCTCCTTCCAACACTCCCTTCTCTTAGGCTACACTTAAGATTTCTGGGCAGAGTGAACTAGTAGAGATGAGATTCCCCAGGAATGTTCCTAAGGGCCAGAGTGCCCAAGTACCTGAAAAGGGTCTGATAACACAACCAAGGTCAGGTGCCTAAAGTCTGAATCAGATGCCCTGGGAAGACTGGAAGAGCTGTAGCTTCTAGCTAGAAAGCAGTGCTGGGGCTTAAGAGACAGTCCAGAAGTAGATCTTTGTTCAAGTCATATCTCTACAACTTACTAGCTGTATAATCTTGGGCATAACAGTTCAGCCCTCTGAAACCAATTTGCCTTAAACTGTGAAAGGGGATAATAGTAATATTTACCTTATATGGTTATTGTGAGAATAACAATAATTCTCATAATTAATAATAATATTGAATGAGAATACATAGCTAGCAGTAAATAAATGTTAGCTATTTTCATTATTGTGTTCAGACATCACACATCTGGGGCACTGAGGCCCCAAAACTTATCTTCTATTCAGCCAACCGACAAATGTTAAAAACTTTTGGTCATCTTAGCACCGTGAGTATATGGCCATCTGGAATATTCATTGGAAATATATTGAAAGACTTGATAAAAGCTAATCGTAATGTTTTTTCAAATGAAATGACAGCTGTGAATGGATAAGAAACCCTCTCCCATCACTTTTTGGACAGTTCCAAGGTATTTAACATTTTCAGAAGAAAATATTCTGGAGATCACTTTACATAGCTTCTTTATTTACTGAGCAAGGCCACACCATTTGATTAGGAATTAATTCTCAGCATTTTACTATTCAGAGAAGGAAGGAAAGTTTTTAAACTTTTCTCCCGTGTGCCCACAGGGCTTGGGATTTCTTAGTACTGATTAACAGTGAACCTAAAAGACGAAATAAACTTATTGACATAGAATCTAATGTTGTACCAAAATAAGTGACATTGTGGTTAATAGTCACTAATTAGCAACTGGTCATAAATCTACTCTTTTCACTGAGGAACTTATTTTCTGATATGCATTATTTGAATTTATAGGTTGTATACTGGCAAGTGTTACTGGTTTTAATTCATGTCAGTGATATAAAGCTAAAAAAAACCCCCTATTTTCACAAAAAGTTAAAGAACAAAAGAAGAAAATATAGGACAGGTAGTATGTTGATATGGCATGACAGAACCCAGCTATATATTTATATCCTCAGTTCTCAGTGTCTATTATGTGCTTAATAAATGCCTTGTGAGTGAATAATGAGTGGAATTCTGCCTTGCTTTCCAACACATCCCTGCCATGTTCCCCAGTTCAAAGAAATGTGCTTTCCCTGAATCTGCCATTTTGTGTGCACATTTGCCTCTTGGATTCACACCTGCCTTTTAGTCTTTATTTCTTTCTTATTATTTTAACATTTTTTGAGCAATTTGAGGTCTAAGACAGCTCTGTATTGTTTTTTTCTTTGCTCTTTACCCTTTTCTTCCCCCACCCATTGAAAGCTCCAATTTCCAATTTCAGGGACCTTTCCTGCTATATATTTTTTGTATCATCCAGAACATAGCACAATGCCTGACATTTCAGCACTAAATACAGGTTTAAAATTGATCATAGAATTAACTTAGTGGCTCTGTGCAGTTGCAATCTGGTAAAACTGTATGAGTTGCTTGCATATTTAGGTTGGTCAATTCTCAGTCACCATCTTTCTCCATCTTCTTGTCACGTAGCACTCCTGTTTGTTACATTGGCCCTTGACCAACACAGGGATGAGGGGTTGCCAAGCCCCACACAATGGAAAATCCATGTATAATTTTTGACTCCCCCCAGACTTAACTGCTAATAGCCTACTGTTGTTTGGAAGCCTAATCAAAACCATAGTCAACTAACACATATTTTGCATAAGTACTATATACTGCGCCCTTACAATAAAGTAATCAGGAGGAAAGAAAATGTTATTAAGAAAACCGTAACAAACAAAATACGTTTATAGTACTCTATTTATCGATATCATAAAATTACATCATCTGTTTATAAGATGAATTGTCTCTGTCAAAACCTACAGAGATAGTGTCAATATTGTCTTATATGATACAAAACACTGGAGATATTATACATATAACTAACATAGACATCAAAAGTGAAAATATAATGTGAAAAAGAAATCCATATTTATTTGCAGACCTAACAGTTCATGCATTGATAATGAAGAAGCCACAGTAGGATTGCTTTATGGTAGCCTAGCGTAATCAATACAGTTACTTCATGGTATCCTAGACTATACACTAATAAATGAATCATTATAAAATTTTTATGACATATGATATTGTAGTCATAAATATAGTATTGGAAAAATTGTTACTTAAAAAAAAACACTTACCTGTGATAATAGGCTGATACTCAGTTCCTCCAATTATGGGAGAGCGGCATACTGTACAATAATGTAATTCTTTGAAAGTGAAGTTATAAAACAGTAAATAAACTAACACATTATTAATTTTATCTTAAATATCCTTCACATTATGCCTATTCAGAGATAGACTAGTGTCTACGTATATTTTATTCATTCATGACATATCTAAAATTTTTCTTAATTTTTTAGGTATTTCTAGGTTCAACTATTATATGAATATACCGTGGTTTGTTTTTCCATTTGTCTGTTGATAAACGTTTGAGTTCTTTCCAATTTTCGGTACTGATAAATAATGCTGCTCTGAACATTCATGAGCAAGTCTTTGCGTGGATACAGGCTTCCATTTTTTGAGGAGGCGGGGAATACCCAGGGGTGGAATGGCCAGATCTTATGGTAGATGGATGTTTTACTTTGTAAGTAACTGCCAAACTCTTTTCCAAAATCTTTGCGCCGCTTTATATACCCACCAGCAGCATATGAGAGCTCCAGTTCCTTCACATTCTTACTAATACCTGGCGTGGCCAGTCATTTTAGTCATTCTAACATGTCTGTGGTGGTATATCAGTGCGATTTTAATTTGCATCTTTTCATGTGCTTATTTGTCACTTCTGTATCTTCTTTGGTGAATTATCTTTAAAATCTTTGCCCATTTTCTTATTGGGTTATTCTCTTATTGACGAGTTTTGAGAACTTTTAAAAAACATATTTTAGATACAGTATTTTTATCAGATATGTCATTTGCAAATATCTTCTCCTGTTTTGTGGCATGTATTTTCATTATTTTAACAGTACCTTTTGAAAAGCAGAAGTACTAAATTTTGATGAAATCCAATTTCTTTTTTAAGGATCCTATTTTTGGTGTTGTATCTAAGAAATCCTTGCCTAAGTAAAATCACAAAGATTTTTTCTTATATTTTCTTTCAGAGATCTTATAGTTGTAGGGCTTACACTTAGGTCTATGATCCTTTCTGAGTTAATTTTTATGTATGGCATGAGGTATGAATTGATGTTCATTTTTTTTGCATATGAATATTCAATTATTCCAGCTCCATTTGTTGAGAATACTATTATTTTTCCACTGAACTGCTTTCTCCTCTTTGTCAAAAATCAGTTGCCTCTATATGTGTGGATCTAGCTCTGGACTTTCTATTCTGTTCTACTGATATATTTGTCTATCTTGATGCTATATCCATACTCTCTTGTTTATGCATCATATTCTAATGGAACATATTACATGATTTCCCCATTTATTTTGTTTATTGTCTGTTTCTCTCAAACCCTAAAATGCAAGCTCCACAAAGGATGAGATTTTTGTCACTTTTGTTCTCTGCTGTTTCCCAGAATACTGTCTATTACAATGTAGTCACTTGATACATGTTGTTAAATAAAGGAATGAATGGACAGAAATAGGGAACACAAGGGAAAAGATGATTGGCTTCTGCCAAATTGAAGTGACAACAGAGCCTCCAGGCAGAGCTGGCTTTTGAAAATATGAGACTGTAGAGAGGTCAGGTAAGATATAGAGATTTGGGGGACTTCCCTGGTGGCCCAGTGGCTAAGACTCCACGCTTCCACTTCAGGGAGCACGGGTTTGATTCCTGGTCAGGGAAATATCCTGCATGCTGTATGGTGCAGCCAAAAAAAAGATATAGAGATTTGGGGTATATTTGTATAGAGGGGAAAATTATTGAATTATTGGAATCTTTTCATTGTTTCAGATGACTTAAAGACAACAGTGAGGATGTCCAGATCCTGGGTGTTGAATCTCTGGGAAAGCTGGTCACTGGTTTCTGCCTGGCATGAAGGTAGAGGAGGCAGGATTTCCCTCTTTAAGGTATATGAAACTATGTGTGTTTCATATACTATGTGTGTTTGGTATATGAAACTATGTGTGTTTCTGGTCTCTGCTCCCTGTCCCAGTTTAAAACCCACTCTACTTGCTTGACATCTGGCTGAGACATGATCCCTTTCTTTTCATTTCACTCAGCCTTGATCTTCCAATTGGCTTTTGACTGCTGACTTCCGTATTCTTCTTGGTTCCAGACTGTCTGCTTGGCCTGACCCTGTGCTTAATGCCTGACCTCTCCATGACTCTTAGGAACCAAAGCCTGAACCCTAGATTGACTGCTGTCCACAGTTCAGTCAGAAGATGGAAGCCTTTAGAATAAATGAATTATCAAAGAGAGGAGAATATATATTAATATAAGTACAGGTCTCTGGGTCAAACCTTGTGAAATGCTCAAAGTAGAGGAAAGGAAGAAGAGAATAAAAAGGGAATAAAAGACACAGGAAAGGTGGAAGAGTATAAAGGAGAACAAATATTTTCATGAAGAAGGGATTAGTCAACTGAATGAAATTCTACATAAATATCATAGAGAAATAAAGAGTGAGTCAAGTTCATCGGATTGTGCAAACAGAAAGCCATTCTTGGCCTTTAATTGCATCCTGGAATTTACTTGTTAGATAATTTTGGTACTGGTTTGAATGTGCTTCTTCACCATTTAGAAATGAACATATGTTTCTGTATGTGTAAATGTAAACTTTTCTGAGATGATTTTTTTAAAACTTCTTACTGAAGGTAAGAAGTGGTGTGTGTGTGTGTGTATGTGCACTTGTGTGTATGTGTATGTGTGTAGGTGACTGGTAGGGAGGAGAAGCACTTAAGATTTTTAACTTTTTTCTTTGTCTTCTTTTTCCTTTTTGCTGCCTCTTATAAAAAATCCAAACGGTAAAGAAGTAAGAGGCCATAGTCTCTTTTGAGGGGTACGCTTTGGGTTTGGCAAGTATATGCTTGCTCTGAAGGAAAAAAACACACTTGTTGTTTTTGTTTACCTATCTCAAACTCTGATTTACTGCTCTTAAATGCTAGCAGCATTTGGAGATCTGTGCTCTACTTCATTCAATGATCTCAGTCTGTTCAGTTGGTTTATATGACAGAATAGTCTCACCCAGTTTTTTCAAAAGTTCAAATCAGGGCTTAAGAAGCTGAAGCTGGAAGCAAGATGTGATTAAGCCCATCAGAAGGACAAAGATATTCTTGTGTTTCCGCAGCAGCCGGCATTTAAAGAAGCTTATTTCAGAAATATATATGTATATATGTGTTATGCATTTAATATAGCTCTCATTTTGATGAAAATATTACTGCTTGATAATGTAAGAAGATGACTTATTTAAAGCTGAAACTATTTGAAAACTTTTATAATTGAAAATGTTTTTAACCAAAATTTTAATGACCCAGTTTATAGGTTGCTTTGTAGTATGCACAAATACACACTCACACACATCTAAGGTATGGGGTAGGAGAAAAAGTACTAGTTTTGGGGACTCTGCTTGATTGCATGCCATAGTTCAAGGTAAGCAGGTGGCCTAGTGAAATATAAAAGGATTTAAACAAACAATTTTATTTCCTGGTTGACGCCTGCAGGGGAGGAATTATGAAAGGAAAGCAGAAATCTGACAGCTAAAGAGAGTCTGGAGTTTTGAAATCAAGTGTTTTTATTGATTTTAAAAGGTATGCAAATTGATTACAATTTACAAACAAACCTAAGCTTTTGAAAATGATAGATTATTTTAAAATAATAATAACAGGTGAAAAAATAGTTCATTATACTCTATAAGAAATCATAGCTACTGTAGCTCAGTAGGAGGGTGTAACTCTATTTTATCATAGATGACAGATTTTGTAAGAAGCCAAATAAGTATACAATTTGAAAGAAAGAGTGGTATATTGCTTAGTTACCTATTCTTTTGCATAAGTTTTTAATGAATAGATCAAACAGAAAAAAAAATCCTTAGGGGATTACACTGTGCCATATCTTAAAACATTTTGTGCCACAATTCTAGCTTCAAATTATTTCTAAATACAAAAGACCATCTACCTCAAGCTAAGTAAAATCTTCATTTTAGTAGACATACTAAATAAATACTGTGTCCTTCTTGCATTGCTGAAATTAATAGTTACCTGGAGCCACAAATGCCCACATTTGCTTTCTTATTTTCATAGATGATTTCACTAAGCAGAAGCCCCTGTTAATCCTACATTCACATAGATAGAAGGTCAAAGTTGGTCAGTGAGCCAAGAAATACCATATCAGGGTTTCTTTCCTCTTCAATTGAAAAAGGTATAAATTGTGGAATTAGTGTATTGATTGAAGGCTACAACTTCAAGCAATCAGTTTTTCTGGCTTGACAAGATTATTTTATCCTACTTTTCTTTTATTATTATGTGTAGTATTTGAGTCATCCTTCAAGCAGATGAAGTGACAGCTTGATTTAACTCAATAAAATCCACCAGTTAGGTAACCTACTGAGCCAAACAAAAGATGAAAATGACCGCAAGGGGCAGGTGCACTGTAAGTTAAAGCAAGGAGAGAAGTCTGAAGAAGAAGAAAATATTAACGGAAATTATGCTCTAATCAATGCATTTCTATGGAAACGAGAGAAATTTGTAAAATCTTCTTGCTGGGCAATTGAGCAGATAATGCTTTTGCTTTAAAAACAAAACAAAATAAACAAATCTTTAAAACTAGTCTACGTTCATGAAAAGCAATGCCTCCATAATGGCTGTGCTTTTGTCTAATTGCTGCAAGTCAAATAATCTTTAATTTCTTGGCGTATTTGAGATGAAAATGCTACATGATGGATTTGTGTTGGTTTGGAAATTAAAACTATAATTTGTGTATCTTTCATTGAACCTTTGCTTTCTCATATCACATCCAATGGGTTATCTTTCATGTTTTCTTGAAATTAGAGTATTTGTACATTTACAGATAATATCAATCTGAATTTTCCTGAGAAACCTAAATACACAAGCCATAGTGGATATTTTGTTTGCAAAACTAGAAGAAGGTTTTTATAATTTTAAATGTTGATTTAATGGATATATTTAAGTCTCTGTTTAAAGCTCTTCAGACCTAAGGATGCTCATTGCTCTTTGATTATATATAAAACTTCCATTATTGACAGTGGGAATGGCTCCATTGGCAATAGGGAGCAACTTGGAGGAGCAGATTTGCTTTTAAATGAACAGTTTCATTAATACTTACTTTTTGGAACTTTGGAGACCACACTGTGTTTTGTTTTAGTGTGTTGACTTAAACAATTCTGGGTTAGAAATCCTGGGAGAATGTAGGTGAAGTTTGTGGTGTGGTTATGGGGTGAAAGATGGGGAGTAGTTTCATTATTATAAGGAAATTTGGGAATTCCTTTCATGATACTCTTAGGTTTCAAATGGATGTGGTCTGGTTTTTGCAGAAAGAGTAATTTCTTATGCAACCCAGATACGCAAGGACCAGTTTTTTAAATGCCTTCTATAGTTTTCCTCAATCAATAATACATCTTATAAAGTTAACATAAAACTTTCATGGGATGGCTAATAGGTTTTTTCTTGCATACTAATTGTGACTAGTTGGTAGTATTTCCCTGACATGGTGAGATGAGGTTGACTCTGAGGTTTTATCTAGGCTTAGCAGGAACAAATATAATGAGGTGTTAGTGACAATTGCCTTAAATGCAGAATGGAGAAGTCATGGCACATGACCACTTTAACTACATTTTCTTTTTCAAATAGATATGTCATATTTATTTGCTATATTAATTTTTTCTGTAACTCTTATCTTTGCTCTTCTCTGACTTTTCACTTCTACACATGTTTTTCTCACTGGAAATTTCTGTAGTTCAGGGGAATTTCTGATGGGCAAGGGGAGTGGCATTGAGACAGTGTGATTGCTAGGGGTGCCAGGGTCTGCATTCATTCCACTGGCACAACAGTGGTGTTGGCAAGTTAAAACCACTGGTAGGAAACAGGTTGGTGGTACTGTGGAGCAGGTGCCCATTTACTGAGGGCACTGACATTACAAAGATTCATTATTTCCAAATACGTCTCATTTCCTTTATGACCCAAGGAATTAAAAGTACCTTGAGAAGCTCTGGTTAACATAAAGGAAATTAAAACCTTATGCCTAAGGATGTAAACTTTGTTGCCCTTAAGTTTAGGAGACAGAGCAAACAAGGAAATATTTTGTTTAGAATCCATACAGGATTGCCCTTTTAGAGCCAATACAGTGACTTCGTCTGAGATGAAATTTAGAAGGTACTATAAGGTGTCCAAAACATGATTCAGCTCTTATTAGCACAAGATGTTGAAACTAATTAAGGTAAGTTTATTTTAATAAACTACATTTAGAGAATGAATGACTTTTCAGGGAATTCATGTCTAATACTGACTTTTTGATCTACATTCCGCCATGTGTGCTCCGTTTTAAGTTTGTGGTCATTGTGGGAATGAAGCTATTATAGTACCTCAGTTTAATTTCAAAATTTATATGTTTTTTTCTTTAGTTTTATTTTATATTAAAATGTTCAGTTTGATGAGTTTTGAGAATTATATATATCCATGTTACCATAACCCAAACATGATATAGAACATATCTTATCACTTCTGAAAGTTTCCTCACTGTTTTTTAATTAATTAATTCCAGACTCTTGCCCCCATGTCCATAGGCAATCAATGTTTTGATTTCCAATAACAACATCTATCTATATATATCTGTAGATATATATTATCTATCTATCTGTATGTTGTGTATGGGTGATGGGGTATGGTTGATATGTATATATAGAGAGAGTGTGTGTTTGTGTACCTTTTTTGAACTTATAAATGGAATCATATTGCATATGTTCTATTTTGTATCTGACTCCTCTTATTCCAAATAATATTTTTAAGATTCATTCATGCTGTTCCTTTTTACTTCTGAGTAGTATTTCATTATATAAAAGCACCTCAATTTGTTTATTCATTCTATTATAGCGTATTTGGGCTGCTTCCACTTTCTGGTTACTATAAATAAGGCAATTAAGTACAAGCCTTTTGTGGACACATGTTTTCATTTATCTTGGTAAATACCTATGAGTAAAATTGCTGCGTCATAGGTTAGATGTATGTTTTGTTTTAAAAAATTATTTGAAAGTTTACATACATATATCAACTCTTGTTTTTTGGTGTACTGTTCTATGAATTTCCACTTGTGTAGATTTGTGTAATCACCACAACATTCAGGGTAAAGAATAGTTCCATTGCTCCTAAAACTGCTTTCTGATGCCTATTTGTTGTCAGACACTTCCCCCTTTTCTAACCTCTGGCAACCAATGATGTTCTCCATCCTTATGGTTTTGCCTTTTAGAGAATGTCATACAAATGGAATTATATAGTTTATAACATTTTGAGACTGCTTTCTTTCACTCAGCATACTGACTTTGAGATTCATCCATGTTTTTGTGTGCAACTGAAAGTTATTTCTCTTTATTGCTGAATAGTATTTCACTCTATGGCTATACCATCACTGTATGGTTGTACCACAGTTTGTTTTTCACTCATCCATTGAAGGACATTGGAATTGTTTCATTAGTCTTGGGATAATTTTAACAGAGTTGCCATAAATATTCAGGTACAGGTTTTTGTGTGAGCATAAGTTTTCATTTTTCTTAATGTTGGCGTTTTATCCCCTATGAACTTGCTAAACTTACTTAGTAGTTATAGGAATTTATGTTTTTACTCCTTGGAATTTTTACATAGACAATCTTGTTATCAACCAATAGGAGCAGTTTCATTTCTTCTTTTCTAAACTATTCTTTTTACTTTATTTTTTTCTTACTGCACTGGCTAGAGTTTCCAATAAAATGTTGGATAGGAGTGATGAGAATGATATTCTTGCCCTATGCTTGATTTTAAAGTGAAAGCAATTATTCTTTACCATTGCGAATAATGTTTGCTATGTGTGTTCGTTTTGTTTTATTTTTGTTTTTAAATTTCCTTTATCAGGTTAAGGAAGTATAATTCTGTTCCTCATTTGCTGAGAGTTTTTTTTAAAAATCATGAATGGATATTAAATTGTGTCAGATTTTTCTCTGCACTGATTAATATAATCACATACTTTATCTTCTCTAATCTGTTAATATAATGGATTACAAAAGTTGATTTTCAATATTGATTGAACTTTGCATTCCTGAGATAAACACCACTTGGTCATGATGAATTATTTTTTAAATTTATTGCTGGATTTGATATGTTAATATTTTGTTGATAACTTTTGTTTGTAAATATTCATAAGGAATATTGGCTAGTAGTTAATTTTCCTCTTCTGTTTTGGTCTGTTTTGTGGTAATCCTGGCTACAGATAATGAGTTGGGATATGATCTACCCTCTTCTATTTTCCTAGAGAAATTGTTTAGAATTGGTATCATTTCTTCTTTAAATGTTTGCTAGAAATCAACAGTGAAAAAGATCTGATTTGTAAACAGTTCTTTCACATGTTTCTTCTTGTAGCATGATTTTAATAGCTGATTTAAATTTTTTGTCTGATAATTCCAAAAATTATCTTAAGTTTGGCATCTGTTATCTTAAATGTGAGAAGTTAAAATTTTTCATTACTTATATGTCAGGTTATTTTGGATTGTATCTTGGACATTTTAATATTATGTTATACAACTCTAGGTCTTATTTAATTTAATGGAGAACGTCACTTGTTTTTGTTTGTTTTAGCAAAGTCAGATCTATGCATGCTCAGCTTAGTGGTGAGCCCAGGAGTTCATACACAACTTTATGGAATCACTTTCTTGAACTCACACCTCTCTATGATTTCCCTAACACATTTCTCTTTTCCTCAGCTGGCAATCTTGGGTTTTAGTTTCCTTGCCTTGACAGGCCTCTGGCGTGATTATGCCTGTTTCTAGTGCTGAGCAGTAAGGAGACAGAGAGGAGAAAATGGTAGAGGAGTGGAGAAGTTGGAGGGAGAGAGAGAGAGAAGCATAACAGGACTCCCCCCCCCCCCACCTTCACTTAGAGTTTTAGGCACCTGTTCATCTATTGCTGTCATCATCCGCACTACAGCTACAGGATTTTCTGCGGGAGAGGGGAAGAGAGCACTGCAAAAAACAAATGAAAGCCCCCGTGAGATTCCCCACACTGTCTCTGACCCATAGAAGCCTCCTTTCCTACTGTGTGGACCAGAAATAGGTAGTTTCTCTTGGAACATTTTCTGTTCATACTTGGTACATAGGTTCAGGTTTTATGATGCTTCTGAATCCAGAGCATGGGATACTGGTGGAAAAATCTATGTTAAACTCACTACCGGTTCAATGGCATTCAGTTGCTAGTTTCCTTCCCTTATTCCTTCAGCTACCGTTTACTTTTTAGAGTCCTCAGGTAGCTGCTCCATGCATTCTATCTGCTGTTTTTAGTTATAGTCAGTGGGAGAGAAACAATGGAAGTGCTTACTCAAGCCTTGATTGGAACTGGAACTTGTTAACAATGTTCACAGAAGTATATGCAGGAAAATAATCTGAAAACTGGAATTTACTTTAAAACACTTCAGTTTGGAAAATATAAAGTGTGGGAGAGGCGGAGCAGGATTACTTTCAGTAGCAGGCAGTTATCTATGAGTGGGCAGGGTATCTGGGAAAGTATACCTGGGCACAGCACCACTGAAAAAGTGTGAGATTGGCCTAGGTTTAACTTTACTGAAAAAAACTGCCCAATACTTCTGAAGTGTAATTGAACACATTTTATACACCTACCAGTTTTATATAGTAGGGTGGTCCATTTCATATGAGTGGTCCAGCAACATTTGATATTGTCATCTGTTTTGATATTAGCCTTGCTGGTGGGAGTGAAATAGTGTCTCCTCATTTGAATTTGAATTTCATTGATAACTAATAATTTTGAACACCTTTTCATGTGCTTCTTGGTCATCTACTTATCTACTTCTGTGATGTGTTTATTTGAGAGGGAATGATAGAGTGTCTGAATTTTATTATATGTGCAGTGGATGACATAATTATGAAGAACCTGATAAAGACAGAAGACTTTATTTTAATAAAAGTACAAGAATAGACATACGGAAAGAGGCCATGAGAGAGCCTGTATGACAGAGTGGTTAAGCCATGTGGTCTTGGGAAAGTTACTTAAACTTTTTGTGCCTCAGTTCCCTCCCTGTAAAATGGGGACAACACAAGTACCCACCTCATGGAGTTGTTATGAGAATTAAAAAACGTAGTATTGGGAAATCCCCTAGAATAGTGTTTGGTCCATTTTTAATGTGCTGTATGTTGTGCAAAGTAAATAATGTATAAAGAAAAGTGGGACTAATTTTGTAACTGTTTCTCTTTCCAGTGACTATGAACTATTCTTTGGTGTTTATTCATGATTTATACTGAGAGATCGCAGAAATACAATTTTTCTCATGTTCTGTATATATGAGAAGTAGCAACAAATTCCCCACTAGTATATAGATTCCTGCTAGAAGATACTCTTTTTTTAAAGAAGATACTCTTTTAAGATTCATCATGAAGTACATCTTATTTCTCTGTTGATTCTGTTTTTCAGTGAGACTCTTTCATCCTCCAGATATACTAAGCATACCTGGAAGTCCACAAATGGTCTCATCATATTTAGATACATTTCTTATTGAGGATAGAGGTTGTCCAAGAGATACTTTGATAAATTTTGAACCAAGTTGTTTATAGACTATTTTTAAAAAAGAAAAAATCTGTATATCTTAAACTATTTATTTCTAAAATTGTTCTAGGGCTTCATTTTACTTCCAATTAACAAAATTGAGCAGAATTATTGTTTAAATACATTTGAAGTTTTGAACTAAGTTATTTATTAAGAATTTAAAAACAACAGAAAATATTGAATAAATATTATCTTTATTAAAAATAATTCTACAAAAAGTTACAAAACAATTTAAAGTGTATAAAGCATTTTATACAAATGATTTAATTAGTAAATCATTAAATTCCTTTTTATGGCCTGAAAATGAGAATTGGTAAATTTTAACAAAAGATTTAAAAATGTATGTCAAAGACTTGCACGTTATTCTAAACTGAGTTTTAACACTTTGTTTTCTGATAGCTAGTACAAAGAGGAAATACAGATTATGTGTAAAATAGTTCTTCATCGTCAATACTATATTTGTAATTTTGATTATTTAGGAACAATGTGAAAGCTTCAAATATTTCATTTGTGTTTATTCTTGGACTCCTTATTCCTAAAAGAAAATTTCAAGATTGATGAGTGCTAGTTTGATTTCAGAAGTTTATTGATGTATGCATTTAAAAAAAATCTTGCATGCTTCCATTTTGTCTGGTTAAAAAAGCACCTTGATTATTGAAAATAGTACAATGTGTAGTTATAGAATAGTATAATACAAAATAGCTATACTATATTGTAATAGTTCTGTCATCGTGATTAGTCTATTGTGCTTTATATTTTAATTACTTTCAAAATGGTACACGTGGTGTTAATGAGGAGGTTTAATTTCTTGGAGTTTTTCTATTAAGTTCTTTAAACTCTATCAAGTAGTGCTCAGCCATGCCCAGATCATCAATTTCTTAGACATTTTGAGCAAAACCATGACATCTGCCTGGCTAATGTGGCCTCTGATTATGGAAAGATCTTGCACTAGATTCATCTTTTATGAAGCATCTATGATGAGCTAATACTCAACCTGATGTTTTTTTATATACATTCAATCATTTAATTCTCACAATGATTCTGGCAAGTTATCACTCATTATATCCTACTGAAGATTATCTTTTTATAAATTAGGCTGTCTTAGTTTATTCTGGATACTATAAAACTAGGCTTAGAGTAGGTGGCTGATAAACAACAGATCTTTATTTCTCATAGTTTTGAAAGTTTGGAAGTCCAAGATCAAGGTGCTGGCAGATTCAGTTTCTGGTAAGGGCTCACTTCCTGGTTCATCTTCTCCCTGTGTTCTCAGTGGGGGAAGCGAGAAGGGAGCTCTCTGGGGTCTCTTTTATAAAGGCACTAATCCCATTCATGACAGCTCTGCCCTGAAGATCTAATCACTTCCCAAAGTTCCCACCTCCAAGTCCCATCACATTGGAGATTAGGCTTTAAAATATTATTTTTGGGTGTACACATCCAGTCTATAGCACTAACCATTACATAAAAGTGATTTTCTTCTACTTTAATTTTTTTTTTTACCTTTGTTAACATTCCGAAGCAAATTTAATAAAATTTTATTTTCATGGAATAATTTAGTAATAGATTGCTCTAGAAATAATTATTTGATAATACTCTCCCAATTATTGATTCATTGTAGGATAAGTAAATAAGCATAAAATAAGGAATCGACAGATATTTCATAGATTGTCATAGTTAGGCATTAATAGAAACAGAAAAAAACATAATGAAATTAAGCAAAGTACTATAGAGGAAGAAAACACATTGGTGTGGATGATATGAGAACATGGTAATAGAAGAAGAGAGATATGAATGTGTCCCTTCAGTTTTTAATATGTGAAATCAGTGTTTTTAATATGACTCTTAAAGTGAGGAGGCCACAACACATCTGAGGTTTGACACTACTGAATGGCCCACAGAACTTAACATGATAGAAAGCACATTGTTCTAGTATGTGTTTGGGGGTTGGAACACACAGAGGGTAGATATCAGAGTGCATGTGAAAGAGACGATAAGCACCAAACTAAAAAATTTCCATGTTTATAGTCATGAACAAGACATGACGTGTGCAAAACACAAAAAGGAAAGAACTGGGCAATTTAAAGAAAGAAGGAATTGCTATTTAATTTTGTCATATTGCCTTCTGTTAATTTAACTCAAGCTGATATTGTTTGCAAAATAGTGTAAGTGAGGAAAAAAATCCAAGGAATAGAAATTACATGTGTGTCACACATCAAAGTGTGATATTCACAATAATCAGAATTTGCAAAATTTATGAAGCAGTAGTGAGCAGAAGATTAAAGTCCTAGGAACTTTATTTAAAACATTTCTACTTAAATAATTACAGGTTATAAAGCATATCATCTGCCCATCTTTGTTCTCCCAATTTATAAATAAATTATAAAAAATATAAATTCAGTGAAAAATACATAAAAGGCTGTAAACATTCACATCCTGTATTTTGGTTAGATCCATTTTTTTTCCATAAAAGTGAACTTTGTTAAAAAGATATTATATAGGGCTTCCCTGGTGGCGCAGTGGTTGAGAGTCTTCCTGCCAATGCAGGGGACACAGGTTCGTGCCCCGGTCCGGGAAGATCCCACATACCGCGGAGCGGCTGGGCCCGTGAGCCAAGGCTGCTGAGCCTGCGCGTCTGGAGCCTGTGCTCCGCAACTGGAGAGGCCACAACAGTGAGAGGCCTGCGTACCGGAAAAAAAAAAAAAAAAGATATTATGTAAAAAGAAAAAAATAAACTGAAACAAGATTGTACGTTTTCCTTTCATCTAAATTTGTTTATAATTAGGTAATCTGAGTAAGTTCCATGGCAAAATGCTAATTGTTAAACTTTAATTATTCTTCATTAATTTTCCATGTATTAATTGAGTGCCAACCTTGTGACATGTACTATTTCAGTGTCTGAAAATGGTGAATAATTGGGAAAAATCCTAGCCCTATGGAGCTTACATTCAGGTGAGGAGAGACAGATATACAAGTAAAATATATAATATGTCAAATAATTAAAGCAGGGAAAGAGGAGAGGAACTGTTGGAGGGTAGGTTTCTTTTCAATAGGTTGGTCAGGGTAAGTCCCTTTGTCACAGAGACATTTATTTGTGCAGAAGCCTGAAGATGGTGGGGATGTGAGCCATGCTGATATTGGAGAGAAGGACTTTTAGGCAGAGAGATCAACATGTTACTAGGTCTTGACATAAAAGCGTGATTAGTATGTTTGAGGAAAGGTGAGCGGTTCTCGTTGACAGAGCAAAATGAGTGAAAGTGATATAGTAGCAGATGAGATCACTAAGGTAGTGGTGGTGGTCAGATCATGTAAAGAATGATTTTACTCTGACTGAGATAGAAAACCATTAGAGAGTTGAAGAAAGGAGTCATATGGTCTAAAGTTTTTAAAAGATCACTTTAGCTGCTATACTGAGCATAGACTCTCTGTTTGCATATGTGTGTAGAGGTGGAGTGGTAAGGGTGAAACAGGGAGACACAACAAAAGCCTACTGTAATTAATTTGTTGACAAAATGTGGGACCAGGTTGTTAATGGAGGGGGTGATGAGAAGTAGTTGGATTCTAGATATATGTCAAATGTTGATATCATAGAATTTACTGATGGATTGGAGATGAGTTTGAGGGAGAGGAAGGAGTTAAACTTGTTTCCCAGGTTTGAGTTTGAGGAATTAAAAAAATGGAAATTCCATTAAGATAAGGAAGAGTATAAGGAGATCAGGTCTTAGGCATCATATGTTTGAGATGCTTCTTGGACAACTAAGTGGTGACGTCAACTAGATGGTTTGATATATAAATCTGAATTTCAAGAAAACTAGGTTAAAGCCATACATTTTGAAGATATCAACATATAGAAAGTGGGTAAGATTATCTTGGGAGTGTGTGTAGCTAATAAGGAGAACGTTTATTGGTTAGGGATGAGAAGAAGAGGTAGAGGAGACTACAAAGAGAGACCAGAAAAATAAAAGGGATACCAAGAGTCTATGTTTCTAAAGCCAACTGAGGAAATTTTGTAAGAAGGAGAATGTATGTCCTTTAACAGAAGCTGTTGCTGCCTCATTCACATCATTTGGACCTTGCTATTCTGAGTGTTCCTGCCAACTTTCAGCTATCAATATCCACATGTTCACACCTGAGGATTGTTTTCAAAACAAATGAAAATGCACTCTGCCCAAGCATGAGCCAGAAATGCTGGGAAATTAATACATTCTTCCTATTCAGATGCCCTTAATCAATGACTAGATGGAGTCATTGTATAAAATATTCCAGCTCTAGATTCATAAGTGGGAATAATGCTGAAGTGAATGTTTATAATGTTTCTATGAGTTTCCTCAATGAACTAAATTCCAGTAGTAGTTGTTTTAATAATACACCCTTCATTGGCTGGCTTTCCTTTCCTGTACCACTTTCCACTCACCTATTCATGTTCCTTGACATTTCTAAATAAATACTTTCATTTGAACCCTTGTCTCAGGGTTTGCATCAGGAAAAACCCAAACTGATGCTGCTGAAAAGTTAAGGAAGATGAGGGCAGTGTTTGATCCTTGGAGTCAGCATTAGTGGCCTTGAGAAGAGTGGTTTCAGTGGAAGGTTTAGGGTAAAAGTTTTATTAGATTGCCTTCAAGAAGAAAGAGAAGAAAATGAAGTAGGGGTATCAAATATACCCTACTCTTTTAGGGAGTTTTATTGTAAAGGGAAGCAGAAAGGTAGTTGGAAGGTAATATAGAGTCAAGAGAGTTCCTTGTTTTGTTTTACCATGAGAAGAATTACAGCATGTTTGTGTGTTGATGGGGCTGATCCAGTAGTGAGGGTAAAATAACAGTGTATGAAAAAGAAGAGGTAATTTCTGGAATAATGCCCTTGAGTAGTCTAGAGGGAAGAGAATGAGTGGATAAATTGTCAGGAACATGGACAGTTATCTATGGAAACCAAAGGAAAAACAGTATAAGGACACAGATTTGGACAAGTGAGTAGATGTGGTAGGAGTTTGTGAAATTTCTTTTCTGATTACTTCTGCTTTCATTTTTTAGTTGTGAGATAGGGGAGGAAGTGTAATAGCTGGAGGAAGATGGAGAAAGTAGAAAATAGGCAGCAAGAAGAATGAATTGGTTAAGGAAATAAAAGTTTGTGTTTTTTTTTTAAACTTGAAGTCTGTTTAAGTTCTGTGGTTATGAAGTGAAAGAGAAACCAGTGGACATGGTTCTGTGTTTTTTTTTTCTTTTTGTCACTTATATTCAACTGCAAAGTTTCAGGCACAAAGCAGATGGAGAATTACATTTATCCAGGCTTGACATTTTTTCCAAGTAAATATGTTGAAAAGAAAGAGAAGTATGAAAAAGAATGATTAAAATGATGGATCATGGAATATAAGGTGGGTAAGAAATGAAAAAAAAAAAAAGATGTACTGGGTCAATGGATTGAAAGTCCCCAAAAGTCATAGAATTGTTGGAATCAGAAATCTAGGGGATGTAAGCTGAAAAGACAGGAGGCAGTCAGGAGAGTGAGATGCCTGCAATTGAAATCATGGATGAAGAGTACAATTGTTGTCAGTAACAAATATTTTAGGCTTTCAGGCCATAGAGTCTGTATCACATTTACTCAACTCTGCTGTTGTGGCTGAAAAGTAGTCACAGATAATACATAAATTAGTGGGCATGGTTGTGCTCCAGTAAAACTTATTTCTTAAAAAGGTACAATATACAAGGTTGTAGAATCCAAGATCAATATGCAAAAGTCAACTGCTTTCCTATATGCTAGCAAAGAGCTAGTAGAATTTGAAATAAAAAACAAATACCATTTACATTGGCCACCCCCAAATTGTAATACGTAGGTATAAGTCTAATGAAATATGTACAAGATCTATACAAGGAAAAATACAAAACTCCAATGAAAGCAAGGAAGAACTAAATAAATGGAGATGTGTTTCAGTACTCCATCAGAATCTAGTTGATTGGTTGACAATGTACATCTCTTTTAACAGACTCTGATTTGTAGAAACGTGGCTTATCCTAAACATATGTCAGCTACAGCTGGTTAGGTACTGTGAGGGCAGGAAAAGGACAAGAGCCACTTAGAGGAGTTTTTGTTTCCAAATGATTACTCATAACCATAGATTTTAACATTAAGATGCCTGAGCCTGTACATTTATCTTTTTATCAACCTATATTCTTTTATCTACCCATCACCTTTTTACAGTTTAAAATTCTTTATATTCTTTGTCAGAATCACATCACAATTTCTCAAAATTATAGCTTAGTAACTTACTTGTTTAGAATTTAAGTGAATGCATTTATAAATAAATATAGTTTTCTTGTATTCCCCACTAGATGTTTACTTTAACTAAATTTACTTACACTGTTTTAACTTACAGAGAATGTCCAGGAGTTTATATTTCTTTTTACTCAGCTGACATTCTGATTTACTAAAAGGACATCACCATTTCCCAGAGTGCATCTGTTCAAAATCAGAAGAAAAGAAAATAAAGGCTTTCATTTTCTTTTCTTTTCATTAAAATATTTTTCACCTTAAGGAGTTTGGAGAATTGTTATAGGTGACTCATAAAGTTCTTAAATTCCATAAGCTGTACCCACAATGTACAGAATGCTGTCAACTGTATTAATAAGAAGGGTCATTCAGTATCAAAAGTCATTGCTTTTTCTTTGTGCACATTCAAACCTATGTGATTGAGTACCTCTCCCTTTGCTACCAAAATGCACTGTCCTGTGTATTCGAGGAAGATGCTCCTGCCCCATTGCTGGAGGGGCAGACTTTCAGAGGAGGATTTTCCAGGACCCTTCCTGTCTAGAGCCACATATACTTTTTTGAGTCCTCCTGTGACCAGTATATTGACCAGTGACTGGCTAAGGTTTCAGAACTTTCAAGAGCTCTTTTTCTTCTTAGAAGGCAGAATTTTGGGTGGTGGTTTTTAATTTAAACCTGTTCAAAGAGTCTGTTTCTGATTACATAGTAAAAGGTATTTTACTATTCATTTACTGTTCATTTTAGAATGAACATGACATAATAAGTGGAAGAAAGTTGGCTCTTAATTTATACAAAGGGAAACTTCTGCTGTTATTTTATAGAGAGGAAAAGATTTCCTATGTGTTTATTTCAGTCTTCGTACTGGAGATAGGATATTTAGGAAGAAAACCCTACATTTGTGGTATGTATGTGTATAAGGAATTAACACCCATCGCAGATATAAATTCATTTGTTACAATGGCAAGCCCATATGTGCATCCTTGAAGAATAGAATTACGGGCGTACAGAAGCTTCTAAATGATTGGCTCTAAGATTTTTAATGATATCTATAGTTATTCAGTTATTTGAAACAAAACTACTTAATGGACTAAAAAGGTATGGTAATATGAGTTTCAGGTCACTTGTTATAAGTGTGTTATAAAAATAGTTAATACCTAGCCTGTTTCATATTCTGTTTTCATTCTATACTTTTAATTTATTTTTTTTAACATTTTTATTGGAGTATAATTGCTTTACATTGTTGTGTTAGTTGCTGCTGTATAACAAAGTGAATCAGCTATATGTCTACATATATCCTCCTATCCCCTCCCTCTTGTGTCTCCCTCCCACCCTCCTTATCCCACCCCTCTAGTTGGTCACAAAGCACCAAGCTGATCTCCCTGTGCTATGCGACTGCTTCCCACTAGCTATCTATTTTACATTTGGTAGTGTATATATGTCCATGCCACTCTCTCACTTCGTCTCAGCTTACCCTTCCCCCTTCCCGTGTCCTCAAGTCCATTCTCTACGTCTGCATCTTTATTCCTGTCCTGCCCCTACGTTCTTCAGAGCCATTTTTTTTTTTTTAGATTCCATATATATGTGTTACCATATGGTATTTGTTTTTCTCTTTCTGACTTAACTTCACTCTGTATGACAGACTCTAGGTCCATATACCTCACTACAAATAACTCAATTTCGTTTCATTTTATGGCTAATATTCCATTGTATATATGTGCCACATCTTCTTTATCCATTCATCTGTTGACGGATACTTAGGTTGCTTCCATGTCCTGGCTATTGTAAATAGTGCTGCAGTGAACATTGTGGTACATGACCCTTTTTGAATTATGGTTTTCTCAGGGTATATGCCCAGTAGTGGGATTGCTGGGTCGTATGGTAGTTTTATTTTTAGTTTTTTAAAGAACCTCCGTACTGTTCTCCATAGTGGCTGTATCAATTTACATTCCCACCAGGAGTGCAAGAGTGTTCCCTTTTCTCCACACCCTCTCCAGCATCTATTGTTTGTAGATTTTTTGATGATTGCCATTCTTAGAAGTAGATAAAACATTGACTTTGACTTAGCACATGTTGGGTTAAATTCTTACTTATTTTACCTACATAGTGGGTGACAGAGGACAAGTATGCCAGTTGCCTCAATTACCTATTATTCAGAAAAAGGACGTATTAAAACAATCATGATAGATACAGTAGGCCTTGAAGTTAAGAGTACATTTCTAAAAGGTATATCATAATTCTAAGAATGTGTGTGTGTGGAGGTGTGTGTATACATGTATACATATATATATACACACACACACATATATTAGTATTTAGTATTCATGGACTAACTACTGAATATGATTTTGTATATTATACAATCAAGAGTCTGTAAAGAAAAAGAAAGCGGAATACTTAGAGCCATACCGTATGTCTCTTGAGGGTGCTATCTTTCTCTGATATTTTATATATTAAGGTAAAGACATGCAACTTTGTAGCCTCCATTAAGTGTAAGTTATTTGGAGAATTAGGAAGATACATTTATTTACTTTTAAAATTTTCTACTCAAAGCACTGTGCTAGGTGTTCAGATGGCAAAAGATACACAGAAGAATGAAAAAAAAAATTATGGTGGATCAGGTCTCAAAATAACACTGGGAAACTGAGCATAATATATTACACTCTTGGAGATTTGTGATGAAAGCTAGCATATTAAAGATTCTGACAAGCTCTGATAGGAATATATCTGCTTAACGTGAAGATAGCATTTCCCAAGGACTCTTTGTTTATTAAAAAAAAATAAACCCAAACCAAAAGTAAACATAGTAATTTGTCCAGCCTCCTCTGTTTGATTACCAGATTTTGGGAAACCCTGGGCTGCAGTAGCATCTTTACCTTAGTTTGAAACCCCCGCATCCCCACCTCCTGTGTCTAGGCCCAGTTACAGAGACATCTCAAGGCTGGCTCTCCTTGACTTACATGTCAACAGCCAAAGCTAATGATTGGAGTTCTGTTTACTTATCTCCTCGTAACCAAAGTGGATGGGCTTGCATTGCTTTTTCTCAGATTTCTGATTTAGAAGACTCTGACTATACAATTTGAAATATTATCAAATGTACGGATAAGCTTCACATTATTAGTAAGTTTCTGTCCTCCCTCCTAGGTACTGAGCATATTCATAGTGACCTTATAGGGTGACCAAGTCACCATGATAAACCATGAGAGATTTGGAGGAAGAAGAGGCATTTCAGAACCCCAATACCAAGATGCATGTGTAGTTCACAACTTGGCCTAAATCATCAACTTACCCTGCTCTGAGGACCCCGATTGTAGAATTTTTAATTGACAATCTTGTTATCAAGCTGACTTGTAAAATAGAACAGATATTTTTCTTTCAGAAGAAATACTTAAACTGCTTTCAACCTGGATGGTAAGAGTATTATTACGTCATTCAAATTACTACAAAAGTCTCATAACTGGTTTCCTTATTTCTACCCATATTCCCACCTCCAAAGGGATTTCACAGCTAAAGGGACCCATATAAAAGAAGTTCAGTCAGCTACTCCTCTCTTCACAACCCTCACACGGCTCCCCATTTCAGAGAAAAAGGCCAAAGTCCTCACATGTTCAACAAGGCCCTGTGCAGCCTGGTATCTTTGTTGCTGAGTCCAAGCTCTTTCTGCTCACTGCATGATAGGCCAGTAAATCTGGAGATGAGGTTTAGGGGCTAGGAATAATGACTCTATTCAGAAAGCTGGGAGGCTCAGGCGGTGGTGGACTACTGTCCTAGGGAACCATTTTACCAGGGTCTGGTTACTAGTTTCTTTTAAAAAACAGAGAGAGAAGAAGGTGAGGAGTAAAGTAAAAAGACCATAAGTTATTGCAAATACTTCCTGGTTTCATAAAAAGACCATAAGTTATTGCAAATACTTCCTGGTTTCATAAAAAGACCATAAGTTATTGCAAATACTTCCTGGTTTCATAAAAAGACCATAAGTTATTGCAAATACTTCGTGGTTTCATAAAAAGACCATAAGTTATTACAAATACTTCCTGGTTTCAGTCGGACTCTAGTAGGGGATGTCTTAATTTCTTCTTTCCTACAGCCATCACAGGGGGCTGGGTCAGGATGTTTCCTGTGAGCTAAACAAAGGTATTTTAGGTTAATGTTCAGCCATGGGAGGTGCAGGGTTCTCAGAGATGGGCCATTATGTATACATTCAGCTATAGGCAGCACCACTTAGCAAAAGCAATAGAATAGAAAGGTTAAAGTAAAAGAAACAGATCTAATATGGAGTCAGATTTGTTATTCCCTATTAAATACATCTTCATTCCATCTCATTTTCTACCACTGTCCCCCTTACTCTCCTTTATCCAGTCACACTGGCCTTCTTGTTTCATAGTCTCTCCAAATGAAATGGTCTTCCTCCAAAATAACACATAGCTAACTTCCTTACCTCTTTAAAGTCATTGCTCAAACATTAGTTTCTCAGTAAGTCCTATCCTGACCAGCTATTTAAAGTTGCAACTCCCCTGAGAACTTCCAGTCCTCCTTATCCTGCTTTATTTTTGTCCAAAGCATATATCACTTTAAAAAATACTGCATAATTTACGTATTTATTATATCTCTTGTTTATCATGTGTCTCCCCTGCTAGAATTTAAATTCAGTGAGGCCAAGGGTTTTTATATGTTTGTTTAGGGTTTGGTATCTTTTGTTCATTATTGTATTCTGAGCACCTAAAACATTGCTGACACATAGCAGATGGTCAAGAAATATTTGTTGACCAAATGAGTAAATGAATGGATAAGATAGTCAAAGAAAAAGATTTCCCACTAGTTTGATAAAAAAATTCATCAACCCAGACCTTTTTTTGGGGGGGGTTCGCGGGCCTCTCACTGTTGTGGCCTCTTCCGTTGCGGAGCACAGGCTCCAGATGCGCAGGCTCAGCGGCCATGGCTCATGGGCCTAGCCGCTCTGCGGCATGTGGGATCTTCCCGGACCGGGGCACGAACCCATGTCTCCTGCATCGGCAGGCAGACTCTCAACCACTGCACCACCAGGGAAGCCCCAGACCATTTTTTTTAAATAAACAGATATAGTGATTTACAAGATAGAGAAACCTAGCTTTAACCCAGCTATTTGTTTCATTAATTTTTCTTTAGACAAATAGGCAAGTTATGAAATTCCTCAGTTTAAAAATTCTTGTGTAGTTAAACATTATTTGAGTATTCATTGTTGGTTTTGAGTGGTACTCTTTAATTTCACCTAGATAAATGCTATAGGATCTTGCAACCACTATTGTTCCTTCTTGACGGACTGCAGATATTTTCTCCAACACTTCATTAGCCTGTATTAGTCATAATAAAGGCCAGAATTTCAAAAGGCAGCAGGAGACATGGGTTTCATACAAGTGGAGACTATAGAAGTTTTGATACTATTTATTTTCTTCATTTTTTCCCACATGTTGTTTGAAAATAGCAAAGAGAAAACACTCTTACTGCCTGTAATGGCAGGTTCCCCATGGGGGCCAGGGTGGGAGAGGCAGGCTCCAAGCTTAGATCATGTGTTCTCAGAGGAGGATTAGAGGACTCTGAGCAACAACTTCGGGGTGAGGGAGGTTAGAGAGCTGGCAAATCTAGGGGGAAAAAATACACACTGTATGCCAGATCTGCACAGCTGTGTCCACCACTGATAATCCTTCTGTAGGAACAAGACAGTTGCTTCCTAGAGCACCCTGGAAGGGACCATATTACAAAGAAAACGTCAGTCTTATTTAGAAGTTCTCTACTCATTGCTTTACTTTCGTCCCTCTGAATGATCCCTCTCTGCTTCCTTGGTTGATTGGGTGATGGCAGATTTTGGCCTTCCTTATGTAAAACAGTCGACCCAAATTCTAAGTAAAAAACAATTTTTGCATATTGACTCATTTCTCTTGCTTTTACATTTTAAAAATCTGATAGTTTGTTAATAACCAAAAAGAAAGCTCAAGGGATGCCCAAGTCACCTCTTTCCTGGCAATCTGAAGATGTAATTCCCTATACTTGTAATATTTTAGTCCAGTTCCAGCTCAGCAGCTACACTGTTAGTATCTTTCTTTTTCTTTCTTTCTTTTTTTTTTTAAACATCTTTATTGGAGTATAATTGCTTTACAATGATGTGTTAGTTTCTGCTTTATAACAAAGTGAATCAGTTATACATATACATATGTTCCCATATCTCTTCCCTCTTGTGTCTCCCTCCCTCCCACCCTCCCTATCCCACCCCTCTAGGTGGTCACAAACCACCTAGCTGATCTCCCTGTGCTATGCAGCTACTCCCCACTAGCTATCTATTTTACGTTTGGTAGTGTATATATGTCCATGCCACTCTCTCACTTTGTCACAGCTTACCTTTACCCCTCCCCATATCCTCAAGTCCATGCTCTAGTAGGTCTGTGTCTTTATGCCCATCTTACCCCTAGGCTCTTCATGACCTTTTTTTTTTTTTTTCTTAGATTCCATATATATGTGTTAGCATACGGTATTTGTTTTTCTCTTTCTGACTTACTTCACTCTGTATGACAGACTCTAGGTCCATCCACCTCACTACAAATAACTGAATTTCGTTTCTTTTTATGGCTGAGTAATATTCCATTGTATATATGTGCCACATCTTCTTTATCCATTCATCTGTTGATGGACACTTAGGTTGCTTCCATGTCCTGGCAACTTAAATAGAGCTGCAATGAACATTTTGGTACATGACTCTTTTTGAATTATGGTTTTCTCAGGGTATATGCCCAGTAGTGGGATTGCTGGGTCGTATGGTAGTTCCATTTTTAGTTTTTTAAGGAATCTCCATACTGTTCTCCATAGTGACTGTATCAGTTGACATTCCCACCAACAGTGTATGAGGGTTCCCTTTTCTCCACACACTCTCCAGCATTTATTTGTAGAGTTTTTGATAATGGCCATTCTGACTGGTGTGAGATGATATCGCATTGTCGTTTTGATTTGCATTTCTCTAATGATTAATGATGTTGAGCATTCTAGAACAAAAAATTTCACAATTTGTTTGGAAACACATAAGACCCCGAATAGCCAAAGCAATCTTGAGAAAGAAAAACGGAGCTGGAGGAGTCAGGCTCCCGGACTTCAGATTATACTTCAAAGCTACAGTAATCAAGACAGTATGGTACTGGCACAAAAACAGAAATATAGATCAATGGAACAGGATAGAAAGCCCAGAGATAAACCCACGCACATATCTTCACCTTATCTTTGATAAAGGAGGCAAGAATATACAATGGAGAAAAGACAGCCTCTTCAATAAGTGGTACTAGGAAAACTGGACAGCTACATGTAAAAGAATGAAATTAGAACACTCCCTAACACCGTACACAAAAATAAACTCAAAATGGATTAAAGACCTAAATGTAAGGCCAGACACTATAAAACTCTTAGAGGAAAACATAGGCAGAACACTCTATGACATAAATCACAGCAAGATCCTTTTTGACCCACCTCCTAGAGAAATGGAAATAAAAACAAAAATAAACAAATGGGACCTAATGAAACTTAAAAGCTTTTGCACAGCAAAGCAAGCCATAAACAAGATGAAAGGACAGCGGTCAGAATGGGAGAAAATATTTGCAAATGAAGCAACTGACAAAGGATTAATCTCCAAAATTTACAAGCAGCTCATGCAGCTCAATATCAAAAAAACAAACAACCCAATCCAAAAATGGGCAGAAGACCTAAATAGACATTTCTCCAAAGAAGATATACAGATTGCCAACAAACACATGAAGTGATGGACATTCTTTTACATACACTTTTAATATCTGTATAATAATCAGTAGTGTTTGAAATTTTAACAAAAATACAGTATAAGCAAACTAGTAAGCTTATATATCTTCTTTACATATTCTCCCATAAAAGTGAAATATTTCAGGGTTTCCTTTTCAAGTTCATAATTTACTGTATTTATATATGTGAATAATGGTCCTGATGGGATGAATCCAGGATTATTTTACTAATTATAGAAACATATAATTCAGTGTTAAGCACTAGGAAATGCACTGCATCTTCCTAGTTTGTAATGATCAGAGACTGAAAACTAATTCAGATATAGTTAAATCCCATTAACTATACCTGCAAGTAGTTTTCCATTCTTTGCTGAATCACTATTGGTGAAGTAAATTTTGTTCCTAGAACATACGTTATTTTGTGCATCTCTCAGAAAGTTTATAATGTGGTTGTTGTCCTCTCTGGGAATTGAAGCTAGTTCCTGTCATTTTGTAGTAAAATATAATTAAGAATGCAATAAACTAATATGAGGAAAACCAAAAAGAAGCTCATAGGATATATTCCAACACTATCTATAACATATCATGGAAAAATATATGAAGTAGGAGCCATCTAAATTCAATCCAAGATCTGAAACAAATTAGCCACCAAGGAGGGATTAGTTGCACTCTGTCTGAAACTCAGTTTCCTCATTTGCTAAGTTTTATTTGCCATAGCAGCTTTCAAGGTAGTTGTGTGGATAAGAGAGAACATATATTGAAAATTTTTGGATAACATCAAGTGCAAGATTATACAGGATGTATCAGTCAGGGTCCTAGCATGAAGGAGAATTTCCACTTAGATTGTTTCAACTGAAGAGAATTTAATCAAATCAGTCTGTACAGAGCTATGGGTAAGGTTAAAGAAGCCAAAAAAGGTGGCAAAGTCTACAAGAGACTAACAACAGCATTAAAACATTACACCTCTATTAGTCAGGATGGACCAGGTCAGTGGTTCTCAGTGTCTGGTTCCTGTATTAGCAGCATCAGTATCATGCGTTAGAAATGCAAATTCTGGGTTTTACCTGAGAATGGGAAACTCGGTGTGGGACTAGGTGAATTTGATAGATGCTGAAAATTGACAATGGCTGATCTAGGTTATGCTATGGTAATAAATGACTCCAAATTATGAATCCAAAAAATATTTATTTCCAGATCATGCTGCATGTCCATTTTGGATATGTTTATTGTGGGTGAGTTGCAGCTCTTCTCCTTGTCTTCCTTTTAGAACCCAGAATGATGATGCAACTCCTGTTGACAACATTGCTTGTCACCATGACAGAGGGGAATGAGAACATAATAGAGGTTGGCTGAGAAGTGACACAATTCACGTTGCTTATTTTAGGTACATTTGGTTGTGTTGTCATGCTCAACTTTAACAAGTCAGGATGTATATTTCACTTACAGTGAGGTGCCCTGGATATGGGTAAAAAATAATGCCATCTACATTACCACTTCCAGGACAGAAAATGTCATGAAAAAATAATAGAGTTACTGGAGATTGGGACAAGCTGGACCCATGGAGGAGGGCTGGTTGCCCGGCAGGAGAGGAAATATGGAGGTGGATAGGCATTGCTAAAAAGAGTCACAGAAACAGAGGCCTCCAACCTCCTCATGTGTCTGCACAGATCATTCTATCGTGGGCCAGAACAGGGCAGGAAAGTGTAGAGCCTGGATCTGGAGTTCGCAACAAACAGAATTACCAGTTCACGAGTAATTATCATTAGTGACTTTTGATTTATATGCTAATTGCCTGCACCCTCGTTTCCCTTTATTAGTGTGCAGGAGTGAGAATTGACCATATATGAAAAGTTTTTATCTTTACCTTGTATATCCCACTTCATAAAAATTTGATGTCCTGGTGAGTTAAATATAATTTTAATTATCTTGAATTAGATGAATGTTTATTTCTTAATCACCATAGTATCATTTAATACCACTGTCATCAGTGTCAGACAACTTTGTCTCAATAGATTTGGATGAAAATGATCAGAAGACAGTGCACAATGTCTAAAGCAAAGATATATTCTATAATGATGACAAAGTAAAGAATAGTAAAGTGCAGATGTATTCACTTGGGAGTCAGGGATCTTAATTCTAACCCTAGGTCTGCTATAGGCAGGCTATACAATTGTGGGGAGAACTGTTTATGCATCAATAAAAAGAAGTTTGGTTGAGATACCCTCTAGGATTCTTTTTAGTAATATAACACAATGCTTTTTTTTTTTTAATGTCACCTGGGAATTTATTTGCAATTTTAAATCTCAGGCCCCACCCCACATATACTTAATCTGTACTTTTACAAGATCCTAGATGATTCATATGAACTTTGGTTTTTTTATTATTTTTTAAATTGGGGTATAGTTGTTTCACAATGTTGTATTAGTTTCTATTGTACAGTGAAGTAGGATTTCCTGTGCTATACATCAGGTTCTTATTAGTTATCTATTTTATACATATTAGTGTATATATGTCACAATGCTTTTACGTCACATTTGCTTTATTGTTAGCTGGGTATTTATAGAAGTGGAAGAGAGAGAGCTGCCTGCTGTTAATCACCATTTTTCTTTTTTTACCAGCAAAGCCTGTATGTTCCGTGACCAATGTTAATTTATCCTTAAATGTTTCAATCCCAAGAAAACTTAGTTGACATATTGTTGGTTTCAAGCAAATATTTGTTGATTTATAGATTGGCAGTAGGATTCCCTTGGAAAATGCAAGAGAGTGAACTACAACAACCCTATGAGGGTTGTTTATCTGTATATTAAGAAAAACAAGAGTCATAGAAGTTAGGTGTTTTGAAAGAGTATGCATGCACAGCTAGTACACAACAACACCAGAATTTGTGTGAGGACTTGCCCCAATTATTTAATCTTTTTGAGCCTCAGTTTACTCATCTTTAAAACCAGGATTATAATGCAATTAGAGTGATTTTGAAACAATTAGGAGAGATAGCATATGTATGTTCCTCAGTGAAGCATCTGGCATGTAGCAGATTCCTTATAATTGCTAGTTCCTCTTGCTGCCTTCTGTTTATCCAAAGCACATACTCTAATGCTTTGCATATAATAGGTGCTTTATATATAACAGATGTTTGCTTGATGGGACCGAGAAATTCTGAATTGGCTATAGCTGTGTACTAGTTGCTGTAGAAGAGGTATTTGTGACATTCTTGTCCCTTTTATACATGTTGGCCATGGTGATTAAGAACTTGACTGCTTAGAATCCAGGTTTGAATCTTGACCTTGGCAGCCATTAGCTATGTGATCTTCACCAGAGTCATTATGTCTCAGTTTCCTCATCTGTAAATGCATATAATGGTGATGATGATGATGAGAGTGGTCACTTTCTTATAGATTTTTGGGTGTGTGCAGATCAAAGGAGTTCATACCTATAAACGTTTAAACCATGCTTGACACAGAGTCAACACCCCAAAGTCGTTAGCTTATTGTTCTTCTGTCTTACTCAGGGTACTCACATTGTGTGATAAAGGCCTCTCTCTGAACATGCACACACATAAACACATTCTCTAGATAACTCAAATGATAGCACTCCCAAGAGTGACCCCAAAATGTACAGTATCAATATTGTGTAGGTTTGCAAGTGACATTTTATAAATGGGCACCAAAAATTCTCTGAAGCAAAAAAGAGGGAATCAAATGCCACAAACCAATTAAATAATATGAAGAGTGAAACACTATCTGACACAATCAGGCAACGGAGAATGAAGACCAAGATAGCGTTTCCAGCTGTACACTCTGCTACCCTTTTCCCCCTCGTAACGGGGTGAGTTAAGGTAGAGTGTCATCCTTAACTTTGAATTTTGCTGCTTTTGTCAGTTTTTGTCACAACCTTAACATTATTTAAATGTACTTTTTTGTATTTAATATTCATATTCAGGTGTTCAAGCTATAATTTCTGTTAGTAAAAGTGACATTTCTTAAAGTTCATTATTTTTTCCACATAGAAATCTCAGACATTAAAAAAAAAAAAGAAACAGACTTTAAATAATAGAACAGAAGTGTCTTCAGGCTAACAGCCACCCCTATGATTTGTCATTTTAGTACTTGAGTACTTGGAAGAAATAAGTTTGATAACACCAGAGTCATTTAGCTTTGTGATTAGAAACCTGGCAGTTAGAGCTACATGTCTTAGGCAGCCCTTCACATTCAGTGGAGAGCTTATATAGATTCTGTTGCTTTGACTTTTTTTTTTGCTTGACATTTTCAAGTCAAGATGCACTATATAAAATGCCCATTAAATTTGTCAAGGATTTCAAGTTATCACGGCAATGTTTCTTGATGATAATCAAGAATGCAGCAACAATTATATGGCATCCATCTGTGGGGTTTAGGTGAAGTACTCAACTGAAACCTTCAAATAAATTCACTTACAAAAAGCAAAATGAGTAGTTCTTATGAGGGAGAGAGAAGAGGAATGAGAGCTTTTGAAATGTACCATGAGAAGAAATGCAAGAAAACATCAACTTATTATGAGGGTGATGAGAGGGTCTTTCCAGTAAGATTTTATTGCATATATATGAGATCAATTTTGTCTTTTTCTTTTAATATGGCAGATATTTTTGAAAGTCCTACCAAAGGTACAAAGTATTTCACATGTATTCAATGGCATTAAATGTAGGAGACTGTTTCAAAAAGGCATGCTATTTTTCAGTTATTAGAGTTTGACAAATACCATTTATCATTAATGCTGTTGGTATACAATAATGGAGAGAAAATGAGAGAAAAAACAATTTATCCAGGCTTTGATGTTACATTGTACTAGAAACATGGTAAAATTCACACCTTCAAATCCCTACACTCTGCTTTAATAGCCTGTAATGCTTAATCATACCTCATTCTCACTGAGGGGTCTGTGTTCATTTTTGGTTAAAAGACTGCCATGTCATATTTAACTAATAAAACTTGGCATCATCTGAGACTCCAAACAAAAACATTAAACTACACATTGAGCATACGAGTCATAAAAAGAAAAAAATTATAAATTATGGAGAGTTACTATGTGTGACTTGTCAGGAACATCTAAAACATCTGTATCATAATTCCAACAAGTTGTGGGCTTCATAAGTCTTATCCAAACTGTATAAAATTAATAAAAATAAATTGTAGAAAGAAGTAGAAGATCCATTTAAAAAATAACTTTTAGAGATCTTTAATCTTTGCTGGCATTTAAAAAACGTTATTGTGTACTGCTGTCTTTGCTGCTGGCTGACACATATAATGATACCTATTGTCTGGATTTTTAACCTTTTCTTGGAAGTAAATTGTTGTTCAACACTTGTTTTAAACAGAGTCAATATGTTTTGATCCATGCTTGATTATGCTTTTGATATAGTCTTTTTACTTTTATTTTTAGTAAAACTTAACCTAGTCTTCTCTTCTTGCTAAGGAAAGTATAAAAAGATACAATTCCTTTCTGGAAGAAGAAACTCCCCCTTAGAGAGAATGACATTTCCTTACCCTCTCCTGGAATTTTAGGGCTTCTCAGTGAGGATCTTGGTTTTTTCTAGACAGTAAATAGGAATCATAAAGACCAATTCTTTTTAATGAGAGTAATCTTCACAATTTCCTTTACCTATTCAAATCTTAACCAATCTTTGAGGCTCAGGTTAAATTTTACTCCTTGAATCCTTCTTTGTGCCAGTTCCCTTTCATTTCTGTACTCAGGATTCCAAAGGCATTTGTAGTTTCTTCCACCCACTTTTGCACATAATTGTGTATTTAAAATATTACTTACCTTTCTAAAATCTCATGAAGTAGTGACGTCACAAAGATGGCAACATAAGTTGCTCCTGATTTCTCTCTCCCTCACAAGAAGAAAAACTAACAACTATTCAAGAACAAGATACAGCCAAGAGAATTCTACAACTTCAGGGTGAGGCTGAAGCACCCCCTGCATCACAGAGACCAAGACAGACTGCACTGGGAAAGTAAGAGAAGCGACCACACACTGACTACATTGCCCCTCCCCCAGGCCAGTGCAGCACCACAGGGAGGTTTCCCCTGAGCCTCTTATTCGTCCAGTGGAGAAGAGAACCTGGCGGGCCCCCTTGCCACAGCATTGTAGGTCACTTTGCAGTAGCCCCTACACTGATCTCATACCACGGGGACTGCAGGGGAATCTGTGGGGCTCAACCACTGGGAATCTGACTGTGACAGAGAAGGGGAGGGTCTTACAACAACCAGCACATGGATCTTGGCAGACTGAGTTCATACCTGCAGTGCCCAAGTAGTAATCTCAACCAGCAGCTTTGCTCATGTGCAGAACCAAGTTGGGAGCGCACTCTGAGGAAGAAACTCAGCAGGGTGCTGACTGCTTAATTTGAACCCTCAAACAAGGAATTTTGCCAGACCTAGACCTCAGTTTGCCCACTCCCAGGCAAGAAGCTGGATCACAGCCCCACCTCTTGTGGATAGTGTCTTTCAGCTCCATCTGCCCAAAATGCTGGTGACAACTCCTGGAAGCTCTGTGACCCAGCAGCGCTCAAGCCAAGGGGAAGGCAGGCAGAGGTGAGCGCCTCTAGTGCAAAACCAGTACCAAGTGGGGAGCATCCCTGTGCTATGCACAGGCAGGGGAATTAATTCGTAGACAAGGCTGAGGGTAGTTCCCAGCCCCTCCCAAACTGAGAGTCTGCTTGAGAAACTGAGAGCAGCCTGGAGGGACCCCTCCCACTCCCACCGGGGCAAGGAGCCTAATCACAGCCCTATGCAATGTGGAGAGTGTCCTCTGGCCCCACCTGATGGGAAGAGCTGGCAGCAACTCCTGGAGGCTATGTGACCCAGTGTCACTCAAGCAGAGAGGTGGGTGTGCAAAGATGATAGTTTGTTGAACAAAGCTAGTGGCCCTGTTCATTCGGAGAACTTGGAGTGCAGGTCAGCTTGAGTTAAGACAACAAAGAGCTTTACTGACTTTGGGGTTGTTTCTCCCACTGTGCCCAGGCAGGGAATCTAATTCATAGTGCTGCTCATTGCTCAATACAGCCAGCCTTCAGCCTTCCAAGCTGGGAACCTAACCAGAGAACATGCGAAATTGCATAGCCCATTCAACAGCTCTATGTACAGTGGCCCTTGAACTGCGAGGACAGCCGGTGGCTTCCCCTGCCTGAGTAGCAAAACCAGTGGCCTCACCTGACCAGAGAATTCAGTACACACTCAGCCTGATTCAGGCACCCAAACAATGAGGTGCACAGGCCCTGGGTCCCATCTTTCCGTCCTGCAGTACAGGGAAGCCAATTCATAGCCCCATCTACTACTGAATAGAGTACCCAGTCCTGACCATCTAGTAAGTCTGACCAGAGAATCCAGGGAATCCCAGTGCTCATCCTACAGCCTCACTTATTTAGGGAACCAAGCCATCAGTCCTATGCAATTGTTCTCAGCCAGTGGCACACCACCCCATTTCTGTCTTCAGAGCTTGAACAGTTACCTTGCCCCTAAATAGACCATAATAGCAGTCTCCACCTACCCAAGGACATTACCAGCAGCAGAAACATGCAGAAACCCAAATTGAGCTCACCGGTAAAGAGCTGTCTCTGAAAAATCAAACTTGTAAAGTCTGGAAGAGGAACCCCATTACTCACTACACAAATGCACAGATACCAATATAAAAAATCAAGGATAATAAAAAATATCAGGTAAATATGACACCAAAGGAAACTATTAAGTCTCCAATAACTAACTCTAAAGAAATGAACTGTCAGAAAAAGAATTCAGAATAATCCTCTTAAGGAAGTTTAGTGAACTGCAAGAAAACACAGACAGATAACTAATCAAAATTAGGAAAATAATGCAGGAACAAAATGAGAAGTTTGACAAGGAAACAGCAACCATCAATTTAAAAAAACAGAAATTTTTGAGTTAAAAATATAGTAACTGAACTAAAGAATTCAATAGAGTTTCAAAAATCAACTCAACTATACAGCTTAAAGAAGAACCAGCAACCTGGAGGATAGCACATTGGAAATTACCTAGTCATAGGAGGAAAAAAATTAAAAAAAAAAGAGTGAAGAAAGCATTCAGGAATTATGGAACACAATGAAAAGAAACAATATTCACATTATAAGAATTTCAGAAGGATAAGAGAATGAGAAAGGGACAGAAAATATATTTAAAGCAATAATGGCTACCCATCCTGAACCTGGGGAGAGAAATGAACATCCAGATCCATAAGGCCCAAAGGACCCCAATAGGGCTACACTGAGACACATTAAAATTAAATTGTCAAAAGTCAAATACAAAGAATCTTAAGAGCAGCAAGAGGAAAGGGAAAAGTCACATTAAAGGGCACCCCCGTAAGACTATCAGCATATTTTTCAATAGAAATTTTTCAGGCCAGGAGAGAATGGGATGACATATTCAAAATATTGAAAGAAAATCACTGTCAACCAAGAATTCTAATACTTGGCAAAGCTGTCCCTAAGAGATAGATAAAGACTTTTTCAAACAAACAAAAGCTGAGGGAGTTCATTACCTTCAGACCTGCTTTACAAGAAATGCGAAATGGAGTTCTTTGAGTGGAAGTAAAAGAATGCTAATTGACATCATAAACAGAAAAAGGTAGTGTAAATCTCACTGGTAATGGTAAACATATAGTCATAGTTAGATTGCAATATGATAATGGTGGTGCATAACTTACAACTATTACTTTAAAACTTAAAAAAAAAGAATGTAATAAAAATACTCATAGCTACAATAATCTGTTATTAGTTACACAATATGAAAAACATGTAAATTTTAGCAGCAATAACCTGAAATATGAGGAAGAAGAGAAGTAAAAGTGTAAAGTTTACAAATTCTATTGAAGTTAAGTACTTATCAGTTTAAAATATGATGTTAACAGGTTTGAGATATTTTAGGTAAGCCTTATAGTAACCACAAGGAAAAATCCTGTAGTATTTACACAAAAGATCATGATAAAGAAATCAAAACATACTGATACCAAAAGACATCAACACAAAAAACAACAGCAGGATAAGAAAAATGGAAAAATGGATCTACAAAACAACCAGAAAACAGTTAGCAAATGGCAATAGTAAGCCTTTATTGATCAATAATTACTTTAAACATAAATTAAATTATCCAATTAAAAGACATAGACTTGTTGAATAGATTAAAAAAAGAAAAAGACCCAACTGTATGTTGCCTACAAAAGACTCACTTTAGCCTTAAAGACACACATAGACTGAGAGTGAAGAGATGGGAGAAAACACTTCAAGCAAATGATAATTAGGAAAAAAGAAAAAGCAAGGGTAGCTATATTTATATCAGATAAAATAGACTTCGAAGTAAAAATTGCAAAAAATTATTATATAATTATAAAGGGGTCAATACATCAAGAAGATATAACAGTTGTAAATATTTATGCTCCCAGCATCAGAACACCTAAATACATAAAGCAAGAACTAACAGAGCTAAAAGGAAAACTAAATTGTAATACCATAATAGTTGGAGACTTTAATACCCCACTCTCAACAATGAATAGATCATCCAGACAGAAGGAAACAGTTGTTTTGAAGAACATTATAACCGAAATGAAGCTAACAGATATATACAGAACATTCTATCCAACAGCAGTAGAATACACATTTTCTCAAGTGCTCATGGAACATTTTCTAGGATATACCATATGTTAGGCCAAGACAAGTCTTAGTAAATTCAAGAAGATTGAAATCATATCAAGTATCTTCTCTTACCACAATGGCATGAAACTGGAAATCAATTAGAAGAGGAAAACTGGAAAATTCATGAACACATAGAAATTAAACAATACTCTCCTGAACAACCAGTGAATCAAAGAAGAAATTAAAGGGGAAATGAAAAAATTGCTTGAGACAAATGACAATGGAAACACAACAGAGCAGAACTTGTGGGATTCAGTAAAAGCAGTTCTAAGAGGTTAATTCATAGCAGTAAATGCCTACATTAAGAAGCAAAACAATGCCAAATAAACAACTTATCTCTACACCATAAGGAACTAGAGAAAGAAGAACAAATTGAGCCCAAAGTTAGAAAAATAAAAGAAATAATAAAAATCAAATTAGAAATAAATGAAATAGAGAACAAAAAAAAAAAAAGAAAGAAAAAATTAACCAAAATGTTAGTTGTTTGAAAAGATGAACAAAATTGACAAACCCTTAGCTAGACTAACCAAGGGAAAAAAACAAAAGAACTCAAACCAACAAAATTATAAATTAAAAGGAGACATTACAACTGGTACCACAGAAATTCAAAGATTACAAGAGGCTACTATGGACAGCTATACATCAACAACCTGGACAACCTAGAAGAAATGGATAAGTTCTTAGAATCATTCACCTTACAAAGACTGAATCAGGAAGAAATAAAAATCTGAAAAAAACAATTTCTAGTAAGGAGATTGAATCAGTAATCAAAACTCTTTCAATGAAGAGAAGCCCAGTGCCAGATGGCTTCACTGGTGAACTTACCACACATTTAAAGAAGAATTAACATGAATTCTTCTCATACTCTTCCTAAAACTCAAAGAGGATGGGACACTCCCAAACTCATTGTACAAAGCCAACATTATCCTAATACCAAAACCAGAAGAGGACACTACTAAAAAAACCAAACTACAGTCTAATAGCTCTGATGAATATAGAGGCAGAAATTCTCAATAAAATACTAACAAACCAAATTCAGCAGCACATTAAAAGGATCAGACACTGTAATCAAGTGGGGTTTATCCCTGAGATGCAAGGATGGTTCAACAAATGCATATCAATAAGTGTGAATCATTACATTAATAGAATGAAAGAAAAGAATCATATGATTATTCCAATAGAAGCAGAAAAATCGTCTGACAAAATTCAACATTCACTCTTGATAAAAACCCAACAAATTAGGCAAATTGGGCAAAGGAGGAAAATAATAAAAGCCATATATGATAAACTCAGAGCTAATATACAATGGTGAAAGGTTGAAAGCTTGTCCTTTAAAGTCAGGAACAAGACAAGTGTGCCCACTCTCACCATTCCTGTTCAACATAGTATGAGAAGCAGTCAGGCAAGAAGAAGAAATAAAAGGTATCAGAATTAAAAAAGAAGAAGTAAAATTTGTCTCTATTTGCAGATGACATAATTTTATATATAAAAAGTCCTAAAGACTCAAGCAAAAAATGGTTAGACCTAATCAATAAATTGAGTAAAGTAGCACAATACAAAATTGACATACAAAAAGTAGCATTTCTGTACACTGACAACACATTTTCTGAAAAAGAAATAAATCAATCCCATTTATAATAGTATCAAAAACAATAAAATACTTAAGAATAAATTTAACTAAGGAGGTGAAATAGCTCTCCTCTGAAAATTCAAGACATTGATGAATGAAATTGAAGAAAACACAAATAAATGGAAAGGTGATCCATGTTCATGGATTGGAAGAATTAATATTGTTTAAATGTCACTACTACCAAAAGCCATCTATAGATTCAATGCAATCCCAATAAGATTCCAATGGCACTGTTTTACAGAAGTAGAAAAAAACACTCCTAAAAAAGACCTAAAAATAGGCAAAGTAGGGCTTCCCTGGTGGCGCAGTGGTTGAGAGTCCGCCTGCCGATGCAGGGGACACGGGTTTGTGCCCTGGTCTGGGAAGATCCCACATGCCGCGGAGCAGCTGGGCCCGTGAGCCATGGCCGCTGAGGCTGCGCATCCGGAGCCTGTGCTCCGCAACGGGAGAGGCCACAACAGTGAGAGGCCCGCATACCGCAAAAACAAAAATAAATTTAAAAAAATAGGCAAAGTAACCCTGAGAAAGAAGAACACAGCAGGAGGTATCAAACTTCCTGATTTCAAGTTATACTGTAAAGCTGTAGTCATCAAAACACTATGGTATTGGCATATAAAGAGACAAATAGATCAATGGAACGTAATTGAGAGCCCAAAAACAAACTCAAGCGTATTTGGTCAAGTAATATTTGACAAGGGTGTCAATAATATTCAATGGAAAAAAAGTGTTTTCAATAAATGGTGCTGAGATAATTGGATATTCATATGTAAAAGAGTGAAACTGGACCCATATCTTGTACTACTCACAAAAATTAACTCAATAGCTGAACCTATTGTGGTAATCATTTCACTATATATATAAATCAAACAATCATGCTGTATGTCTTAAACTTCTACAGGGATATATGTCAGTTATTTCTCCATAAAACTGAAAAAAAGAAACCAAAACTCATGAAGACAAGTACCAAGATATCAATGCACAGTACTGATTACTAGGCCCTCAAAAAGTATCATTAGGTTGACCATTTATCATAATAATGCTGTATTATTTTTACATAAAAGTATTATTTCTATATGAAGTCTTAGAAAATTGCAAGCATCCTTTCAAGGATGTATAATCTTTATAAGTTGTATGTCCTATATCTTACTCAAAACTCCTTTAAAAATATAGTAAGATACTCTATTTCTCTAATTATATGGTTAATTGTATATAATATTCTAAAGGAGATTTACTTGCTATTTATAAGAGTTTCAGACAACAAATGAAATGAGTGATGTAGTTTTAATCATTATAACTGGCTAATAATATTGGGTCACAGTTTAATTCTTAGGGTAGAATATAGGTAACAAAAGAGATTTTTATTTAACATCCCAAACCATTTAACTCTTCGTATCATTCACATGATTTTGGCCATATTATTTGATGCATGCTTAGCTGTAGATTATTCAGGTTTTAATCCTCCAGGAATCTGCAAACAAGGTGAACCTCTAATGTTCAAAACTCAGATAACTAAATTCTTTGAATCAGATTTATATGTTAGCCCTCTCAATGACAACAATTGGTGGTTAACAAGATTAACTATGGAATGAACCAGGTAAATAATCCCATTACCCACAGGGATCAGAATGGAGCTGGTTTTAACATATTCCACTGAGACAAAGTAATTAAGTCTCTTCTTTAGGCTTTAGCCCCCTGCAGTACATACAGTACAAGCAATCCATGAATGGAATGTCTTTATCAGCTTGAGCCCAATACTCCTCCAGGAGCTTGTTTTTGACCCACGTTAACCTTTACTTGACCAATTTTTTCCATATTTGGTTAGAATTTTCTCATTGTGATTTCTAGATATGTTGTGGGTAAAATGTGCTGGGTTCCAACAGAGAAAAAAGGTGATCAAGTCTGAGAAGTTATTTTCCCCCTAAAATTTAATTGGCTGAACAAAATATGGCCTTCAGAAATACATGTGATAAACAATGTCTTTGAATATTGGGTTTCTAATAAAACCTCAAAAAAACGAACATTTTTGTGACCCAGTGAGCTCCTGTGGAAGGAAATGATGTACTTTTCTAATGAATTAGAATATGAAATTAAATTATCACCCAGTTCCTCGTAAGACATAGAAAAGGATTATGGGCTATTAATCTTCTCCTAAGAATGACTTAGTTTTCTTTATTTCTTGGGCCTTTGCTATAAAAAATCACTTCATACAAATTCAAATATTCTCAACATGTAGGAAAACAATAGTTATAAAGATCTTTTCTTAGAAAAAACCATCCCATTCTTCTCTCTTTTCCCTTTAATAATAAAGATTTTGTAAACGAGATGGGAGAAACTTTGGAGGGGAAGAGAAGGCATCAGAACTAACAGCCCCACAAGGATGGTGATAAAAAGGAAGAGAAGATACCCATTTCAATCGTTCCTGCTCTTCTCTGCAATCCGTGAGTACTCTTTCCACTACTTTTTGTGACAACTAGTATCTATCTTTTCCATATCTGTGGTTTCTACATATTTTTCCTATAAGACACTTTTGTAAAATGTGTCTGGCTTGCTGGGTATTTAAAAACTCAAGTAGATTTTAATAGACATATGCAAGGAGTGGTTTTCATTATTTCATTTCTATTAAATGTCTAAGCAGGATTAGAATGACTACTGGCTGGTAGAAGCAGATAGGAAAAGGTAATTATGTCTTATCAGAGATAAAGATATTCCAGGGTAGTATTCTATTGTCCTGTGGAGCAGAAGAACTAGATTCCATATGGGAAGATTTAATTGTGTTGTGCATTCTGGAGCAGTGAAACATATTAAGAAATTTACTAAAGGGTATGCAATGAGTAGATTCAGATTCAAGTTGTGTTGAAGGATTTAATTACTGGATTTAGATTGGAGTTACCTGTGTGAATGACCAAAACTTTACATAGAGAGCGATTATTCAATAATCTATTTTCAAAGTTTTCAAAGTGCACCGTAACTATCCTTGCTTCCTATTAAAATAATAATTAGTTTCTTTAGTGTTAATCTTACCTAGAAAGATTATTTAATGATAAACTGAAAGACACATTTAGTTTTATTATTAGCAAAGACATTTTGTAGCATGGACAGCACATCAGAACTTCTCTAGAAGGAAAAAAAACCTTTGTAATTATGAAACGGGATTCTATTTCCATGGTAATTACTTGTATAGTAATTGCTTTAACCACTTGGCATTTAGCCTTTATGTGATAGTACCTGCCACTTATGGTCACCATGAGTTGGCTTCACCATCATTTTTTACTTTTGATGTTAAAGTTTTCATCTAATTTACTTTAAATTTTGCTGAGGATATTACCACCTCTCCTTGGTTTCACTGCCTTTGATTGTTGGTTGTCTACACAACAAACAAAAGTTGTGATACAAAAACAATTAAATGTCTAATTATAAAAAGCAAAATCACAGATAAAAGCCTATAATTTATAAGGCTAACAACACTCTATAAAAAGTGAATTCATCCATTAAACATTTTTGCTCAGAACATAATACATGTAAAGGACTATGCTAAAGGCCACTGATAAGAAATGGGAGAATTAAGAAGTATCATCAAAAGAGACAGCAAAAAAATGATTCAAAGCAGTAGTATGTTCAAGATAGAAAGTGAAGTAGGTATAAATGTCAGAACATATATACTCAGGTATGCAAGAATGATTACATCCTTTGTTTTAAATCACCTCTATTTTGATTTCACAATCCCATCCAGCCTGGATTGGCTGGATGAAATTTCATCTCAGTCATTATTAGGGCTCCTGTTTTCTATCAAAACCTTGAGAACTGGGGGGCACTGTGTAGTACCCAGAACTAACAGACTGTTACAGAATTGATGATATACCCAGGTCCAATTTTTGGTAGTCCCTTGAAATCCAAAAGTTCTTTGCTTTGATGCCACCCAAGGGTTAGGAGGATCTTTGCCAGGTTTGGGAGCACTGGTTTCACTATTCAGTTATTCTTTCTGAAAACTGCTAACTCATCTATCTGACATAGACTGGGAGTGGGGCTCAGTTCCTTAGTAATCTTGGGACCAGCTGATTTTCCCATTCTTCCCACACCAGGAATCTACCAGTGTGGCCTCTCTTTCTCTGTCCTCCTTGATGTCTCCTCCCCTCTCTTCCTTTCCTACCCCTCCCCTCTTTCTCTCCTATCTCCCTCCAAGAATCAAATATCATTTTCTCCACGAACTTCAGGTTTACAGAAAACAAGAGCTTCCGATTCAGATTCTTTTCCTCTTTCTGCCTCCTAAACTCAGGAGAAAAATCAAAGAGAACATACACAGAACAGTATCTCAATAAATTATACTGACACTAGATATACAGTCAGCCCTCCATATTCACCGATAAGGAGGGCCGACTATGGGACCTAGGCATCTGCAGATTTTGGTATCCATGGCCGGTCCTGAAGCAATCCCCCACAGGTACAGAGGGACAACTGTACAGTCATACGGCGTAAAAGTTGATTTCTATCTGTTTTATATTCTCTGAGACAGAGAGTTCCAAACTTCCAGGAGTGCATTTGGGGTATGGGATGAAAATATTAGCATTTCTATTTTTTATTTGGATAATATTATCCTTTACACTTTTTAATTTTGGGCATATTTTACATGCGCATGTTATGTTGATACAATAGCAGGTATATATATATATATATATATATAAATACCTATTGAGAATGGAAGCGTAAATCTATATGGGTACCTGACATGTACAAAGCAATGTGCTAAATATTCAGGGTCACAGAATATTCAGTCAGATCTTGTGCTTATGTAGTTTACTATTTACTAGAGGAATTAGAAAATGAAGCTTATAACTATACCACAGACCTGTTCTGTATAAAAAGATCTTTCAAAAAATCCTATTATAAGGTTTCAAAAGAGGAAAAGTTCACATCTAGCTGTGTGTTTGTGTGGTGGGGAAGTTGGGTAGAACATGGATCGGGAAAACTTCGTGAAAGTGATACTTTTGGACTTGAGTCTTGAAAATAGTGTAGATACTGTCTGTGAAAATACATTTAGGGAGAAGGGTAATTCATCTCATACATGAAGGTCTTTGGACACCCTTGAAGGTGCACAAATAATTTGTAGGAGGTACTCAGGTATGGATTTTTTTTTTTTTTAAGGAATTTTGCCCTTTTTTTTTTTTTTAAATTTTATTTATTTATTTATGGCTGTGTTGGCTCTTCGTTTCTGTGCGAGGGCTTTCTCTAGTTGCGGCAAGTGGGGGCCACTCACCATCGCGGTGCGTGGGCCTCTCACTATCGCGGCCTCTCTTGTTGCGGAGCACAGGCTCCAGACGTGCAGGCTCAGTAATTGTGGCTCACGGGGCTAGTTGCTCCGCGGCATGTGGGATCTTCCCAGACCAGGGCTCGAACCCGTGTCCCCTGCATTGGCAGGCAGATTCTGAACCAGTGCGCCACCAGGGAAGCCCAGGTATGGATATTTTTAAAGAAACAAAATTTCTCATTCTCATTGTGCATTCTTTCTTAAAATCTATCTGCCTGCTTTAAAAAATCTCAGGACATAAAGTGGTGATTCCAGAATTCATGTTTTGTTTTTTGTTTTTACTTCTACACAACACCTGTACATAGGGAGGATTCATTAATACATTAGAAATGTTGCAACTCCCAACTGGCAATTTTTAAATTGATACTTGAAAGAAAGGTAGGAGACTCAGAATGGTGATTAGGAGTATACAAAATACATCACAACTCTATGTAGAGCACAGCATAATGATTATTGTTGATTCTTGATGTTATTCAAGAACTCAGTGATATTACAATAATAACTTCAAAAGCTAAAAGGTTTATAGTGCTTTAAAGTATCTAGAGTTTTCACATATATTCTCTCACTTGTTTTTCCAATATCCTTATGAAGTGGCTAGGACATATTCCCAAATTACAGAAGAAACTGTGGCTCAGAGAGTTGACGTAACTGAGCAAACATTATACCACCCTGTATAGAGGAACTGTAACTCAAATACAGGCCTTTGGAATATATCTTATGTACATACATACTACTATGTTGTGTTTTTGCTCCATCCTTGCACATCTGCAAAGAATACTGAGTAAATTGGGTAAAAATAAAATTCAAAAAAGATAATTGACTCATCATCAAATATAACATAAAGACTATATCCCCAAATTTCGATCCCCATCTATATCCTTGCTTCCAAAGTACAGTTCACAGACCAGCGAAAATAATATCACTTGGGAGGTGATGAGAAATGTAGAAACTCTGGCCACAAAACCAGACTTACTAAATCAGAATTTGCATCTTTAACAACATCCCAGATGTTTCAGTAAAATTTGAGAAGCACTCGTATAGATGACAAAGCAAACCTCTCCACACAGGTAAAATAGCTTGTTTGGCATTTACAAAATTATTTCTACCAGTGAATGATTCAAACACCTGCTTCAGTAGTGGAAATTCTCCTTGTTATCCATAAAAATCCAAAGACAGAAGGGGGAAAAAGGCAGCCACAAAGAGGTGACTCTAAAGTTTATTTCCCTAAATTCTGATGGACTTCCCTATGCTTCCAATACTCATAAGGGTGTTTTTTTTGTTTTTGTCTGTTTGTTTCTTTTTTTTTAGCATAAAGTTAAAAAAAGAAATATTTATAAAGTTGGTGGTGGTTTGTTTAAACTCACTGCACTTTTGTAAATTTTAAATGACAAGTATGTTCTGCCATTAATAGAGTTTTTGGAGCCATTCATACAAATGTGCCAGCACATGCAAAAGCCACACATTCTTTGTTAAACTAAACAGTCCTAAGCATTGTGTGGACTCCTGGCATAGTATGGCTAAATATTCAGACACATGCCTATACAGTACTGTATGTTCTGCCAAATAGAGGGAAAACAAAAGAAAGAAAATCATATAAATATACTGGTAAACATTGACTTTGTAAGGAACAGCATAAGCTGTGTTGGAAAAAAATGTAGAGCATGATTCAAAGAATACATTAAAATTTTTTTCCTTAGGAAAATGTATCTAATTTGTTTTTCATGAAAACATGTATTTAGCAGTGGGGAGTTTTTCATTGGCTAAGATATTTTGGCATATTTATGCTGTAAAGGTGATTGGAATAATATTTGCATTCATTTTGCACTGAAATTTGAAATAAGTATAAGATATACACTTTGTAACATAAAATCATTGCCAGTCAGGATATACTCCCTTTAAGGAAGCATAATTCAGTACATGAAAATTCAAAGTGACTAACCTATAAATATGGGGGAATTATTCATGTTACCAAAGGATCTTTCCTTTACCAAACATCTATCACAGGATATCTTTAAATAACTAGCTTCCTTTTAGGACATTTAAAAGTACTAGATTTAAAATTTATGATGTTCAAGAAATATCTAAAGGCATACCTGTTATATAAGGCATAGGTCTAGGTAGGTGATTTTAGAAGTCCTTAATGATCATGATTATGCTACAATTATTAATCATTACCAACTGAGGAGGAATTTGAAAGGCTAGTCACCAGGCCAACGTGATATTTCCTCAAATACTTTCTCTAGCCACAAAAGAATACATCCAAACTCCCTTTAATTTTCTCCTGGTATGATAATTTTCTAAATTGTATTCTATTACATTTATAAGTATTTATTCCAGAACAATTGCTAATTTTTCAAGAGCTATTTGAAATTCATCTCTTCTTCCATAAAAATCAGTGCTTTGCTCTCCTTTCTCTCCAAACACTTTGGGCAAAATTGCACAATTAAATCTCCTGACCAACCTCAGTTTCCTCTAGGACCTCTCATAAACTCCATCATATCCTGGCAGGTGTGGTGAAGAAGTGGTTCAGACAGATCGAGTAGCTTGTATTGGCCGTTGCTAGCTCACTTGTCCATTCTCATTGGGTCTGGTGAAACTTGTAGCAGAACCAGTTATTAATTTCTCATTCATGATTTTGCTTCTCGTACAAACTACTATCTGAATCATGCTGGTTTTTATTTACCCTCCATGTATCATAGAGTCTAGTGATTCTCTCCACTGTAGGCCCTTCTTTAAATTGTCGCCAGTGTTTATCTTCTAAGAAACATCTGGCCATACTACTCCTTTGTTTAAAAGCTTCCCATGATGTCTCATGTAGGGTGGGAGTTTCTCATCTGCAGAGAAATGATCCAACGACTGGGCCTAACTGAGTGAATGATCAAGTAGTATTAGAATAAAATTCTTGGAGTCTACCACAGATATATGGTTTTATATCAGCCCTCCTAAACAATGGGAAAAACAGCCAATAATAGCCTTTGTATTTCAGTCCAAGACACAAGAAAATTGTCATTTACATTCTTATCCCTCCCTTTTTAATACCTGCTATTGTGTCCATCTTCTCATTTCCACATAGTTTAATCAACTCAACTTAATCCATCCAATGCTAACTCCTGGTAACGATGTTTCTTCTTCTATGTACATTTTCTATATAATGTTATCTATCTCTTTGTGGATGTAAGATTTGTTTTATCTTCTCATTCCATTTTCATAATTTTGCTTCTTATTCCTTTCTAACTAAGGTACTTACAGCGCCTCTGCACACAAAAAGTGTATTCTATCAATTTTCTTTGTCAATTCAGCTGGCACGCTCCCTCAGCATATGTTTTGTGCCATTCTGAGCAAGATTGGAAGGCAGAGCTAGGCATATGCAGAATCACCTTAAAAATGGGGATTTTCATAAAACTGTTATTTGGAAAATAAAATAAATTCATGTTGGCTTGTAATTACGCTGACCCTATTCATCATTTCCCCTCGTGTATGCTATTCCATAGCTGGTCGGAAAGACTTGTCATTTCCTGACTGCACTAGACTCTTGTAGGACCAAATGCCATTTCTCAAATTTGAAATTCTTTTCCTTTTTTTCTCACCTGGAAAATTCCTATGCATGCTTCAGAACTCAAATGTCATCTCTTTAGTGAAGTCTTCTAAATTTCTCTGGGCAGAATTATGTTTTCTCCTTTGTGCTGTGGTATTTTAAAATTCACATTAATACCCATTTTTTAATTTTTAGTATGGAATTTAAGAAGTCACATCAGTATATATAACAATGGGTTACTTAAAAGCCTAGGCTCTGGTCATACTATAGTCAGAATAAAAACAAAGAATCAGAAGGAAATTTTGTTCATTCCTTGCGAAGAGTTCTCTCACCTTAGGAGAAAGACCAAGAAGCATACAAGGACACCGGGTGTATAATTTAGAGAACTTTATGTGCTAAAATTATTTTAGTTGTCCAGCTACTGAGAAAAATCCAGAAAAAATGTAAGCTATTGCAGCAAGTGAACTAGCTCATATTCTTACTTACATTGACAGGCTACAAACTTCAAACATCACCTCTAACATTTCAACCAATATATTAGATGTTCCTGAGCCAATTTCCCTGCCTACGTAACTCTTTCATTGAATTACACACAGGTTGGGAACTTGTCTCATTAATATTTCACACAGGTGTACTATACGACGTTCAGTTCTTAAGCGCTCTGGTATTTAGTGTTTGCAGACATATAAAAGCACACCTTTTCATGGAATGAGACACATGCTTTCCCTTAATCTGCTTCCAGGTGTTACCTTCTAACTTATTTTGGGAAGAATTCTGTTATTTCTGGAAGAAGCATTGAGAAATTTTCAAAAGGAACTAGTGACTCTTAAGATAAAAATGTTTAGCCGTTGAAATTCTATATTGGGATTTCTATCTAATATAATGAATTAGAACACATTTGAATTAGAACTTAAAGGAATCTTTCTCTGTTTAGGAGTCTTTATCAAGTTTTGGGAATTAATTTCACTATTTCAACCAGAGCTTTCATAATGGTCTGAATCCCTTTGTACCTGATTTGCTTAGGTTATAGTAACTAAACCAGATTCTGTATTATGGAGGCACTCGAACCAGCTACAATTTGTTCTTACAGGTCTGACTACTATTTCTCAGTTTGTTAAACATATTTCCCAAAGTATCATGTTTGAACAGGCAGCCCACAATCTGCATTTTCAGGACAAGCCTGTAAGGAATATATTACTTAATTAATTTATTTTTTATAACATAATTTTTTTTTCAGGTGGTCTGTGCCATTCTTTTACTCTTGTGTCAGGTGCCAAAATATTTCAAAAAGGAAGCTTACTTCTGCCATGTGTGATTTCTGATGTGTGATTTCTTTGGATGTCATTTTGCATTGCATGTGAGACAGCTATTTTTTATTTCTTGATGTCTGTTTCACCCAAAGAAAATCTGTATTTTGCTTTCTGTAAGAAAAGAGCAACTGGGTGGCATTGGAAAAACTTCCACCCACTAACATAGAAAAATATTCAATCTGTCCCATTACATTGAAGTGGGAGACTTTAAAGGGCAGCATACCCAGTTAAGGAAGATATATTTCCATCTGTGATCAATAGCATGTGAAGAACGGCTCCTCTCTGAGCTTCATCCAGAGCAAAATTACCTTGGTAGTTCCTGGACCGTAGGCACTTCATGAATTTCTAAGGTTGAGCAGCCATGGGAACCATACCTGATTCCAAGGGGGAGACCGTTCTCTCTGTGAGGTCCATGGAATACAACTTTTCACTATTCCCCAGAGCTGCAGGACAGCTTTTAGAGACTGTATTCTCTATATTGACTGCATAATAAGCAAGAGATAAATAGGTCCCAGAAAACATTAGAATAGGGCTCGTATGACAAATGTTTTCTCATTCCCTTCTGTTCTTCCATTCCTCTTAATAGAGAAATAATTTGATTTCCTGATTGGTTTGAGGGAATTGAATATGTTTGCCATAAAAGAACCAGAGCATCTAGTTCTCTTTAGTCAAATGGAACCTGTTTTATCCTGAAGCTTGTACTCACACCTCATCTTGCTATCTGAATATTTTTATTTCATTTTTATTCAGACATATAAGGATATATAAAAAATTAAAAGGCAATAAAAGTCTAATAATAAGGTTTCTTTGTAAAGCTATATATAGTATTTCACTTTTTAATAGTAAAGTCAGTGTACATTCTGAGGTCTCTATTTGGTATCATCTATCAGTTTTCTTCCTCCCTCCCTTCCTCCCTTCCTTCCTTCCTTCTTCCTTTCCTTCTTCCCTCCATTCCTCTCTCTTCTCTTTCTTTTTTCTCCTGATGAAGAAAACAGAATTAACCATAAAAAATATTTACTCATTTGAAAATAAGAATTTCTTTCTATAACACATGAACTAATCAGGTCTGTTCTTAGTGGGTGCACATAATTTAACCTGAATTTCTCCACTTGATCTGGGAAAATGCAGACCAACAAAAGGCACAAAAAAGAAAAAAAAAGTCTCACTTCTGTATTATATTCATTTTTTAGTTAATTTTGAGTTTTTCTTCAATAAAGATTTTTCTTCCTGGGATTGCTGGTCTTTGGGACTGATGATAATATTGTTTCTCCTAAAAAGCTGGACCTATTGATGATAAAGGGCATTATAGTTTTTCCTTAAGAAATGAGAAATTAAGATTGGTTACTGGTATTTTTTTTTGGTATAACCTTAACTAATTCTCTTGAAGGTTACTGTTGAGAAGGCATTATCAGGCTGCATCATGGGTAATAACAAATTGGGAGGATGTAGAGAACCAGAGTAGAAGGTAGAAGACAAAGGAATGGACAGGTTGGGGAAAATGTGTGAATCCAGGGAATACTCAGAACCAGGGGTTCAAAACAGAGCAGTGTTGAACACAAACAATGTTGTATAACTGAGAAAACATTGGACAAGGAACTAAAGGCAACTAGCCCTGCCACTAATTAGCTGTAGCCTTAGACAGGGAGGAGCATTTAAGTCACATAAAGCATTTTCTCTTAGGAAAGCATGGGATGCCCAAGTGATTGAGGGAGACTGAAATTCTCTATCCAAGATGATAGACTATTTTATTAGGAAATACCACAAGTTTATCAGCCCACAAAATTTCTAGTTAGCCTTTTCTTTTCTTTATGGAGGCATAGATAGAACAAATACTTTACATTAACTTATTTGTTAAATCACAGACTTGCCTTAATTTCTAAAAATATGAGGTAATTATTTAATCCTAAAATGACATTTACTTTTACAAAAAAAATTATACAGTCTCTTTAGGCAGGATGTACAAGAGTCTTGTTTATTGGAAAGAATGTGGGACCTGCTTGTATTTACCAAGCAAAGTAGCTTTTTTTTTTTTTGATAAACTTGCCAATTGTGAGGCTGAAAATGCAAGTGTTATTCTGTCAGGAGACAGAACCATGGACAAAATGACACTTTACTCACCCTTTCCAAATTTATTTCTATTTATGTTACTACTAGATGATGCCCAAAAGAAATTTAAACTATTTTTACCCTTCACGTCTGAAATATACTCCCTGCACATTTCCTCCTCAATAATTTCAGCAAAGATGTTTTTTCTCTGTTTCCTTTGTGAGACTATCAATAGAATGATGTTATTATTTGGGGACATTTTTCATGTTCTTTTATAAATCAAGGATTAGTCAGAGGAGATTAATTAGTGTGTTGATTATTCAGGACCTTTAACCTCTCTTTTTTTTCCTTCTTCTCCTCACCTTTTGGTTATTTCATTACTCATTAACAAGCTTATCAAAGAGTGGGCAGGGAGAGGAGGTGAAAATCGTCATTTTCTACCATTTTCCAGGACTGGTTAAAAGTTTTAAGTGTGGGAGTGAGGGTAGTTGGGACAAGAGGAAAGGAAAACTATTAACAGAAATGAGATTTTTTTTTTTATGACTCAGGTATTTCATCTCAAGTGCAAAGGAAAGATGAATGTACTGTTACCTTTACTTTTTAAAAGCATGTTTTTATAAGAACAGCATACATTAGTTTATTTATCAAAGTTGAGTCAAATAATACTATTCAGAAAACAGAATACAAAGCAGAGAAACTTCTAAGTGCACATAGCTTGAAATACCTGTTTGCTTAGTTCCTACCTTACAAGTAATAATGAGTCCTTGATCCCCAAACTCCCATCATCCTTAGATATTCTTTTCCTTCTGGACATCAGGTGAATTAGCTCCTCTGTTAATTTCCAATAAAGTTCTTTCTATACCTGGTACTCTGGTATTCACCTGCTAGGACCTCCTTTTAGCTTTGCTGGTCATCATTTCCTATAGGTCTAGAAAAACTGACTGTCCCTTGGGAAGATGCTGTTGTCAGTATTCAACCTGTAGGAGGAAGAATAAGGATGCTCTCCTCTTTACTACTTGGTCCCAAACGTGGACACACGTTCTGCTCCTAATTCTCCAAAACACATATGAGACCAGAGTGTAACATTTAACAAATGTTCTTAAGACTTAGGGATAACAGAAGAGTACCCAGTACAGGGACACTGCAAACTGGATTAAATATTAGGTATGACTCTTTAAGCTCTGTGTGTATCTTAAAGAGAAGTATTTCTTTCACCATCACTCTGGGAAGACTTCAGTATATCCATGCACTGAGTAGTGCCAGCCCTCTGCACACATCTAAAGCCTCCAAAGAGGGAGAACTCTTTCTCAACTACAGTCTGAGATCAAGTTCTCAGTTTCTGATCCCAAATGGTCTTCATTTCAGGATAGTCACTCACTATCCACCCCCTACCTATAGGAACTGCCCTTACCTGTAATATCCAACAATACACTCAGATTAGAATGCATAATCTGACATTAGTGTATTGCCCAACATCTGAGTTATTTTGCTTGACATAAGCCTCTTTGGACCACAAACGATCCTGGTTAAGTTGTGCTTCATCAAGTGAAGACCTATTTCTTCTTATAGGTGGTCCTCTAGCTTAAGAATTACATGAGATTTTGTAGTCATTATGGTCTTAATTCCTAATCTCTTGATGTCAATTTCTTGACAAAGAGCATGGGCACATGCACAGACACACACACACATGCACAGGCACACAAACACACGCACACATACTAACAAGGAAAAATTTATAGAGTCATTGCACTGTAGATCATTATTCCAAGTATTTCTCAGAAAGATACTGGACCTAGAGATGCATTGTTTCCCACAGAAACCCCACTATTTCACATAATCATACTGAGCAGATTATTTTCTTAGAGCACAGCAAACTCCTTCATTTCAAAAGAGGAACTCTGTTTTGCATTTCCTTGACTAGAAATACTTATTACAGTGGTTTTTAAAAATCAAAGAAAGCATGTGAATTCAAGTCTCCACTTCTTTCAAAGCTAGGGCTACCGTGAACCTTTGAAAATGGTTATTTCTAACTTCCTGTATCATCAAAATTCAAAGATTTGGGGGGGCAAATCTGGTTAGAGCTCAATAAATTTGTACTTCTCCCCAAGCAGTCTTTTTCCATAAAATTATTTCTCTGAAGCATCTATACCATAAATAGCAGCTTAGTCTTGAAAGGATGGTAGAAGGCAACCTGCCTTAGCCTTCCTGTATATGCCAGCGCTTTCTTTGCTGCAAGCAAAAGGCAAGCACAAATTTAAAACTATTTTTTGTAACAATTTTGCTTTTAAGATTTTTGTATCAGCTCATTCCCATTTGGCTTTAAGTGTTATTTCTGGGTTAATAACATTCTATCTCTTTCTACTTACTAGGCTGTCTTAAGCAATATTTTGTTCTGCTGCTTTCTTGGATTGCAGGGCATCAGTTTCAGTTTATTTCTATCCTGTCTTCTTCCCCTGATATGGCGTCTCCTCTTTCTGTAACAGCTTATAGCAAATCTTTTCCTTCTCAGATTCTACTGTGCCTTTTATAGTGGTGACATGTAATGCCAATCTGTCTTATTTGATTCTAATTAATATGCCTCCAGACCCTCTCTGGGTGACCTGACTTTTAAGGAACACAGCTAATTGGAAGACCCATCATAAATTATATACAGTTACATCATTCAATACCATAATATAAGTGAAACATAAACTGATATCTTCACAATCACTTAGTACCTAGGGTTATGAGTAAAGGAGAGATTGGATTACATTTGAATTATATCCCTTTTTCTCTTTGAAATGATCTGTAAAGAAAGGAAGATGCTTGCAAATTTTCTATTTTTATAGAATGAAGATTATGCTCAAAGAGGTGTCTAGATTTTGCAACAACCTTTAAAAACTTAAGTTCTCCCAGTGTGCACCTTAGCCTGTGTTAATGGGTTGAATTGTGTCCACCTCAAAAAATTATTGAAGTCATTACCCCCAGTACCTGAGAATGTGATCTTATTTAGAAATAGGGTCATTGCAGATGCAACTAGTTAAATTAACCTGAAGTCATACTAGAGTAGTATGGTCCCCTAATCTAATGACTAGTGTCCTTATAAATATGGAAAATTTGGACACAGACATGAAGACAGTGGGAACATAATGTGAAGATTAAGGCAGAGATTGGGGTGATGATTCTACAAGCTAAGGAATGCCAGAGATTGTCACCAAGCTGCCAGAAGCTATGGAAGGCATGGACAGATTCTTCCTCACAGCCCTTGTAAGAGGAAGCTGGGACATGGAGGGAGAGTCTGCCCGCTGGGAGCTGCTCTGGAAATGCTATGTGAAGAAGAGAGAGCAGGTGAGCTATACCCTGGCTTCTCCTTCCCTCCTGCCCTCTCATGTCTGGTCAGTGCCTCCTGTGGGCTGAATTTAGCTGTGAGCTGGCAGGCAATGGAGGCTGGGAAATGTAGTTTGCAGTGAAAGTATAAGAAATATATTTTTTGTCCCAAAAAGCAAAATAACTGGCAAGGCTAGCATGGAATGGCTTTCAGATGTGGTGGCGGGAGTTGCCAATTTTTCAAAAACGGTACCCACATTTTGTTAAAAGGTGAACTAACATTTACTCAGTGTTTACTTCATGCCAGCCACTGCTGATGTTTTAATATTTATATACATTATTTCATTGATTCTCTATAAGCCTATGATAGCAGTTTTATTGTATACATTTAATAGTGAAGGAGACTAAAACATAGAATACTTAGATGTTTTATACATGATTATATTTCTAGTGGCTGGTAGAACCAGAATTTGAACCATTTGTTTTGTTTGAGTCCAATCCAATGCCCATGCAGTTTCCCTGTTTTATCTCATTAGGCTGTGGGTCATGTTGAGGAGATAAGGTTAGAGATTTGTAATAGATGAAGAGGAAAGAACCTGCCAATGAAAAAGCAGTAGCCTTTGGAGGCAACACAAAAATGGGTCAGGCAGTTGAACAGCAGATTTGTGTAACTGGTATAGTTGCCAGATAGTAGAGTAGCTGAGATGGTGACTCAGTATGAACAGGTAGTGGAATTTAAAACCTAGTTTATGATACTATAATGGATGCATTGGGATATACATTTTAAAGTAATGTGGAGAAACGATCATAACTGTTTTATTTCAATTAGAAAATTTAATATATTTGAAAAAAGAATGGTGTGTGTGTAAACTTACATAGCTTGAAACTTCCAAAATATGTTTATGGTAATGTGATGGATTAATTTAAGTGTAGGTATGAACAACACTGACGTTCTTTGGTTGCAACCACAAGCAACAGCTAGGTATCATCATCTTCATGTGGCTTTTCACGTAACCATTGCTGAGGTAGGAAAGCCATAGAGGAGGCCAAGGAAACCATTTACTTTAGGATTATGATCTACTGAAAGACTTGGAAATTAATGGTCTAGTATTATAACCTGGCAAATAAAATTTCTTAGACATGTGATAAAATCTGCAAATACACAGACTTACCCTATTTCTTTAAGCTGTAACTGTACCTGCACCATGGATGACAATGGTATACATGCAGATGACCTATACACTGTCTCATTCATTGGGAAGATTTATAACTTCTTTTGGTGGGGACTTGTGCTCTCCTCTCTATTAGGGTTGGGGCGATTATGGAGAGAATCTCCTCCTCTTGCTTGTGTCTCTCTAAATGAGAAGGAATACCTAATATGTTGGTAAAATTGAGAAGAACTTGACATTTACTGACCAAGTTTTTTCTTTTCTGGTGGGTGCTCTTAACTGTCCTCAAAAATGGGAGTTGGAGCTGGCCCTCTCTCCCTCCTACCCTCCCTCTGACATTCTTATGCTCTATTGTTCTCCCTCCTTTCTTTTCTCTCCCTTCTCTCCTTTCTGTCCCCACCGGCTTCCCTCCCTCTCTTGTTTTTATCTGCTTCAAGAATTGTTACAAAAGGAATTGGTCTCTTCTCTACTTCCTTTTTCTACATGGTAAGCATAGTCAGGTCAGAAGGTCACCACTCTCTCTTCCACCTTCCATTCTGCTCATGACTCACTTTGGTAATAAAACCAGGTAGGTAAGTCAGAATCTGCTCTGCAGACTTAACACTCCCTGACAGGTTGATCACAAAGACTGTTTGGGGCAGTTGGTTGACCTGCCTTCACTTTGGTCTCAGGTGCCAGCAGCATGATTCTATCTAGCTTTGCCACAGAGCTGGGCATTTGGAGGGCATGACACTGTTCTTAATGAGCTGAGATTTTGATTCCTATTGGTCTCATTTCTATCAGCCAGAATCCTGGAGGAGGGGGAAAATGGCTGGTGGCACCCTGAACCTAACATTGACTTCTTTAACATTAGAATATTTATTAATTTTGCTGTTCAGGAATTCTCTCCTTTGTCCTTATCCTGAACCTACTCCATCATAGGAATCTCAAATTTTAGCATCCTAAATGTAGCATACTAATCTCTCAATGGGATCACCTAACCTTTCAGATATCTCACTCTGTTTCTCCCACCACACCTGTTTTGAAATCATTGTGATGCCCAGAGCTTTTGTGTCCATCTTACCACTTCCTGTCTCTCAGCATCACTTCTCATCTTCTTCAGCTGAAGTCCTGAATCCCTTTCTTTTCAACACCCTCAATTTCCACTCTTCCATGTCCTTCTGCATGTAAATGTTCCTTGTTGGATTAATACGTTCATTCACGCATATGCTCTCATATTTGCTCTGAGAGCAGCTAGCATCAGTCAGTACCTTGTGTCAATCTGTGTTCCTAAACCTTGCCTTATGCAATTTTTATTCTAACTATTCAGCTTAGGTTTGACTATACCATGCACGTAGTATATATTTAGACTCTAAACCTTTGGAAGTCACAGTCTGTGTTTTCAGATTCTCTGGGTGAGACTTTTTTTCTCACCTAGAGGTTAGACAGAAACAAACTTCTTTGTTTTCCCTTAGTAGGTAGGTAGACAGATTTTTTCCCCCCGTAAGATCTTTTTTTTTTTTTTTTTTTTTTTTTTTTTACTGAAGATACAGTAATTTAAAGGTCTCAGTAATTGAGGTGTGCCCTTTATAATCTCATGCATCTTATAGCCCCAATCCTTTCTCAAGATTATATTTTATCTGAACTCTTGGTCATAACCAACTTTGATAGCCCCATTTCCCCACTCAAGAGATATGGCAGAATATGCTAAGTGAAATAAGTCAGACAGAGAAAGATAAATACTGTATGATATCACTTATATGTGGAATCTGAAAAAATACAACAAACTAATGAATATAACAAAAAGAAACAGACTCACAGATATAGAGAACAAACTAGTGGTTACCAGTGGGGAGAAGGGGAAGGGCAGTATAGGGGTGGCGGTGTGGGAGATACAAACTATTGGCTGTAAGATAGTCTCAAGGATGTATTGTACCACATGGGGAATATAGTCAATATTTTGTAATAACTGTAAACGGAAAGTAACCTTTAAAAATTGTATAAAGATAAAAAAATTTTGAAAAAAGAGCTATGGCAGAACCAGACGTGGCATTATTGCTCTGGCTTCATTTTCCCTTTTGTTTCTGTCTTCTGACATTTTTTTCCTTTTTTTCTCCTGGGAGATACGTTTTACAATATGTTTGTTATAATTTATCCAGCACTGGTTTATTTTCTGCTTAGTTCACCTTGTTTCCAACTTTCAATTTATTTTTATTATAATCCCATGTTATAGGTATTTGCTCACCCTGTCCTAGAGATGAGGAAATCAGGGCCAAGAGGTAAAGTGACATTCCCAGCACCACATGGCTATGAAGTAGCAGAGTTAGGAGTTTAGCACAGAAAGTCCATGCACTTAGCCACTAACCCTAGTATGAGATTTTAGTTCCCCAATTATACCTTTAGAACTCTTTAAATTATCATCCCCTTCTATTAAAAATTAAAAAGAGCTAAAATATAAGAGAAACATCTACTTGTAATTACAATTCAGCTCTCTAAATTCTTAAATAATCTTGAGATGATTATTAGGGAATCATATCAAGGACATTAAAAATTCTGGGTGAATATTTATTTTGTATTATTTATGGGAGCATGAGCTGGCATTAAAGTACACGTTTGGCAAGGTTTTAGGATTTAATATTTTAAGACAGAGAAGTAAAAAATATTGTTTTCAATTTCTTTGTAACTCAGATAGCAAGTCTTCAATATTTACTGTATAGAGAATGAATGTAAAGAGAAGAAAGAGACACGGTTAGAAAAAGTCTCTCCAAATGCCATGCTGTACTTAGGAAAACATCTTGCATTTGAGGAAATCTTTCCCTGCTGTGTGATTAGCCTTTGCTTCTGCCCGGCATCCCAGCAGTATCACTGACCTGGGACCAATGTATATGGATTTGGCTCTCTGTATCCTGTCCTTTCCAATATGTGAGAAAGGAAGACATGTAAGAAAAAGAGAGGTTAAAATCATAAGTATACATTAGTATATTTAATGGTTAATGATATTAGACTCCGCTTTTCCTAGTATTGACATCAAAAGGTTATGACCAGTACCTTTTCCTAGCTAACTAGTACTGGTATAGTCAAGGGGCATATGTAGTATACTAACTGGAATTGAATATGTTGGCCTATATTGCTTATGGCTGTCTCTATAGTTAGCTTTTGTGTGAGAAGTCAAACAATAAAACGACAAATATGAAAGGAACTGAAACCTTCTTTGGGTGAGATGTCCCTAACTTATACAACGCTCCCTATATGTACTTTTAATATGTGGGAGGTGCTAAAGAATTTGAAAATACTGATGACATGGATGATCTCCTAGAATACAAATTAGCAAAATTGATAAGAGAAATGGAAAATATAAATAGGCCGATAACTATAGATAAAATGAATATAAAATAGATGACAAAGTTGCAGAGTGCCTAGCCTGATGGAGAATGCTCATCAGAAGGAAAGAAGGTAAAAGGCAGTTAGCTGACTCTTTGAAGTCTAATTTGTATTTGAAAAATTGCAAACCTATAGGAATGTTAGAAAAAACAGTACAATGAACACCAGTGTATCCCACACCTAGATTTACCAACTGTTAACATCTTGCCAAGTCTGATCCCTCTTGCTCTATAAATAGACATACAATCCCCTTTTGCCAAATCATTTGGAAGTAGATTTCAGCCATCATGATACCTCATGCCTAAAAACTTCAGCATGCATCTGCCAAGAACAGGGACATCTTCTGACAAACACACCATGATCACACCCAAGAACATCACCATTACTTATAGAACACCCTACAGACCACACTAAATACTAAATTTTCCCATTTCTTGAAAATGTTTCATATAGCTGATTTTTTCCTTTTAATTGAGGATCCAATTAGGGTTTACACACTGTAATTGATGGTTACGTCTCTCTGGTGTCCCTAAGAACAGCTACCCTACCTCCCACCCCACACTGCCTCACTCTGTTCCTCTTGACTTCGGGTCCTTTAAAGAGTTCAGTTCAGTTGTTTAGCAAGATACCCTACATTCTGAATTCTTTGGTTTCTTCAGGATTTAGTGCAAAGTGATCCAGCAAGGGTACCTTTAGGATCACTCTTTCTGTTTGTATTCAATGTTTTTATTCTTTTTGTTTTAATTTTATATTTTAGAAATGTAAGACATTTACGTGCTTCAAAAATCAAACCATAGAAAGTGATATATTCAGGAAATCTTGTTCTCCTGCATATCCCATCCACTCTAATCCTACCCATTTCCTATAGGAAGCTATTGTCATCAATCTCTAGTTTATCTTTCCTGTGTTTCTTTTTCATTTTTTTTAAACAAGAAAAATATATTTATGTTCTTATTTTTCTCACAAAGTTATTATATTACACACACTCTTTTCTACCTCAATTAAAAAATTTTTTTTGGAAAAAAATATTAGATTTATAGAAGAGTTGCAAAAATAGTTCAGGGTTTCCATATACCCATCATTCAGTTTCCCCTAAGGTTAAAATCTTATATTACTGTAGTATATTTATCAAAACCGAGAAACCAACATTGGTGCATTACTGTTAACTAAATTCCAGACTTTACTAGAATTTTACTAGATTTTCCACTAACGTCCTTTTTCTGTTCCAGGATCCCATGAAAAATCCTACATTGCATTTAGTTATCATGTCTCTTTAGTCTCATCTGATCTCTTAGTTTTTCCTTTTTTCATGACCTTGGCACTTTCAAGATGTTCTGGTTATGTATTTTGTGGAATGTCCATCAAGTTGGGTTTGTCTGATGATTAGACTGAGGTTATGGGTTTTGGGGAAGAACACCACAGAGATGAGGTTCCCCTCTCATTGCATCATACCAGGGGGACATGTTACCAACTTGACTTATCACTAGTGTTGTTAACTTTGATTACTTGATTAAGGTAGTGCTTGACAGTCATTTTTTCCTTTCCCTTATTCTATCCTTTGAAAGCTAGTCAGTATATCCAGCTAACGTTCAAATGGGAGTAGTTGCTTCTTTGAATATAGCATATGTATTCAATCAATACCCCATGGATGAGCATTTAGGTTGTTTCTATTATTATTAAATTCTAATATCAATTATAAATATCAAATCATAATAGATGCCTTTTATCATATTGAAGAAGGTTTCTTCTGTCCTTTGCATACTGAGAATTCTTAACAGAAAGAGTGTTGAGCTTTATCAAATGCATTTTCTGTATTTCTTGAGATGTCATTTCTTTTTTCTTTTTTTTACTGTTAATATGGTGAATTACATTGATTTTCCAATGTTAAACAAACCTTGCATTCTTGGGGTAAACTATACTTTGTCATGATATTTTAATCTTTTTATGGATTATCGAATTCAATTTGTTAAGAATTTGCCAAGAATTTTTGCATCTATGTTTATGAAGGCTATTAGTCTGCAATTTTCTGTTCTTATAAATCAACAATTCCTCATTAAGTTCTTACATTTTGTCAGGTACAAATAGAGAATGTTGTATGCGTTCTCTTAATTATAATGGGCAGTGACCTGGCAGTAGCACATTCACCTCTTTCTCTTAGTTAGTGAATGATTTCAGTTCTTGTGTCTCTTAATTCTTGGTAATGCCATGATTCCCATGACTCCCCAGGCAAAGATAAAAGGTTTTTCTTAAGTGAATCAGTTTGATCATATGTCTAATGGAGAAATCACAATGTGACCCAAATTATTTATTAATTCTTCCATTATAATAAAACAATTAATTCTTCTGCTGTGTTTGACCCTTTCTTATCAGGAAAATATCATTATTTTTGTAATCAAAATCCTGAGCATTTATTAAGGGGCTTGCTGTCCCACCACCTATTGTCTTGTCAGACAGTAGAAAGGGCTGCTTAGAAAGCTGGATTGATATCTGGGCATCTTACACACTAGAACCATAGATCAGATTTGTAAATGTCCATATACAGGTTCTGAATGATAGTAGAGATAAGAATTCAAAAGTTTTCCAACTGATATCCTGGGGTATGTATGTATGTATTTGTTTGCTTTGTTTTTTGTTTGTTTGTTTCCAGTTTTATTGAGATATGCTAGTGGTTTTGAATTGCCTTCCTAGTTGTATGGATGGAACACTGAGTTTTAGTTCTGCTCAGTTAACAAGAGACACTAGGAATCTGTACTTCCCTTGAGGGTTTACTTTAGGGTCAGAGTGGAAAAATCTAAAGTAATAGAAGATAATTTGGCTAAAAAGCATTTAACCACTCTTACTACTGTGCATATGAGCATTCCCTACCATTATCCTTCTTAACTCTAATTCACTTATGTTTCACTGTGAATTAAATGGTGAAAAGATACATAAAATAAAAAAGGATATGACAGCTTTCTAAAAGGAAAAAGGATAGGAATGATAATAGTCTATAATGGCATTTAAGAGTCAAATACGACCTTTTCCCAGCTGAAGTGCATTGTTATTTAATTTAGAGGTCCAAAATGGGCTAATCCAGGCAGCAGATTTATTTATTTTGACTTTCATAGTGTTTTAAAAATGTTTAAATTGATGCCAAAATTTTAAAATCATGAGGGTTTTTTTGTTTGTTTTTTTCCCAAAAAAATCTACAATACTGGTTTCCCTTGGAACGTCAAAAGATTTAGCTGGTCTGGGCTCAATGCCTTTCCGGAAACAATAAGCTATTGCTGAGTGGTATCTGCTTCTTTTAGATGGATGTCATATTTGTCCAGTATAATGATGGGCTACCCCTGGAAAACTTTACTCATTTTAATTAACTTTCTGGCCTGAGTAGGCATTTGAGTTTGAAATCCCTGATATAACTACTGACAGCTTTCTTTGTTAGGATTTTTATGAGCGTAGTAAAGCAATTTACTTTCAGGTCAATATGGATAACTTGATGGCTGTGAAAATATGAAGCATTTTTCTGTAGTGAGACTTAGAACTTATAGGAGGTCTTGCTAGGGTGAACAAGATGAAGGTATGTGTTCAAAGGTACTCAGTAGAGTTACTCTGTTTTTTATTTTATAAATTTCTAATTGCTTATGCCTAAAATTTTATTAGTTAATTTCTGTTAAGGATCAGAATTGGTAATTAGATGGTAAACAAAACAAAGAACTAGGAAGGAAAAATGAAAAGAAATTGCATCTCAGCACATATGTTGATTAATCCAGTTTCTAGACTTGAACTAGATTGCTGAAATCTGGTCCTTAAAGGTTTGCTTCCTGAGTATGAAAATTACAGAAAACCAAGTTGACGATCATATGGGTTAGCCCACTTTACTATTTCATAATAATTGGTTGACTTTAACAATTAACTCTTTCATGATAATTAAGTTAATAATGGAGCAAGAATATAAGCAATTATTCTAGCGGTCCATTTTTGAGGTCTAATAATGCCAACTAGATTTCATATTTGGTATTATATTACATGTCAGTGAACTGACACCACAGGGAATTCCATCAGAATGTATCTTCTTATAGTGTTGTCTAAATTTCTTTAATATATTGCATATAAGTACTGAAAAATCACATATACCAATTATCAAAATAACATGAATGCTTTTTCTGAGATTTAACTGCAATGACAGGGGAGATTTCTCTTCACTTAGTTAAACAATGAAACTAATTGGAGTTCTAGTAAAAGGTTGGTGTGCAATGGGAGAGTAAGGGAAAACTGCCAGTTTATAGAGATTAGAAGAAAGCTGTCTCTGAAAAAACAGGTAGTTCTTGCAATAGATTTGAATCCTAGGAAGCAAGGCTTCTCTGTTGGACATTTGTAGCCTTTAAGGCCATTTTGTTTAATCTTCCTACACTTATAAACCCAACCAAAAAAAAAATCCCTGTGTGATGAAATTTGCTTTTTATTATTTGCTTTTGAGAACCAGGACTCAATTCCCAGAGCAGGCAGTTAATGTTGGTTAATAAGAACTATGTTCAATGGCTTTTGTAGGTTTTTACTCCTTGTGTGCCACTTAAGTGAGAAAAAAAACAAAGAATTTTCCAACGACTTTGGACCTTTTTATAAGACATGCTTAATAATCATTTGAGCTCCATGTCTAGCTAGTGTAGTCAACTAGACTTCCCACTGGGGAGTGGATTTTTATCATGTTACCAAACTCTCAGAGTTTACCTAGAAGACTCATGATGAGCTGAGTAAAATCTGTTCAATTGCTCTTTTCTCACAGCAGAAGCTTAAGAGATTGAGAGAATCTCTGGTGATGGGATGTTTTTTATTTGCTTATGTTATATTATGAGGAGTCATACCATGTGTTTTAGTGAATGACAGGAAGTATTGGGAGTAAAATGGAGGAGAGATTTAGCACACTAAGACTTGATCATTTTATCTCTCCATGGGCATTCATAAATTTAAGTTTTCATATTTACTGTGTTAATTAATGTACATTTGATGCCTAAAACCACATGTAATATAATTACTTTTAGCTTTCTTTATTTTGCAAATAATGATGTATTATGAATCCTATTAATGATTCTATTTCAACTATTTTTATTTTACTTTGATGTTGAATATAGTGACACTACTTATCCATTGTTAAAGTCAGTCTAATAGAAAATATACATTTAGCAAGATCTCTCTACAGCCTGAATTTCTTCTTCCCTATTCTTTCCCTATCTTCTGGGAAGATTTGCTTGCCATATCAGTTTTCTCTTTCTCTGAATGCCTAGAGCACTAGTTTGTAATATCTACCACATATGCTGTCATTTAGATAGATGTATTGTTTTCAAGTTGTTCATTCATAGATTTTGTTTGAGATACCCAAGAACAGGACCATATCTCCCTCTATTTTTATTCCCACAATTCTGACACAATAGACATCTGATCATATAGGGCCAGTGAATACTTTACTGTCAAAATTATCTATTAAAATATCTACATCTCATTTTAAAAGTAACCTTACGCTTCCTATCTTACCATTTTCTTAGATATGGACTGTTTCTCACTCTCCGTGATAACACTTACAATGGGCAGCTTTGTTGAAAAGAATAATGTAATGCAATAGGTTTTCTGCATTTTACACATGTAGAAACTATAGTTAGATTTGTATTTAAGGTATAAAAATTTACTCTCAAAACAATGCTCTCTCTGAAACTTTTCTCAAAAAGAGTCATTCTTCTTTCAATTTCTGGTCTTTCTGTTGCTCTGTCTTAGCCAAGGGCATTTTTTCTAATTCTATTCCTATAGCTTACTTTTTCTCTTTTGCCATTTCTGCTTGGATTTCCAAGGTCACAGGACACTGTTTTCCTTCAGAATTTCTACAGAAAATGTTGCTTTAATGCTTTATAGAGTTTTAGCTCTCAAACTCAGTATGCAAAAGATAACGTTTTCCTTTACTTTTTAAAAACCCACCTAAATCTGACTCTGGGCTTCCCCTCTTGCAAGATTGTTTGCAAATTTAACCTAGAACTAAGATATAGGAGGCCTTTAAGAGTCACAGTCATGGGTTATACTGGTAACTTTAGAGATGTCCCTTTCAGTCTGAAGGCTCTTCAAATATTTTGTCATCCTTTGAACATAGGGACCCTGTGAGCCTGGGACTCCAGTGGCTAGGATCTGATCTTCTTAGTTATTCTACATATATCCACATGGTCACTGCCACTCCAGGGGTAACAAACAAGTCCTCTTACCTAACTTAGAGATTCTCCTTGACTTTGTAGTCAAGCTTTCTTCCTCAAAGCTCCCACTCTTGAACACTTGCTCTTATCTCCTCCTGTCTTTGACTCCATCTATACAGGTCAAAATTCCTAAGGCAAGAGCACACAAAACTGACTGCCTATCTGTGATGTGAAGAATAAAAAAATCTTCAAGGAGAAAGATGCATATTAACCTTGCCAGGAGCTACTGGTTTTTGTCCTGAAACATTTATCATAAGTTTGATCATGGGGAAACAATTGATATGCTTCAGAAAGCAAGCTCCGTTTTCCGAAGAACATGGAACAAGGAGGTGTGGAGAAGAGCACTCAAAATGGCCAGCTGGTTTGACAGGGCACAGGAGCTGCTGTCATTCCTTCAAACCCAGGGCCAAGAGACCTGTGGTGCAATCTCATTTTCCTGCAGTGAGACCCAGACATGGCATGTGCCTCTGGACCACAAACAGAGGCTTCTCTTCTAAGTTTAAATTTATATACTTTCTTAAATGTAAACCCAGTGGGGAAAAATAATGTTTCAACCTTGCCCACTTTCAACTGTTGGCAGTAGTGTCACTAAAGGCTCATAAATAAATGACATTATAAACAGGCTTTTGGAACATAATCTATTAGTATTTCTAGAATTTCTGTTCTGAAGTTGCACATAGGCACAAAATAAAAGACAAATGTAATTTATTTTTTGTGCTTTTCCCCCTTCCTTTAATTCTTCGCTTATCTTCTTTCTCTTATTCCAAATTAATTAATGGTAGTTTTGATGTGTGTTCATGAGGGGAGCTGAACTCAGCGTCTTCCTCCATCTCTCGAAAGTCTCTTTATGACTCTTTTACTTCCCAAATCCTGGGCTGTCTTTCAATCAAGACACTGAATATTAGAATGAGAAAATACTTTCTCCTCATTTGATACCTTTCTGAACAAATTTTAAGAAACGTATTTACTTTTTTGTTACTGTGAAAATGATGATCAGGAAACTACTGGTGTTAATAGTCTTCCCTCCCTCTTTATCAAATGGTAAATTTCTGGTATATAGATTTCAGCTACAATGATATTGTGAGCTCTTAATCGCACACACTTGACTTTATTCTGCAATGGAGAGGATAATAAAAATGTCAAACCTCGCTCAAATTTTATTTTTATGAAAACACCCTTTTCATATGAATATATAGGAGATAAAATCTTCTGTAAAGTTAAGGTAGGAAAACAAATTCTGGCATAATACCTTAAAGAACAATATTGTCCTCCATGGATGTTTATATCTATAAGAAAGCTTTTAAAATGCTCAGTTACTTTCTATATATATTTGAAATAACATTGAAAGGATGAAAAAGAACTCTGAAGTATAAATGTTCATGCCTAATCATGGAATGACAAATCTAAAAAAAAATGTTTAGTAATATTTTTTTCTCAGATCACCTAGAGATTTTAATTAGTGAGTTATGAGTTGGCATGGAGGGGAAAAAAAACAGTTTTCTGAATGTTTGGTCTTCCTGCAGAAGCAAACTAAAGTTTTCAATAATTCTGCACATGAGTTAGGTCAATTTTAGGCTCAAATTATTTGAGTGTTATATCTACTTGGTTGTTCCTAGTTTCTGATCTGAAACTGAGGAAGATTTTTCCAATTAATCTCTGTCTAGAAGAAATATGTTTATCAGATAACCATAGTCTCTGACTTCTTATCTGTTTCAATGGAAATCTGCCATTAGGCACAAGATATTCTTTATTCTTCCTTCATATCATCAAAATTCCTAAATCTACCCTGGGGGCATAGATGTTAAAATTGTTTGATTATCCTGGAATTCTGGTACCCAAAGCAAGTGGTGCAAGTGTTTTCAACTTCCACCTATGTTAAAGTGAAAACAGATAATGTCTACTATCGTAGTAATTTCTATACAGATAGAACAATATGCCTCCCTGATAGAATCTTCAAAAGTAAGCAACTCTTTCTCACAATTCTTGTGGTGAATCCAATGGTGTCTTAATGCAGTGGGCAGGATTAGGGCATGGGAACATTTTTTTGACATGATTCTCTCTAGGGAATTTAACTTTATTCCTGGCACAAGTACTAAATGGTAAGAGAGCTAGTACCTTCACCTCTTCAAAATGTGGTGCAATTTTCATAACTGTACACCCTCATCTCTGTTTGAAATTTAAGATTTTGTACATGTGATTGGACAGGTAGTTATAAAACGGAAAATGTTTTAAGTCGAATTTTTATGATCTGTCTTTCAAGTTATAGTACCATACTTGGCTACAGATATATATTTTTACTTTTTTTGCTTTTACATTTTGTGATGTCACCTGTACTCATCTGTCTGATAGAATTCTGAAACTATTTATTATTCTGGTTTCTAGCTCTGTCCAGATGTTTAGCCACAGGGCAGTGTTACTGCCCAGATTAGTACAGCTGGTTAGAAGCACTGTGCTAAATATGTAGAGCATCTGTGGTTTGTCTTGGGAGGTTGAATTTCAATTTACTGAATGTGCAGCTAACTTACAAAGATCTTGCGTATCAGTTAAACCGACTAAGGAGCAAAACTAATTTTAAAAGCCAAGAATAAATAGTATAACAGAAAATTTTTAAAAAACAAATACCCCAGACTACATAAATAGACTGAAAATAAATATTTAAATAAAACTCTACTGTTATATATGGAAAGTATGAGTCTATTTTTCAATATTGATAGAAGAAAACAGGACATATTTGCAAGGTAACCTGAAATCTAAACTTTTTGATTTCATTAGAATTTAAGAGGCCACCATTTCTTCCTGTACCCTCTCTGCTTTGGTGTTTACTTTTAAGTAAGAGAAAAAAAATTGAGTCAAATGTAGTCCTTCCAACAACATTATACTGAGCCAAAATTAATCAGACAGCAACTACAGCTTATACCACTTATGATTACACTTGTGATGTTTAGATGAATTTCCTGGCTTAATATTCTGCTAGGAGGTCTTTTGTCATTATTCAGACATTTGGAAAATGGATTTTATGAAAAAATATTCTAACAGTGGATGCTTATAAAACCTTCCCGTGAACATCTGCGACAAATTAAATAAGCTTGTGAATATAATAAATAAGCTAACTTGAAAAGTACTGGGGAGTAAACAAGACTTGATTCTGTTTTCTTTGGCTAGCTACAAATAATTTTATTTGTAATGGTTTTTGCAATCTCTATAATATACACGCCAGATACCTGCCTGATATAAGGGCCCACCAGACTGATTAGTTAAAAAAAAAAGAAAAATGAAAAAAAGGCAGAACTAAAGTGCAACAGATTCCACACATAACATGAGTTTGGAATTATGTAGTTTTTGAACATCTAAATGTGTGAGAATTCATTGGCTCTTTATTTTCTTTGGGCTATGCTGTGGACTGAATATGTCCCCTCCAAATTTATATGTTGAAGCACTAACCCCTCATGTATCTGTGCTGAAGATAGGGCTTTCAAGAGGTGACTAAGGTTTAATGAGGTCATAAGGGTGGAGTTCTGATCTGCAAGAATTGGTGTCTTCACAAAAGAGGAAGAGACACCAGAGATTGCTGTCTCTCTGCCATGTGAGGACACAGTCATAAGGCAGCTATCTGCAAGCCAGAAAATAATTCTCACAAGAGCCAGACCATGCTGGTATCCTGATCTCAGAATTCCAGCCTCCAGACTGTGAGCAAATACATTTCTGTTGTTTAAGCCACCTAATCTATGGCATTTTGTTACAGCAGCCCAAGCAGACTAAGGCAGGCTAACTCATTCAGTAATGACACCTGTTTTAGAAGAAGTACTTCTTCATCATTGAACCAGGTTATAAGCTTCTTTATAGTTCAAATATTTCTAAGGGGTTTGCACAGTTGATTTCAGCTTGCTTTGAATGTACCAGTAGAGATATTTAGAAACTGTAATTAACAAATGAGTAAATTAATTGTCACAAGCTTTATTTTTCAAGAAAGTGAACTCTACACTTTGGTTATCACAAAACCATTCTCTGGGATGACACATGCCATGAGGACAGGAGAGAGCCCCTCGGGAATTTTAAAGATCATTACCTGTTTAAAAGACCCATGGGACCTTTCCAGTTTCCCCGAAATTGGTAACAATATCTGGCTTTCAAAAACAGGAGAAATTAAACTTTATAGCATTTTGCTATTGGAATGACCTACTCCATGGAATTATAGAAGCAAACTAATCCTTTAGGAGCGATGGCTCTATCAATCTTTAGATTTTTCTAATGTGGAAGCTACTCAATTGCATCTCAGAAATCAGGGAGGTAATTACTCATGCAGACAGCACAAAATGAAAGAAAAAAATGCAAGTTCTGCTGAGTATCCCTTTTAGAACAAGCCGTGGAACAAGGAAAACAGCCTCTATAATCAGTCAAATTCTTCCACTAATTTTTCAGGTGTTGAAGGCTGTAGTGAGAATACATGCTATGAAAGTTAACAAAGCAAAGTGGCTTTAAGAGTGGATTTTATAAGAGAGAGAAAAAGAGGAAGAAGCATTTCTTATTTTTAAGCAAGAATTCTACTGGGAGTGAAGTTCAGATTCTTCCAACTTCATTGCTTTAAGTAAATGTTCTAGGACTTAAATCTGATGGTATCTTACGGGTCATTTACCCAAAGTCTCATCACTCTATAAATTATAAATATTATACAAAATATTAATCAGTGAGGTGAATTAATTCAAATTTTTGCCTGGGACTAGTTGGGATTTTCAAAAAAACTAGGAAAATGAATAAACTGTACGAAGGAATTTCAGAGCTTCTGCATTGGTACATTCTAGATTACTTCAAATTTTTTCATATTCCAAAAATCTAAATAATTTTAGATTTTTCTAGCTGAAAACGTACTTTGCCATAAAATGTTTGCCTGTAAGCATTTAAATAACTAAGAAGACTCCAGTTTCTTTCCAAAAAAGTGAAGGGAGATAACACTGTTATTATGTAGCTTGCAGACATTGGGTTTGGCATTGCTTGATTTTCTGTTTTTTATATGGTGCACACAAAGATTTGGTTATCAGTACTCTCTCCCTTCTACTCAACCTTTCCTGTTCCCCAGTAAGACCTATATATTTCTTATGTAAGGTGTTTAATTTGAATATTTAATTTTAATTAGCATGTTTCTTTCTTTTTAAGGAAAGCAAAGAAGTGAGGTTAAGGGTAAGCAAGCTGGTCATTATTGTGATTATGGACTCCAAATTTGCTGACTTCCAGTTGAAGTTCCTTTTATAAATAATCCATCTTTCAGATTGCCAGCCATATGAGAGCACTTTTGTACCATGAAAATGCTAAAAAATGATACAATTTTCTTAGACTGCTAGCTTTTAGGTGATGCTATGTTTACAGGGATGAGAAATAGCTTTAAAGAATTTTGATATTTCTAATCTATATAAATGAGCGCTATACACTTGATTTTAGCAGTGCTTTTTTTTCCCTGAGAGTTGTGCAATTGTGACTTTTGTAATCATTTAAAAAGCCATCGGTGACAGTAGGCCAAGAAACAGAAGGAGTGGAGGTTTAGTGTTCGTTATTAGAGCTGGGCTTTTGTGTGGCCTTTAGAAATCACAGGCTGCTGAGGTTTCCTTTTGGACAGTTTCCAGATAATGCAAAACTGAGCTGCTTTTCTTCAGAAATTCAATTCAAAGTTCACAAAACTGTAATAGGATATAAATATTGAGTTTTGTGTCTTCTCTCACTCTTTCTACTTACAGCTGTTTTGTACCAAATTGTCATTTTCCAGATTGGTAAGAATCTTACTGGATGACATAGTCTTTGAATAATTAATGGAGTTCAGTCTTGATGCCTAACATTCAAAAAATGAACCAGAATTCAAAATGTGTTGAAAAATAAATGTATCAAATTAATACTGTTGTTGAAAGTTTATATAAATAAAGCATGCCAACTATAATCATGGGAGACCTATATTCATTTCTGTCATATTGGTTTTTTGAAAAGTTCTTAATTTCTCTTTTTCTACATGCTTTTTCACATAAATAGCTATAGGGGTAGGACAACTGACATAAAGACACACATACACAAAATGTTATGGGGTATGAAAGGGAGGGAGATAGTACAAACAGTGTGTATGTCAAGGAAAATGCCATGGAAGAAGTGACATTTAAAATGGACCTTAAAGTGGAGTTTAGGATTTCTTTTGGCAGAGACGATCTCAGTGATGCTTTGGGTAGAATAATCTGACCACAGTGTGTGGGATGGATAAATATGAACAGGGAAAAATAAGACACAAGTTCTGACAGTTAAAGTAGGGAATGTAAAAGGTGTGAACCAGGGTGGTGGCAATAAGAATGGGAAGGAGGACATGTAATGCAAAAGGTACTGAAATTTGGAAACTAGTTATAAAATTCAGAGTAATAAAGGAGAAAAATATGAATCTACTTTTTTGAGTTAAGAAACTGAAATATGATTGAGATGTAAAATATGTACAAATGTTGAGTTTGTTATTGCAAGTAGGGAACTAGGATCAGGAGTTAAGTGTTATATCTGGGAGTCATTTCTATAAGTGTGATAATTGAGGCAATGGGAATGATTCCATTTCCTGAATAGAAAAGTGTAGAAAGAGAAGGGAAAGTTCTTAAGGACAGAAGTTTAGCAAATAGATTTCCCAGATGACAGGATAAAAAAAAGTTATTCCAAGGTAACCTTACTTATGTCAGACATTCTAACAGAGGAAATTTTCAAGGAAGCTTAGTTAAAATAATCTAAGATTCAGAGATAAGGAAGAGGATGAGGACCAAGGCTGAAAACTAATCAAGGTTAAATTTTCTTTTCTAACTCCGTTTATTCATATACAAATGAATATTTATATGTAGATGATATATAGATTTTCTTTGTGATAATCTATCTGAATAGAACAAGTTTTTTCTTAAAAAAACTTGTTCGCATTGTTTATAATTTTGACACATTTCCTTTATGATTTATATATGGTAGAAATAAAAGATGGCTTTTGAGAACTGATGACCTAAGACATTTTCCTCTTGTTGTCACTCATTTCCCCTTAGGCAAGTGTTTCATCTTCTCCCTTAGCCAATCCCCCCTCCCCCCGCCTCTGCCTCTCTCTTTCTCAAACTTAGACCATAAATTGAGTAGAGCCTCAGAAAATAATAAATACGTTTCCAGTTAGAAGATAAACAACCTGGTAAGCATTAGAATGCCCTGAGGCCATGTCTTTCTCCACTCAGAAAACATTCACTTCTTGTTTATTCAGAAATAAAATGGCATCCTTGGAAGGAAGAAAAACATATGTGTGCCCTCAAGAGTGAACTCTCTGTCTAGTAGGAGAAAACAGCAAAAAGCTGGTCCTATCATTTTTCATTTTTGCTTTAGAAAACACAAATGCCTTTTGATGTCAAAGTAAGAGGGCTGAAATTTGAATAGAATACATTTCTTCAGTCGTACAAGCAAGAAGCCTTTTTTTTTCTTTTTTCACGCTCTTAACATCCTTGTTAAGAGGGTGAAAAAGGGAAAAATCTCTCCTAGGGAAGGAGGTAGGTGGAGAAATTGTGTTGGACACTGCTGGAATCCTCATATCCTGTTTCCCTTCATTGTCATCCTAGAACAAACCAACCACAACAGTATTGCAACAGTACACTCAGGACTTCTCTGCTCACTGAAAAAGGAATGGTGATGCTCTTACCTATGGCATCTTTATTTCCTAAAAGTGAGTCACAAAAAACCTAAATACTTTCTAATGGTCAGTAAATCATTCTCTACTGAGAGATAATATTGTTGAGTTTTTAGCTATACTAGCCTGTTTATTCTTCTAGATGGAATTTAGAATAATTTTCTGAAGTTAAAAAAGTAAAAGAAACATTGGATTTTTATCAGAATTACTTTGAAAACCTAGATGATTGGTCATCAGTCAATGTCTTCTTATGGAGAAATATGGCAGGTCGGTTCTTTACCTATAGTCTTCCTTCATGGACCCCACTTTTGTTGCTAGAATTACCCTTAGTCAATATTTTTGTTGCTATTGTGAGTGGGGTATTTTATTCCATTATTTACAATTGGTTTTTGATATCATAAAAGAAAAAATATCAATTTTTAAAGTACACTTAGGCACTTGTCAGTATTCAGCATTATTATAAAAACTACGGTGTTTCCATTAACTGAAAACTAAGCTCAAGCAGCAAAATAGTAAAAATAATATTAATAAAATGTTAAGTTGGGCCTTACTATGGGGCATTTTAGTAAATTTTTCTAATGACGATCTCATTTAGTCTTCACAGTAACCTGTGAAGTTGGTGCTTCTGTGGTCTCTGTTTCTAGATGAGGAAATTGAAGCTTAAGGATGTTCCTTTGTGGTCATACAGCTGGTAAGAGGGGAATTCTGGATTCAGGCCAAAGCAATTTGACATGTTTTTAACCTCTGTGCAAAAATCCTCTTACTAGCTGGTGGTATTGATAAATATGTATATGTAATTACACACCATAATGAGGTAAACTGACTTAACAAGAGACATCAGAATTCTCCTTAGGAAGGAACTTTGCTTGTTTGTTTAGAGAAACAGAGTTACGTTTTTTGGTTAGATTTAGAAAGCTGGAAGAAGCAAGAGACTGTAGGAGAATTTCTGCATCCTCCAACATCAGAAATGAACAGAAATTTGGGGATGGGGAAAGCCCAGTATGCTTTTGTTGATAGTAATAAGAAAGAAGAGAGAAGAGCAAGGAACAAAGAGCAAGGCAGAAGAGACAAGGATAATTACCTGGGCATCTGCTGACATCTTGGGGAGAGCACTGGATTTCTCCCTGAATTGATGGGGCTGTATTAGTTCTATCTAATTTAAGAGGAGAGGTGACATTGGGGCTAAATTAATAAAATATATACAATTCCTAAAGAATCATTGGTGTTTGTCATTTTCTTAGTAATTTGAGAACCATTTTTGCACCAAACAAAGGTAACTATTATGAAAGATAGAACCCTTTTGATGTAAATACAGTAGATGAGAGCAAGCTTTAAATTGATGAAAGGCATAATGGGAACATTTGACTTGCCCTTGTGCAAGTAATGTGTTTTGCTTGAATGGTGAAACTGAACATTAAATCCATAGCTTATTTAACTAACAACTTGTAAAGAGACACACAGAATGATAACATTCATTGTTGTAACTAGCCATCTTCACGTACTTTGTTTTTCATAAAAACAAAATTTTGTTTTTGTCAAAAATTATCTTGAGATTTGTCAGAAGACAGTCATACTATCTGCAGATAACGTTATCTCCTCTTTACCAATAATATTTATTAATATAGTAAATGGTTTATCATATAGGTGAGAACTGTCCCTGGTTTACCTAGATTTTATTTGTAGTTTAAATCAGGAATTGGTATTATATTCTACTAAACTCCTTATTAAGATTTATTCAAACAATTATGTTTTTTTTTAAATTTGTACAATTTGTTAATTTATTACTTAAATTAAATAATATACATAAATACTATTTGGTTGTGGTGAATACTTATAATGCTGTTTAAATTAAGTTGCCCTTATTTTATTTAGCATTACTTATCTGTGTTTATAAGTAAAAGCATCTTATTTTTCCTGTTTTTGTAAGATTTTAACGTTTTGGAATGGAAGATTTGCTAACTTAATAAAAGCTCATCTTAGATAGGAGAAAGCAATGAAAAGATCTATTTCCTAAAAAAATGAAAGAACCCACTAGTAAAATGAGGTTATTTTGGTGAAAGCAAAATATATAAAGCAAAAAAGTAAAACAAACAAACAAACCCAAAATCCACCCATAGCTCCACAGAAGTGTTTTTATATTTCATATTTTAATAAATTTTAAAACAATAAAAATTTTTATAATTTTGAAATAAACTCTTTACATTATTTTCTTTCTGTTATTGGTGTATTTTCAACAATATGTTTATTTCATTAGAATCAGGAATTGGAGGTGTTGAATAAATTATTTTTTGTAAATTCACTAATTTTTGACTTTTTTATTTTCCTTTGTATTCCTTGGGCTAATGTTGCCTTTTTTCTACCTTCTAGAGCTGCATTTTAATTTATTTTTTAATTCTATTTTTGGAAATAAAAACATTATATAACAGCAAATTTACCATTGAACATTATTTTGACTTTATTCCATAGGCCGAGTTGTGTGGATTTTTATTTTTGTTAGTTTTTAGATCAGTTAACTAATTTTCATTTCTCCTTTGACACTGTAATCTTATTTCCAAGTTTTGGAGAATATTATTATTGTTATTCTTTTAAGTTTTATTGTTTCTAGTTTATGGCACTGTGGGTAAGAGAACAGAGTCTGAATTCTCTTTATGTTTTGAGTTGTCAATGTACTGTTTCTTTTGTGTAGCTTTTTATAAGATTTATTTTTGATCCTTATAAGAAGGTAAATTCTATAGAGAGCAATTTACTGAAAACTAGAATTTACCTTTTTTTTTATTACTGAGAGAAATTTATTTATTTTTAAAATTTTTGAATTTGATTTTATTTATCTTTGTATACAGCAGGTTCTTATTAGTCATCAATTTTATACACATCAGTGTATACATGTCAATCCCAATCACCCAATTCATCACACCACCACCACTACCCCCCTGCCGCTTTCCCCACTTGGTGTCCATACGTTTGTTCTCTTCATCTGTGTCTCAATTTCTGCCCTGCAAACTGGTTCATCTGTACCATTTTTCTAGGTTCCACATATATGCATTAATATACGATATTTGTTTTTCTCTTTCTGACTTACTTCACTCTGTATGACAGTCTCTAGATCCATCCACGTCTCAACAAATGACCCAATTTTGTTCCTTTATATGGCTGAGTAATATTCCATTGTATATATGTACCACATCTTCTTTATCCATTCATCTGTTGATGAGCATTTAGGTTGTTTCCATGACCTGGCTATTGTAAATACTGCTGTGAACATTGGGGTGCATGTGTCTTTTTGAATTATGGTTTTCTCTGGGTATATGCCCAGTAGTAGGATTGCTGGATCATAATGGTAATTCTATTTTTAGCTTTTTAAGGAACCTCCGTACTGTTCTCCATAGTGGCTGCATCAATTTACATTCCCACCAACAGTGCAAGAGGGTTCCCTTTTCTCCACACCCTCTCCAACACTTGTTGTTTGTAGTTTTTCTGATGATGCCCATTCTAACTGGTGTGAGGTGATACCTCATTGTAGTTTTGATTGCATTTCTCTAATAATTAGTGATGTTGAGCAGCATTTCATGTGCTTCTTGGACATCTGTATGTCTTCTTTAGAGAAATGTCTATTTAGGTCTTCTGCCCATTTTTGGATTGGGTTGTTTGTTTTTTTATTACTGAGCTGCATGAGTTGTTTATATACTTCGGAGATTAATCCTTTGTCAGTTGCTTTGTTTGCAAATATTTTCTCCCATTCTGAGGGTTGTCTTTTCGTCTTGTTTATGGTTTCCTTTGCTGTGCAAAAGCTTTGAAGTTTCATTAGGTCCCATTTGTTTATTTTTGTTTTTATTTCCATTACTCTAGGAGGTGGATCAGAAAAGGTCTTGCTGTGATTTATGTCAAAGAGTGTTCCTCCTATGTTTTCCTCTAAGAGTTTTATAATGTCTGGTCTTACATTTAGGTCTCTAAACCATTCTGAGTTTATTTTTGTGTGTGGTGTTAGGGAGTGTTCTAATTTCATTCTTTCACATGTAGCTGCCCAGTTTTCCCAGCACCACTTACTGAAGAAGCTGTCTTTTCTCCATTGTATATCCTTGCCTCCTTTGTCATAGATTAGTTGACCATAGGTGAGTGGGTTTATCTCTGGGCTTTCTGTCTTGTTGCATTGATCTATGTTTCTGTTTTTGTGCCAGTACCATATTGTCTTGATTACTGTAGCTTTATAGTATAGTCTGAAGTCAGGTAGTCTGATTCCTCCAGCTTCGTTTTTTTCCCTCAAGACTGCTTTGGCTATTCGGGGTCCTTTGTGTCTCCATACAAATTTTAAGATTTTTTGTTGTAGTTCTGTAAAAAATGCCATTGGTAATTTGATAGGGATTGCATTGAATCTGTAGATTGCTTTGGGTAGTATAGTCATTTTCACAATATTGATTCTTCCAATCCAAGAACATGGTATATCTCTCCATCTGTAGGTATCATCTTTAATTTCTTTCATCAGTGTCTTACAGTTTTCTGCATACACGTCTTTTGTCTCCCTGGTAGGTTTATTCCTAGGTATTTTATTCTTTTTGTTTCAATGGTAAATGGGAGTGTTTCCTTAATTTCTCTTTCAAATTTTTCATCATTAGTGTATAGGGATGCAAGAGATTTCTGTGCATTAATTTTGTATCCTGCAACTTTACCAAATTCATTGATTAGCTCTCCTAGTTTTCTGGTGGCATCTTTAGGATTCTCTATGTATAGTAGCATGTCATGTGCAATGACAGTTTTACTTCTTCTTTTCCAATTTGTATTCCTTTTATTTCTTTTTCTTCTCTGATTGCCGTGGATAGGGCTTCCAAAACTATGTTGAATAATAGTGGCGAGAGTGGACATCCTTGTCTTGTTCCTGATCTTAGAGGAAATGCTTTCAGTTTTTCACCATTGAGAATGATGTTTGCTGTGGGTTTGTCGTATACGGCCTTTATTATGTTGAGATTGCTTCCCTCTCTGCCCACGTTCTGGAGAGTTTTTATCATAAACGGGTGTTGAATTTTGTCAAAAGCTTTTTCTGCATCTATTGAGATGATCATATGGTTTTTATTCTTCAGTTTGTTAATATGGTTTATCACATTGGTTGATTTGCATATACTGACGAATCCTTGCATTCCTGGGATAAACCCCACTTGATCATGGTGTATGAGCCTTTTAATGTGTTGTTGGATTCTGTTTGCTAGTATTTTGTTGAGGATTTTGCATCTATATTCATCAGTGATATTGATCTGTAATTTTCTGTTTTTGTAGTATCTTTGTCTGGTTTTGGTATCAGGGTGATTGTGGCCTCATAGAATGAATTTGGGAGTGTTCCTTCCTCCACAATTTTTTGGAAGAGTTTGAGAAGGATTAGTGTTAGCTCTTCTCTAAATGTTTGATAGAATTCACTTGTGAAGCCGTCTAGTCCTGGACTTCTGTTTGTTGGAAGATTTTTAATCACAGTTTCAATTTCATTATTTGTGATTGGCCTGTTCATATTTTCTATTTCTTCCTGGTTCAGTCTTGGAAGGTTATACCTTTCTAAGAATTTGTCCATTTCTTCCAGGTTGTCCATTTTATTGGCATAGAGTTGCTTGTAGTAGTCTCTTAGGATGCTTTGTATTTCTGTGGTATCTGTTGTAACTTCTACTTTTTCATTTCTAATTTTATTGATTTGAGTCCTCTCCCTCTTTTTCTTGATGAGTCTGGGTAATCATTTATCAATTTTGTTTATCTTCTCAAAGAACCAGCTTGTAGTTTTATTGATCTTTGCTATTGTTCTCTTTGTTTCTTTCTTTTTTTTTTTTTTTTGGTACACGGGCCTCTCATTGTTGTGGCCTCTCCCGTTGTGGAGCACAGGCCCCGGACGCGCAGGCTCAGCGGCCATGGCTCATGGGCCCAGCCGCTCTGCGGCATGTGGGATCTTCCTGGACCGGGGCACGAACTTGTGTCCCCTGCATTGGCAGGCAGACTCTCAACCACTGCGCCACCAGGGAAGCCCATGTTTCTATTTCATTTATTTCTGCTCTGATCTTTATGATTTCTTTCCTTCTGCTAACTTTGGGTTTTGTTTGTTCTTCTTTCTCTAGTTCCTTCAGGTGTAAGGTTAGATTGTTTATTTCAGATTTTTCTTGTTTCTTGAGGTAGGCTTGTATAGCTATAAACTTCCCTCTTAGAACTGCTTTTGCTGCATCCCATAGGTTTTGGATCGTCGTGTTTTCATTGTCATTTGTCTCTAGGTATTTTTTGATTTCCTCTTAGATTTCTTCAGTGATCTCTTGGTTATTTAGTAACGTATTGTTTAGCCTCCGTGTGTTTGTGTTTTTTATGTTTTTTCCCCTGTAATTAATTTCTAATCTCATAGAGTTGTGGTCAGAAAAGATGCTTGATATGATTTCAATTTTCTTAAATTTACTGAAGCTTCATTTGTGACCCAAGATTCTATCTTGGAGAATGTTCCGTGCGCCCTTGAGAAGAAAGTGTAATCTGCTGTTTTTGGATGGAATGTCCTATAAATGTCAATTAAATCTATCTGGTCTATTGTGTCATTTAAAGCTTCTGTTTCCTTATTTATTTTCATTTTGGATGATCTGTCCATTGGTGTAAGTGAGGTGCTAAAGTCCGCCACTATTATTGTGTTACTGTCAATTTCCTCTTTTATAGCTGTTAGCAGTTGCCTTATGTATTGAGGTGCTCCTATGTTGGTTACATATATAATTGTTATATCTTCTTCTTGTATTGATCCCCTGATCATTATGTAGTGTCCTTCCTTGTCTCTTATAACATTCTTTATTTTAAAGTCTATTTTATCTGTTATGAGTATTGCTACTCCAGTTTTCTTTTGATTTCCATTTGCATGGAATATCTTTTTCCATCCCCTCACTTGCAGTCTGAATGTGTCCCTAGGTCTAAAGTGGGTCTCTTGTAGACAGCATATATATGGGTCTTGTTTTTGTATCCATTCAGCAAGCCTGTGTCTTTTGGTTGGAGCATTTAATCCATTCCCGTTTAAGGTAATTATCGATATGTATGTTCCTATTACCATTGTCTTGTGCATAGCCCTCTGCCTTTTCATCTTGTCTATCTTTCTGTGAATGTGGTTTTTGTTCCACAGGTGACAGAATTGTAGTTCTTCTTGCTTCTGCTGTCTGCCCTCTGGTGGATGAGGCTATCTAAGAGGCTTGTGTAAGTTTCCTGATGGGAGGGACTGGTGATGGGTAGAGCTGACTGTTGCTCTGGTGGGTGGAGCTCAGTCAAACTTTAATCCCCTTGACTGCTGATGGGTGGGGCTGCGTTCCCTCCCTGTTGGTTGTTTGGCCTGAGGCAACCCAACACTGGAGCCTACCTGGGCTCTTTGGTGGGGCTAGTGGCAGACTCTGGGAGGCCTCACACCAAGGAGTACTTCCCAGAACTTCTGCTGCCAGTGTTCTTGTCCCCATGGTGAGCCACAGACAACCCCCGCCTCTGTAGGAGACCCTCCAACAGTAGCAGGTAGTCTCCTATGGGGCCACTGCTCCTTCCCCTGGGCCCCGATGTGCACACTACTTTGTGTGTGCCCTCTAAGAGTGGAGTCTCTGTTTCCCCCAGTTCTGTTGAAGTCCTGCAATCAAATCCCAGTAGCCTTCAAAGTCTGATTCTCTAGGAATTCCTACTCCCGTTGCCGGACCCCCAGGTTGGGAAGCCTGACGTGGGGCTCAGCACCTTCACTCCAGTGGGTGGACTTCTGTGGTATAAGTGTTCTCCAGTCTGTGAGTCACCCACCCAGCAGTTATGGGATTTGATTTTACTGTGATTGCACCCCTCCTACTGTCTTATCGTGCCTTCTCCTTGTGTTTGGATGTGGGGTATCTTTTTTGGTGAGTTCCAGTGTCTTCCTGTCGATGATTGTCCAGCAGCTAGTTGTGATTCTGGTGTTCTCACAAGAGGGAGTGAGAGCGTGTCCTTCTACTCCACCATCTTGGTTCCAAGTCAGAATTTACCTTTTTAATTTACATTTTTTTAAACACTCTAGGTTTTAATTTAGGTAGTTCACAATGTCAATCAAAGATCACTACTGTAATTTTGTTTCTGCCCATTCCTATTTTTATTTCTAAGACTTCTGCTTTATATAGTTTGATAGTAATAGTATAGTAGTATAATTTGATATTCAGACTAGGACACTTTAGAGTTAAAGAAGGTACTATTAATAGGGATGGGACAACAGGCTTATATTGGGACCATCCTATGAAAATTTGTATTTATGGTTACCCTATGCCTGTTTCCATCTTTGCTGTCTGCCTAACAGAGAGAGAAATTGCCATCCTTGAGAATTACTATAGTTAGTACTTTATGTTATTGTTGCATTTGGGGAAAAAAAATGTATTAGCCTCTTTTTACCGAAGTGTTATAATGCTTGCTAATAGTTCTGGTAAAGACCTGAAGCTGATAAAAAGCCTGAGTTATGCATGGAGGCATGCCCTTCTTTCCCCTGAGCTGCATATTCTTGGTTTGCCCTGGAGACACACCGTCCACTCTCTCCACCCTCTTCTGTGTCCTGGGAGACTGACCTGAGATACAAAACTCCTTGCTTTTTGGCTTCCAGTATGATTCAACTGATTGAAACCCAGTAGGAGATTGGAGAAGGAGGGAAGAGTGATGGTGGTGAGCTTAATGTTAACTAGTCATAACTGCATCGAGGTTGTCCTACACCAGAGGTCCCCAACTCTCTGGCCAGGGACTGATACTGGGCTGCACAGCAGAAGGTGAATGGCAGGTGAGCGAAGCTTCATCTGATGCTCCCCATCGCTTGCATTACTGCCTGAATGATCCCCAACACCCCCTCTGTCCCTGGAAAAATTGTCTTTCACAAAACCAGTCCCTGGTGCCAAAAAAGTTTGGGGACTGCTGCCCTACACCCACTCACACCTTGGTAAAGATCCCGTTATTGAACTTTCCTCTGGGATGTGCCATCTGTTTCCTGCCCACTCCATGACTAACACACTATCCATGAGTGTATGACTGTGGTTTTATTCCAGTATAAAAATATGTTTTATAATAATTAACATTTTCATCTGAAGCTTCTAAGCATCTGCAGAGAGAACACGAGATACTTTTTGTTAAAAAGTAAAATCAAAATATTTAGCTTGGCATTCTGTAATTTTTAAGTTGTTTTTAAACAAAACAAAACAAAACATCTGGTAACTGGAAATAAATACCTCTCATCAATTTTTTAATTTATTCACTTATTTATTCATGAAATACTGAATTCTCATGTACACTGAAGGCAGGTATGGTCCAAGCTCTTTAGGATTTTATAGTATATGTGAGAAAGCACGTAATTGGAGATGTGATGATGGCTATGAAAAGGATGAGCAATGATTCTGATGAAAGATAACAAGAAGGCCTAATTTAGGGGCATGTGTGCATGTGTGGGGGAGTGTTAAGGAAAGGATGTAACATTTAAGTTAAGACCTGAATGATGATTTAGTAAATGAAAGGTGAGAACGTGGGGTTAGGATGAGTCGGGTGGGTGTGTCCTATAGAGGTTCTGAAGGAATTGGTGTTTATGGGCATTTACTTTATGGAAAGCTACTGAAATGATTTAATCAGAAAAGTGACAAGAGGTATTCAGTTTTTTAAAAAGATCCCTCTGAGTGATTGGTGAAGTCTGGATAGAAGGAAATGAGAACTAGAGGTGATTAGATGGCTATTACAGTAGTCTAAAAATATTGAGTGGGGCCCTGGAATGAAGGCAATGAGAATGCAAAGGGGTGGCGTTTTCAGGTAGAGTAAAGATGAAATTATATCCCAGGATATGATTACAATTGAACCTTGTAATTAGATGAGTATAAGATTGTGATGAATATGAGTAAATAGTTCATTTTAGGTATATATGAGGAAAAAGCAATGTTGTCAAGGAGGAATTACTTTGTTTCATTAGGTCAGTGGCTTTTAATCCCATTAAAATCAATTGCATATGTTTTTAAAGTTATAGTTTTATCTTGTCTACCTCCTGGTGATCCTGATTAAGTAGCTCCCTTGGGAAGGGCTACTAAGTTTGTGGTAATTTGTTATAAAAGCGAAAACACACTTGTGTTAATACACACAATTAATACTAATACATGCACAAACTCATTTACTCATGTCTGTCACCTGGGTTGGGATGCTCAAAGACTAGAACTGCTGACCAGAACACCTACTTATGTTCTCTCCCCGTAACCTGGCTTCCTCATAGCAGAGTGTCCTCAGAACAGGTGGACGGTTACACAGAGGGTCAGAGCCCTAAGAGTGAGTGTTCTGGTGAAGCTGCATTGTCTTTTATGATGCAGCCTTGGAATTTGCACAGCATTACTCTGCTATACTCTATCAATTAAGCAGTCCAAAAGCTGCCCAAATTCTAGGGGAAGGTACATATACCTGATCTCTCACTGGGAGTAATGGGAAAGACTTTAAATAAAGTATTTAAACCCAGTGTTTTAAAACTACCACAGATGATTTGTCTTTTTCCTGTTGATTTTTACTCTTTGTTTATTATGGCTATGAACCTTTTGTACCGTATGATTATTGAAAATTGTTTGACCAGGCTGCCATCTATCCTCATATCCTATTTTTTCAAGTGAAAACTATCATATTTAAATAAAAACAAGTAAAAATGAACCCAATAACTGCATTTTCAGAGATTATCTAAGGTCAGTTCTAATTTACTCATGGATGGCAACTCAATTTGAAGATTAAGCAGGCAAAACGTTATGGTAAGATTACAGTGTAACATATATTAGAAAACTGAGGAAAGAAAGGGTTGAACATCATTTGATATGATCACATTTACGTTGATGTCAACATTTTACTCTGTCTCTGCTAATCCTTTTTTTTCAAAAATTTAAAAAAGTTGTTGTGGTATCTCTGAGTTTCAAATGCTTGAACCAGATCTAATTTTGAGATATTTCTTGGTAATGGAAACTACACCTTGATAGCACCAAAGTATCACAATTAACAAGCATTTTTTCTCTCTTTTGTAGGTTTCAAAAAAAAATTTGTGTTATTTAATTCTAGGTAATTTATTTTTATAGCTTGGCAGAGAAAGCCTTTATTGTAAAGTACTTATTAAAAGTGGATATATTTAAATAAATATGGATTGAATTATAAATTTCTCTATATTCAAGCTTATATTTTCAAGGGGTGGAGTTTCACTTATACTTTTTGAATAAATCTAAATCTTAATAGATATACCATTTTATATGATAAAATATAAACAATTTTTAATCATCCTGCAGAAAAGCTTTGAAAGAGACATTAATTAATAAATATGGATCAATGTTCAAAACCTAATGTTCTTTTAAGAAAGATCACCTATTTAGCACTCGTGTATTTAACACATATATGCTTCAATATATTTGATTGGGACATTAATAAAACCTTATTGCTTATATTAGCATCCACTTGTATAAAACAATTAACAGGCAAGAAGAACCAGGCACAATACATTAATCACTGATACAAAAGCAGAACAATTTAAAGAGTTCGTTAAAGATAATCACTTTTGACAAAAATAGGAAAATGAAATGTAATATTATTATTTTAATTAGTCTATATACATGAAAGTGTAGGGGGATTATGTTCAAAGACCGTATAAAATGATAGGGGGAGGGCTCTGTAACAGCCAAATTCATAAGCCAAAACAATTATGCTTTGTGTGTTAGGAAAAGACTAGGGTTTTCATTATAATGATAAATAGTGTGTTTAAACAACTGGTCATGTCTAAAAAGGTGTTTATCTTCAAAGAACACATATATTTACCATTTTAGAATTCTTTTTAGATTGCTCCGAGATAATTTTGGATCACACAAAAGGAAGATAAACACTAATGCTGTTTGGAAGATATCTCAGATAAAGAAAATCTAAATTTGGCTTAGCAATATACCACTCAAGCTTTTGCTTTACAAAGAGGTATTTTAGACAATTCCCATTGCAATTGTGTTTTTTTTATCAAGATATTAAGGGCCTGCTAATGCAGTTCCTAGGGACTATACTTAAAGTGATAGATTTTAGTAAAACATTCCCTGAATGGTTTATTGTCAACTTCTGGCAACAGGATAAGCCCTATGGAAAAATTGTATCAGAAAGGGCAAATCCTCACTAACCTAATGCACAACTGGAAAGATCCTCACCAAAGCCTCTCTCTTAGATTAGGGCATTGCAGCCAAAAAGAAACTGTCAAGAATGCCCTCATAATGGTTTAACTGTTCAGTTGTCAATTTGGAAAACTTGGAAGACATGGGGGAAAGGAAGTTCTGATAGTAGTGAGGGTGTGTGAAATATTGTGGCTCATAAGATATTATTGGAGAGAGATGTCTTGGGTTAGTCCTTAAGTGGAGGAGTTCCAGGAGGCCAAAGAAAAAGAGTAGCATACTCAATTAGTATTTATTGAGAAACTGAATCAAAAATAAATGTGAGAGAAGAGAGGAGGGTGTTCATTCTTTTTTATTGAGCACCTACTATTTTAAAGGCTTTGTATGGATGCTGTAGCTACATACTCATGTCTACCAGATTCCACTGGCCAAAGTTGTGACAAAGCCATTCTTGACTGCAAATGAGGCTGGAAAATGCTGTTGAATCATGTGAACAGAAGGAAAAGGAATGTTATTTGATTGACACATAGGCTACTCTTGCCAGAGTTTACTTTTTTATCATATCAATCAAATTCTTCCTTTCAAACATAGACCACACACACCCTTCCCAAGACCCACCCTGTGGGTGTGGGCAGTCCTTTGATTAAGTCTTAAGTACTGATTTTGCTTTCTGGGATACACACACACACACACACACACACACACATACATTGTATGTATATGAATACATAGTATGTGTGTATGTATGTAGGTAGATAGATATATCGATAATTCTCGAATGAGAATTGATTTTGCGTGAAGTGTCAATGTCATGATAGATAGACTTTCTCTTCATCTCTCTTTGACAGAAAGTATTTATTTCATCTCTCCTTGACAGAAAGTATTTATGCATTGAGGATGTATCCTTTCAAGAATTTTGGCTTTCTGTGGAGTCTCAATTCCAACTCTTCAGCTCACATGTATCCAGGATTTTATAATTTGTCCCTTAATGTCCATTAAATCCCAACTTCTTGGTTACCTGTTCACAACAACCACACACTGCCCCTCAATTCACACCCACAACCAGGACAGCTAAGTCTTGTATTCACTTCCATTTCAGGTTTTCAGTTTTCCTCCAATTTCTGCCTTTGGAGATAACTCATTGTTTCAGGAGCTCAGCTATGCACACAAAAGGCCTTATGTTGTATTTTATATATGTTTAAATAAGTTTTTCATAGCAGGGGAGTTTTCATAATAGCTAGTCAGTCATACTGTTGGAAATGCAAGTCCTGGGCCTGAATTTTAGAGTTGGACTATGCCATACATTTCAGGTTGCGTAGACCTCGTAAGTATAAATGAAAGAATGGAGGATTGCAGCAAAGAAAAAAAGATCAAGTTTATAAAAGTTTCAGTCTACCATGTAGGTATTGCATTTCTCATTTTTGTAATTTTAAAGTCTTAAGACTTAGAAAATACTTTTAATATAATCTACTTAGTAATGTCAACATTTTTTTCTGATATGTGAGTAAACTGAGACCCAAAAAGTCTCAGACTTATTCAAAGATACAATGCTACCTCACAGGAGAGACAGATGCTAAATTTCCTGTCTCTCCTGACAATATCATATGCCTTTATTTTTTTAGTTACCTTGCATTCATAGAAACTTTGAGGAACTTAATTTAGGTTTAAGTTGACTAAAGTTGCTCTGATATGTTTAAAGTGATCTAAAATTTTTTCTATAAAAAGAAAGCAAAACACAAAAATATCTGCAAGACTAAGAAATGCACTATGATGTTAGCTACAGCAAAATTTAATTTAATATAAATTATATTCACAATGAACAGGGCAAGAAAAGTAAAGCAGGGAGTAAGATTCTTTAAAGAGGATAAAATTCAAAGGACATTCACACAAAAATGTAATTTAATAATGATAATTGGTTCTGTTTGATTCCACTTTCATCATAGTCAGGATTTTAAATTTTTTTCCCCAATAACGTACCCAAGTGTACCATTCTTTCCCTAGAGAGTTTACCAATGTCTAGAACTGTTGGATGGCAGCTTGTCTATAGGTTAGTGTTGCAGGATCCAGAAAACAACAAGAAAACCCAATTAAAGTTGAATTTCAGGTAAATAACAAATAAATGTTAGTATAACTATATTCTATAAATATTGCATGGAACATACTTATACTAAATTTTATTATTCATTTACCTGAAATTCAGGTGTAACTGGTAACCTGTATTTTATCTGACAGCCCAACTATGGGTGATATGTCAGAGGAGCAAGGGTGCCACAAGCAATGACAGCTAAGTGCTGAATCCATAATTTCCTGGTTTTCGTGGAAAAAGATTCTTCTTTCCATTTTCACTTCATGGACTTTCCACTTTTACTTTCCCTTCCCTTTTCAGTTTACCTACTTGCTCCTCTTTATAATAGTGAGGAGGTACAATATATTTTAAAAAACCACATAGATTAACACTTCAACATGAAGGCCTGTTAATTTGTATTTATTTATAAGACATCTATCACACAATTCAATGTTGTTTTCTTCTTTAGGGAATAGAATTTCAATTTTATTCTCCATTCTTTCAATATAATTAGATTTAAAGAACCAGATATTTTACTTTCTATTCGATTGCCAAATTCACCTTAACAGTTAATAAATAAGTGGAATTATCACACTGATCCAATAATATCTCTCCAGTTACCTTTTGCCACCATGAAAAGTTTTTATTTATGACCATACCCTCATCTGCCCTTTAGCCAACATTCAATCCATTTTATGTACATTTATGTCTGTTCTGTTTTCCTCTTTTTGTAGACCTCAATCTCTCTACCAAGACCTTAGTCTCTGATGTGGAACTTTGTTAAAGACTGTCTGAAAATGTAAGAGCACACTCTTCGCTGCATGAGGACAAAGCCAGTGTCCTCCTTGAGAGTTTGGAGGGTGTGAATGAATAAACATTGGCATTTCATGTTGGGGCTCTCTGTCAGATCCAAGCTGCTCCAGATATGAAATTTTGATTAGAAATTTCAAGAGGTGTTGTATGGAAGGGCATCATTGGTCTGTTGTCTTCTGATTTCACAGATTACAATAATACTTTTTCAAGGAATTTGTCAATGGTTGAGGAAGAAGACAGAGCAGTCTGGTGCTAAGCATTGCCCAAGAATGGACAGTTGGAGTGAAGAAATGTTTTTCCTCCTTTTTTTTCTCAGATAAAACTACCTGTGGTAAAGGTCTTAGGAATAGATCAATTTGACTGCGTTACCCTGGGAGAGGCTTGGTGAACTGTGAATGAATATTCAGTCTTTTTAGAGAAACATTGATTACATTTTAGTGGCTGCTATAGGTTTTATGAGCAAACATATGTTTCCTGTTCCAATTTGCTTTGGGATGAATACAATTCTTTAGAACAAAGTGCTATAAATCTTTCTCTCTCTCTCTCTCTCTCTCTCTCTCTCTCTATCTGGGAATAAGAATTCTCTTTTAAGAGTCAAATAAAGCTGGAAAGCCATAAAATTTCAAGATTTTTATTCAGCTAAGATTACAATTATAACCCTCTTCATACTCCATTAAAATATTCTTTAATTTTTCCTATTCTTCATTTTAGGAATGGAGTGTACATATAATTATCGGACCTTAGCTGATAATGGAAAGGGAAAACTGTAATGTAATCTCTGTCTGTTCTCCTTTTTCTTCTCCACTGAGTCTGAACACCCAATGCTGGGGATCAGAATTGTGGAGAATATTTGAAATTTATTTTTTTACATTAGAAAACCTAAACATTCAACTTCCTTGCAAAATATTCTGAATTTTATCTGTAACTGTTGACATCCGTGTTTTTAAAAATTGCATACTTCAAGTGACAGAATAAGGAACAAGTACATTTAAGTTAACAAACATGTTATGATGATCTTATAATTTATTGAGCACTTATTTGAAAAACAGTATTCAAGTAAAATATTAGTACATTTTCTTTCAAAATGCTTCAAGCTCTACAGAAGTTATCAAAACCATAAGTGAAATATTCCCCTTTACCTTTTTCCTCAATTGTATCTATCCTCAGACTTTACTACTCTGTGTTTTGAATATTTTTTCTATGTGTTTGGGTACATGTATATGCATGTAGTTATCTTTGATGACTGCTTCTTTGAATATTCTAAATATTGGAGTCCTCCAATGCTCAGTCTCCCTTTTCTGTACATTCTAGGTGTGGAATTTTTTTTAAAAGTCCACAAATTCTTTAACATTCCCTTTCCTCATTGATAGGTAGGGTCCAAGTACCAGCCTCTTGAATTTGGGTGGGTTCATGACTGCTTTGACCAACAGAGTATGATGGAGGTCACACTGTGTGAAAATAGGCAGCTTCTGTCTCATTTTCTTTGAAGGCTCTCTCTCAGGTGTTACTCTCTTTGCTGTGTCACCTTGCCATAAGAAGTACAAGCCATATGCAGAGGTCATACATATGCATTTCAGTCCAGATCCTAAGTAAATTCTTCTAGTTGACCAGACCAGGTGCCAAATAGGTAAGTGAAGGGCTCTTTTGATGTTTTCCTCATCACAGTCATTCCCAGACATTCTGGAGGAGAACAAGCCATTTCCATTGTGCCTTGTCTGAATGATCAAACCACAGAGTTCCTGACTGTATATATTGGTTGCTGTTTTGTGTCAATAGATAACCAGAACACTAAGGAGTCTTATTTAGTTCCATAGCTTTAAAAACTATCTATATAAAATATATTGTTGATATGAAAATAACTAACTCCCTGATCTCTCTCCTCAGCTTGCTTCTTTAAGGTTTCACTTGGCTATGCAACAGCTATCTATGTAATAGGATGTTATGAAGATTAAATGAGTTAATATACATGAGCTTAAAACACATTAAGTGTTACATGAGTGTTAGTTATGTTATTAATATTAATATGATAAAAACTAAATTCTTGACTCCTATAGGTTTAACACCTGCCCCTCCTCTTGTCATTCAATCTTAATAAGTTGTTTTACCATCTGTCCTGATTGCTCAAGTCCAAAATCTTGGAATCTTGTTTGATTTCTTTCTCACATTCCACATAAGAGTAGGTTTCTGTTGTTTTGTCTCCTAAGTATATGCTAAACTCACTGAACTTTATCTCTGCAGCTAATGCACACCACTGTAATCTGTCATTTGGATTACTGTAACATTTCTTAACTGGTCTCTCTGATTTACTCTTGTCCCCTACATTTCATTCTTTACGTAGGAGTGAAAGTGACATTTCTAAACACAAATCAAGTTATGTTACCTGATATAAACCCTCCAATAATCATTTCGTTGTACTTTTAATAAATCCAAACTTTATGCTATGGCCCATGTAACCCTATGTGAACTGGTCCTGGTCTGTATCTCCGAACTCAGTTCTCACATATCTGCTTGTACTGAACGTGTGCCAGTCATACTGATTGTCTTCCTTTTCCTTCAAGGCCTTTGCATTCTCTGTGCTGAAATTCCTTTTCCCTTCTCTGGTTTTCTTCTCACCATCCAGATTTTTGCTCAAATGGGCCTTTATCAATGCAGCCGTCCCTGACCACTTCATCTTTTATTTGCCACAGACCTGTTACATTTTCTATGTATTGTCTGTATTATTTTCTCTATAACACTTTTTAATGTGTGAATTATTACTATTTGAATAACTTCCTTACACAGTTATTTGTTCATGTACTTGTTTACATTTACTTGAGAGCAGGGACACTGTCTATCTTTATCATGGAACAAAGACTGGTGTATAGTAAATGTTCAACAAGTGTTTCCTGCATGGGTACATTTCTTACTTCCCCACCTCTTTCCCTTCCTGTCTTCTTTTCTTCCTTCCTCCCTTCCTTCCCATCTCTGTCTCTCTATTTCTCTCTCTTTCTGTTGTGCACTGTCCTTTATACAAAAGGTATTATAAACCTGTAATATGCATATGCAAGTTGCTTTGTGCTCTTAATATATTTTATTTTATGGTTTCTTTTTTTGGCCGTGCTGTGCGGCATGTGGGATCTTAGTTTCTCTGACCAGGGATCAAACTCACGCCCCCTGCAGTGGAAGTGTGGAGTCTTAACCACTGGACCACCAGGGAGGTCCTGATGTACTCTTAATATATTTTAGAAATATTTATAAAACAGTGTATTTAGTTCTAGGTTATACTTTTAAAATAGCTTCAAGGTATTGTATAAATGAGTCATAATTTAATCATTCTAAACTGAGGGACATTGACATGGCTTGTCAATTTCTTAAAAAATAAGCAGCCAATGCTGTAATGAATATCTTTACATAGTGTTCTTAATTTCTGCATGCTTGTTCTTCTCTAAAGTAGGGCGGAGGTGGAATTTTCCTAGAAGTAGAAATTTAAAAAAATTATCTCCAAAATGGCTTTACTAAAAATATAGGAACTTGCCCATTTTCTCACCTTTACCAAAACTGTTTATTAATATTAAAATTTTTTTCTTATGTTTTGCTAAAACATAAAATCTTATTTTAAAATTGTCTTAGCCCGATTCTTAGTGAGGTTGAAATACATTGTATTTATTGGCTAATTATATTTCTTCCCAGAGTTACTTTTTCTTATTCTTTTCTCATTTTTTCCATTGCGTTGTAGTTTTCTTTTTGAAGTAGTCTGATTATAAATATTTTGAATCTTCTATGTGTTGAAAGTTGTTTTTCTACTTTGTACCTTGCTTTTTATCTTTGGCCATAAAGTCTTTTTAAATACAGAAATATAAAAATGTGGCCAAATATATCAAATGTTTCTTTTATGGATTTTGGAGTTTGTAATTTAGAAAAGCCTTTTCTATTTTGAGACTATTAAAATATTTTCAGTTTTTTTCCAATATGTCATATTTTAAAAATTTTACATCTGTCCCTCTACTTATCTGAAATACACTTTTGTTTATGTTGTATGTGTGTATGGGTTTGATATTTATATTTTCCAAATAGGTAGCCAGTTACTATGTGGTCATTCACAGAATAGTCTATTTTCCCTAAATGATTCAGATTCTTAAATGCTATCATAAGCATTTGCCTCTTTTGGGACTCTACTCTCTTTCATTGATCTATATGTATATTTCTGCAGCAAATGCACACCAAGTATTACTATAGCTTTATTTTATGTCATGATAATAAACTACTGACAGTATAGAGTAGGCTCATATTTGATTATAAATTCTATCTCCTGGAGAGCTGAACTACAAATACCAAATGCCCAATCCAAGTAAATGTTCAAAGATGACAAAAGTCAAAAGAATTGGGTCTGAAATTCAAAACAACAAGTCTTACCCTTATGAGTCCAAACATATGAAAGCTGGGGAGAAAGAATATGTAAAACCGCAATTATTTATTTAGTTATTTATAGTTATCTCATGGAAGAGTACACTATGATATGGATTAATTCTTGGAAATCATTTTTTAAAGTTTAAATATACTGTTTAAAATTTTAATAGGAGAATAGAAATGGATGTATAACTTCCAAAACCTTAGATAAGTAGAGGAAAAATGGAGAAAGAAAACTTGAACAAGACAACCAATGGCAGGAAAGGGAAGAAAATACAAGAACAATAATAAAGCAGGTTAAGTAGAGAACCTAAAAAAATACAGCAGGAATAATCTCAGACAGACCAGTAAGTCATGATAAATATTAATGGGTTAAGCAATCCTTTTAAAAATACAGACCCTTATTTGTCTTTTTTTTTTCTTTTTAAACATGCTATGTACTGTAAGAATCCCACAGAAAATAAAATTACACAGAAAAATAAAAATAAAAGAATGCAAATGTATTTATAGACCATTACTTATGCAATATAATTTTTGATTGAAAACTCAAACCAGGGCTTCCCTGGTGATGCAGTGGTTGAGAGTCCGCCTGCCAATGCAGGGGACACCGGTTCGTGCCCCGGTCCGGGAAGATCCCACGTGTCGTGGAGCGGCTAGGCCCGTGAGCCATGGCCACTGATCCTGCGAATCCGGAGTCTGTGCTCCGCAACGGGAGAGACCACAGCAGTGAGAGGCCCGCGTACTGCAAAAAAAAAAAAAAAAAAAAAAAGTCAAACCAGAAAGCATTAAATGAGACAGAGGCACTCTTGTGTGCCAGTCTCAGCCTATCAGTAGATTATTTCTATTTTGCCAGTCTCAGCCTATCAATAGATTATTTCTATCTTTCTCAGAAACAGACAAAAATAGTCAATGGTAAAAAGTAAATAAGGGGGAGACCTTCAAGATGGCCGAGGAGTAAGAAGCGGAGATCACCTTCCTCCCCACAAATACATCAAAAATACATGTACATGCAGAACAACTCCTACAGAACACCTACTGAACGCTGGCAGAAGACCTCAGACTTCCCCAAAGGCAAGAAACTCCCCATGTACCTGGGTAGGGCAAAAGAAAAAAGAAAATACAGAGACAAAAGAATAGGGTTGGGACCTGCACCTCTGAGAGGGAGCTGTGAAGGAGGAAAAGTTTCCACACACTTGGAAGCCCCTTCACTAGTGGAGACAAGGGGTGGGCGGGGGAGAAGCTTTAGAGCCATGGAGAAGAGCGCAGCAATAGGGGTACAGGGGGCAAAGCAGAGAGATTCCTGCATAGAGGATCCGTGCTGACCAGCACTCACCAGCCTGAGAGGCTTGTCTGCTCACCCGCCGGGGTGGGTGGGGCCTGGGAGCTGAGGCTCGGGCTTCAGAGGTCAGATACCAGGGAGAGGACTGGGGTTGGCTCCGTAAACACAGCCTGAAGGGGGCTAGTGCGCCACAGCTAGCCAGAGGGAGTCCGGGGAAAAGTCTGGAGCTGCCGAAGAGGCAAGAGATCATTGTTTCGGGGTGCACAAGGAGAGGGGATTCAGAGCACCGCCTAACCGAGCTCCAGAGATGGGCGTGAGCCTCGGCTATCAGCATGGCTGATAGAGAAAAAAATATCTAGGAATAAACCTACCTGACGAAAGAAATTAAAGATGATACAAATAGATGGAGAGATACACCATGTTCTTGGATTGGAAGAATCAACATTGTGAAAATGACTCTACTACCCAAAGCAATCTACAGATTCAATGCAATCCCTATCAAACTACCAATGGCATTTTTCACGGAACTAGAACAAAAAATTTCACAATTTGTATGGAAACACAAAAGACCCCAAATAGCCAAAGCACTCTTGAGAAAGAAAAACAGAGCTGGAGGAATCAGGCTCCCGGACTTCAGCCTGTACTACAAAGCTACAGTAATCAAGACAGTATGGTACTGGCACAGAAAGAGAAATATAGATCAATGGAACAGGATAGAAAGCGCAGAGATAAACCCATGCACAGATGGTCACCTTATCTGTGATAAAGGAGGCAAAAGTATACAATGGAGAAAAGACAGCCTCTCCTATAAGTGGTGCTGGGAGAACTGGACAACTACATGTAAAAGAATGAAATTAGAACACTCCCTAACACCATACACAAAAATAAACTCAAAATGGATTAAAGACCTAAATGTAAGGCCAGACACTATAAAACTCTTAGAGGAAAACATAGGCAGAACACTCTATGACATAAATCACAGCAAGATCCTTTTTGACCCGCCTCCTAGAGAAATGGAAATGAAAACAAAACTAAACAAATGGGACCTAATGAAACTTAATAGCTTTTGCACTTCAAAGGAAACCATAAACAAGACGAAAAGACAACCGTCAGAATGGGAGAAAATATTTGCAAATGAAGCAACTGACAAAGGATTAATCTCCAAAATTTACAAGCAACTCATGCAGCTTAATATCAAAAAAACAAACAACCCAATCCAAAAATGGGCAGAAGACCTAAATAGACATTTCTCCAAAGAAGACATACAGATGTCCAAGAAGCACATGAAAGGATGCTCAACATCACTAATCATTAGAGAAATGCAAATGAAAACTACAATGAAGTATCACCTCACACCAGTCAGAATGGCCATCATCAAAAAGACTGCCAGCAATAAATTCTGGAGAGGGTGTGGAGAAAAGGGAACCCTCTTGCACTGTTGGTGGGAATGTAAATTGATAAAGCCACTATGGAGAACAGTATGGAGGTTCCTTAAAAAATGAAAAACAGAACTACCATATGACCCAGCAATCCCACCACTGGGCGTATATACTGAAAAAACCATGAAACTAAGTTAGAGTCCATCATACAGAGTGAAGTAAGTCAGAAAGAGAAAAACAAATACCATATGCTAACACATATATATGGAATCTAAAAAAAAAAAAAGGGTTATGAAGAACCTAGGGGAAGGACCGGAATAAAGACTCAGATCTAGAGAATGGACTTGAGGACACGGGGTGGGGGGGAAGGGTAAGCTGGGACGAAGTGAGAGAGTGGCATGGACATATATACACTACCAAATGTAAAATAGATAGCTAGTGGGAAGCAGCCACATAGCCCAGGGAGATCAGCTTGGTGCTTTGTGGCCACCTAGAGGGGTGGGATAGGGAGGGTGGGAGGGAGACAAGAGGGAGGAGACATGGGGATATATGTATATGTATAGCTGATTCACTTTGTTATAAAGCAGAAACTAACACACCATTGTAAAGCAATTATACTCCAGTAAAGATGTTGAAAAAAGGATAAAGTAAATAACAATATAGTGGATTTAAATAATATTTTTTGCATCAAATGAACAGGTTAAGTACATTATATTCAACTTTCAAAGACCCATTCACAGAGTTTGTTGAATAAAAACCATGGACAAATAGATAAGCAACAAAAATATATTATATAGCACAGAGAATTATAGCCATTATCTTGTAACAACTTTTAGTGGAGTATAATCCATAAAAATACTGAATCACTATGCTGTACATCTGGAACTAATATAATATTGTAAATCAACTTATACTTCAATTAAAAAAACTTGGGCAATTTAAAAGAAAATCACTAGAAAATTTTAATACACAAAAATAAGAGAAACTATATATTTGATCATTAGATGGTAAAATTAACATAAACCACAAAAAAAGTGTCTCATAGCCTACTTAATGGAACATTTTAAAACATTCTACATACTCTTGGGTATAAAGATGAAAATGCTATTGAGGTGGCAAACAATTTTGAAATTAAGACAAAGTGAATGCTTGTACACTCAATACTTGTAAGTTAAAGCCAAAGCAAAACTCAGAAAATACAATTTATCACCACAATTTATTTATTAGAAAATAAGAAAAGTGGAAAATATCTTATGTGTTTTATAGAAGAAAAACGAGAAAATAATGTCATAAACATAACATTTCTTGAGGGTTTACTATGTGCCAACCACACTTCTAAGCCATTTACATATAAATTAATTGATAGGGCAAATCAATTCTATGAGGTTGGCAATTATTATTTCTATTTTATAAATAAGAAGTTGAAGCTCAAGAAGCTTAAATAAGTTGCCTAGAGTCACCCTGATAGCAAGTTGGAGGAATTGGCATTGATTCTAACCCAGGATTGATAAAGTAGGAAAAATAAACCAGGCTGCATCATTACATTCTAGATTGTCTTCTGAAAAGATCAACTCAAGCAACCAAACGCATAGTAAGTCTGATTAAGTAGAAAAAATTTAAAAATACAAAAATACACATTAGGAATAGAAAAGGGTAAAATTACAGATATGGGGTAGAGTTTAAAAGTTTTATGAGAATACTACACCCAACTTTATAGCAATATATTTTATAATCTGTATGACATGGATGATATAAAATATAAATGGATAGATGAAATAAAAGACTCAAAAAGAGATTTTTTAAAGTCTATATAGACTAATATTTATAGAAGAAATTGAAGGTATAAGGATTACCTTTGAAAGTGAATAGCCCACATTTGGGGATGAGTATATTCATTTATTCCATAAATACTGTGATCAGAGTAAGACAGTCCCTCTGCAGAAGCCCATGCCTCTATCAGCAGAGATAAGCTGGAGATTCTTCCTAATGTTTTTGCCATCCAGCTGACCTCCAGACCTTACTTTTATGGCTACTCTCTCGAGTTCAGAGTCTTACCTTTTTTGTGGCATGAACTGCATTGTCAGTCTAGTGAGTTCTTTGTACCTTTCTTAGAAGAATGTTTTAAAATGCATAAAATCATGCACACAGATACATATGATCATAATACATAGGTTTACAAAGAAAACTAATTATATTTAAATGTAATTTTCTAGCTATAGGGTCCTTGGAGGTGAATCTCAAAATAAGAATCCTATGAAGGTCTTGTCATCACACTATTTTCATTTTAATTTTTATGAACTTTAAAATTCAGTGGATCTTTAGTGTTGCCCAAGAATCCCACATTTCCATAATCCATTCACTCCCCCTCCCCTCTAGATGACTGTTATCATCTTCTCTACTCACCTCAAATCTCCAGTGCCTCCTTCTAATCCTCAATCTCTGCAGTGGAAAATTCCTCCCCTGCCCCAATTTTGTTTTTAAGAAAAGGGAAACAACTAGAGGAGAACATTCTTAAGATTTTACTATTCTATCTAGTTGTTTACCTTCTTCTGTGCCCATGTACTTTACTTGTTATTAAAGATAACTGTCCATGCTCCTAGCCAAAGCCCTGCCTTCCAACAGTGTATTCCAACCATTCCCTCTTTCCTACTCAAGGACATTTCTCCTGCTATTCTCCACCCTCTCTTTTTCTACAACATTAACATTTTTTCCCTTTCTACTAGAAAATTCAAATCAACAGAAAATGAAGAAAAACAAAACAAAATTTTACCATCAAAAAATCTTCTCTTGAGCTCATATCCCCTTCTCGTGCCATCCTATTTTTGCTCTCATTTACACCAAAATTTCTTGAAAGGATTGTACCTACTCTCTCCAATTTAGCATCTCCTGTTCTCTTGAACATACTTCAGTCAAGATTCTACCCCCAGCTGCAGTGAAACTGCTTTTATCAGGGTCACCAGTAACCTCCATATCACTACATCCAATTGTCAGTTCTGAACTCTCATTGTAATAGCATCCAGTAAGATCCCAGTATCTGGTTGTAGTTGTTCAGGCAGCATCAAGGGTAGTGTATGTGAATGATGCCTCTGGGCTTGTAAGATCATACAGTACGTCCTTGGACCTAATAGCAGCATTTGCATAATTTTGATCCCTCTTCTCTCCTTGAAACACATTTGTTGACTTGGTCTTTAGTACATAACCACTTGTGTGGTTTTCTCCTCCCTCTGAGACCACTCCTTCTCTGTCTCCTTTGCTTAATCTATCTTATCTCCTTGACACGAATTTCTTTAAGGTCCTGCGGCTTCATTTTAGAGCTCTTCCTTTTTCTCTTTATACTCACTCTCTTGGTAATTTCATCCAGTCTCATATGCTGACGATTCCCAAATTTATATCTCCTAGACAAATGTCTCCCTTAGATTCTAGACTCATATATCCAAATTAGTACTCAACATCTTGATTAGGCCTCTCACACTTGACCTGCCACTAACAAGCTCTTTATATCCCTCTTGCTCTAAATCTCCTTCCCTCATAGCCTACCCCTTCTCCATCAATGGAAACTCCATGCTTCTAGTTGCCCAGGACAAAGCTTTCAGTCATCATTGATTCCTCTATTTCCTTTATACCCATTAGAAGGTCTGGCTACTCTACCCTTAAATTTTATTTTTCTAAAAATAAAATTTAATATAAATATATTGCTACTTATTTTATAGATGTATTTTTATTTAGTCTAATTACTCTAATATAGATTCTACCAATATTTTTGTTACCACCTCCACTGTTAAGAAATAACTAGGTCAAAAAATGCTTTGTAGGGAAATTGGCATTTGAGCAAGACCCTGTAGGAAAAGTAAAATTGAGGATGAGGTGATTTCAGGATAAAATAATTTCAAGACATAGTAATTATGAATAGCCTACAGTAATGATTCACAAAGTATAGCTGGAATAGCCATAGGCTCCCTGAAGCACCTTCTAAGAAGTCTGCAAAGTCAAATTTTTTTATAATATGCTAGGATGTTTTTGGCTTTCTTACTCATTCTCTCTTGAGTGCCATAGAGTTTTCCAGAGGCCACATGACATGTGATTATATCATTGCTCTGAAGGCTAATAGAATGTATGCTGTGTAGTCTTGTGTTTTAGGAAGTTTGCAGTTTGAATCTCTAATATGGTCACTATCAACAGGTAGAACCTAAATAAACAAAAATTCTTTGAGTTCTTTAATAACAATTAAAAATATAAAGCAGTTCTGATACCAAAATGTTGGAGAACCACTGTTGTAGGATGATATTTAGTACTTACGACTAGCCTAGGGTTGTTGAAATCTGGAGTGTATTGTATGTTCACGTATGCTATAAGGCATATGTAGCCCAAGAGACTAAATTCTGGTCACTCTCTGAAATAAATCTCAGAATAAAGAATGGAGAACTTATTCTGTACCTCAGTGATTTAGAATATGGTGAGGCATTGCCATTGGGCTAAAGAGGAGAGAGCAAGCTGACTATGAGCACTATCCAGGGAATATTTAAAAAAATTAAAGCTTAGATGTGGAGATTTGATTTGACTCATCTCCACCCACCCTCAATGCCTTCTCACCCACCACCAATACACACACACACACACACGCACATGTGTGTGCATACAAGCATTGAGTATTACTACTTGGATCATTAGAAATCCATTATCATTTTTAATTTATTTTTATTTATTTAGTTTTTTGCAGTACGTGGGCCTCTCACTGTTGTGGCCTCTCCCATTGCAGAGCACAGGCTCTGGATGCGCAGGCTCAGCAGCCATGGCTTACGGGCCCAGCCGCTTTGCGGCATGTGAGATCCTCCCGGACCGGGGCACGAACCCGTGTCCCCTGCATCAGCAGGCGGACTCTCAACCACTGCGCCACCAGGGAAGCCCTTGGGTAATAATCTTGTACTCTGCAATCTTGCTATGTTCACTTATTCGTTACAGGAGTGTTTTTGTCAATTCTGTTAAATTTTCTACATAGACATTCATATCATTTATGCACTAAGATGGTTTTATTTTTTCCTTCACTATCTGTATGCATTTTCTTTTCTTTTCTTGTCCTACTGCATTACATATAACTTAGGCAACACAGGGTGGCTAGAGTGGGCTTGACTTGGGCAGTTAGGCTCTGATAATACCCCAGCAGGTTAGTTAGGCTCTGATAATACACCAGCAGGATAGGTTCTGGTTAACTAGTTTCCCCTGAGGGCAGGCTTTGTTAAGAACAGAGTACTCTGGTGTCTTTCAAAATGGTTCCTTTCTTCTCCTCCTGCTGGAAGAAAGAGGAGATTGCTCTCTGATAATTACTCTGAGCACATGGTTGAGCTTCAGGAGGTAAATCTTACAATATTGTGGGAGTCCCCATGTTACTAAATCCCCTTGGTGTTTTTAAATCTCTGATTTGTCCACACTGAGTCTCCAGCAATTCAGCAATTACAGTTCAGGTTTTCCTAGCACTGGTTCCCTCCACAGTTAGTAGAGACTCCTTGTTTTCACCTGTGTGTCTCTCCAGTCTGAAAGACAGCAGTTTTTCCTGTGTCCCCCACTCTCTTACAGATCCAAGGAGAGTTGTTTACTTTTCAATCTATTCAGCTTTTTATTTGTTGTTAGGAGGGGGTGGCAACTTCCAAGCTCCTGACCTGTGGACTGTAAACCGTTTTCCTTGGATAATTTTTTGAAAACTTTTACTTTTTCATTTGAAACATTTATTGGTCTGAATCATAGAGAAAAAGAAAAAAATAATGTAAATAATTCTCACTCAATGTTCTTTAAGTGTCACACTTTGACGGTAGAAGCTTGTGTTTAATCTCTGCCCCAAATATTTTACCTCCCCAGGTAAATGCTATCAATATTGAGCATAATAATTAAAAATTACTTTGAATAAAAACAAAGTATATTTTACCACATTTAGTACCCCTTTCTTGCTCTTGAGGTTTTACTTCTTCCAGTTACTATGTAAAAGACATGTCTCTAGGGAGGTATAGTACAAGAATGTTCCTCTTTTGACTTGGGACGTCTTATTGATTCCTTCATTTTCTTCACTGTTGAGCCTGTGCTTGCCAATACAGCCCCCTGTAGAGAGATTTTTTAAAATTCCCAAATGTTTTGAAGAATACTTTAGAATGTAATTTCTGCCAGAATCTAATTAGACAGAAAACCTGGACTTGGGGAGACATTCTTTATAACTGGCTTAATTTTTCTTCATCCCTATTCTCAAAAGGAATCTTAAAAATATTGTCTTCATAATTATTCCTTCTCCTTATTTTTGGCCTTTTCCATAATGGCTTAAAAATTCTTCTAAACAATAAGAACAAATGTTATAAACAAACTCTTTCACAGGCGTTTTCTTCCTCACATCCTCCTTCTCTTCCTACACTCTGAGTAAAACAAAGACAAAACCTCACAAAGCAGATTTTCATGAAGAAAATGCAGAAATCATAAATCTAACAAAAATAAGGCAAGATTAATTTTTCTCAACTTATCAATACATTTAGTTTTTCAGCGTGACTTTTCTGTCACATCTAAGGGAAGTTGATCACATAAGCAACAAGCTAGCCTGGTGGTGGAAAGGCTGTTGACCATTCTGGCATTGATTCTGCCCACAAAAATATGCATCAAGTTATAAGTGGAATTTACCCTTTGGCCTTTAGCTCCCCCTCTTCTAAAACCAAGAAGTATTGTTTGCACTGTGAGAGCAGCTTTTGCACCAGCTAAAAGTGTTTGTAGCTTATTACTAAATGATCTTAAAACAGCTCCAGAAAATATGGAAATTCATTTTTCATGAGCACAAGGAAAAAAAAAGGTCTAAGGTTACCAGTTACAAAAAGTTAAACTACTAATATTCTCCTAGATTTTTGTTTTTTCTTGACATTTTATTTGTTGTCAAAAGCATATTAGAAATTGTGACCAGAATTACATGCATCTAAGACGACACAGTGATTTTCAATATTCACATTGCCAATTATTCATCACTTTCCTGAAGTTTACTTATCTTACTTTTAAGCTAAAGAAATGAAGGAAAATAGGTTGTAAGTATTTGCAGAGTTTCCAAAAATAAGGTTGGTATGCTCAAATAAAAGATATCCAGGGCTTCCCTAGTGGCGCAGTGGTTGAGAGTCCGCCTGCCGATGCAGGGGACACGGGTTCGTGCCCCAGTCTGGGAAGATCCCACATGCTGCGAAGTGGCTAGGCCCGTGAGCCATGGCCGCTGAGCCTGCACATCCGGAGCCTGTGCTCTGCAACGGGGGAGGCCACAACAGTGAGAGGCCCGCATACTGCAAAAAAAAAAAAAAAAAAAAAGATATCCAGTAGTCAGGAGACAGAGCTTTGTCTTCTAAAGGAATAGAGAACATAAATTGGTATGTTACAAAAATAAGATATGCCAAAGAAAATAAAGAAAACTCAGAACACAGATAAAAAACCTCCTGAATTTTCTTTTATGCATACAAATATGGATAATTGTTGGATAATTTGTGATTATCATATTTAAAAGATTTGTCCTTACAATGTGAACATTAGTTGTTATAGCTACTTTTATCCTTTTATATTCAAGAAAACTAAAGAAGTGGGAGGGATAAACTGGGAGATTGGGACTGACATAACACACTACTATATATAAAATAGATAACTAATAAGGACCTACTGTGTAGCACAGGGAACTCTTCTCAATACTCTGTAATTTCCCCCTGTATGGGGAAAGAATCTGAAAAAGAATGGATATACGTATATGTATAACTGATACACTTTGCTGTACAGCAGAAGCTAATGCAACATTGTAAATCAACTGTACTCTAATAAAAATTTAAAAACAACAACAAAAAGGAAAACTAAAGAATAAAATAGAGAATTGTTGAAGTTAGAGCCTGAAGTTGAATGAGAATCAAAATACACCTTTGTGTCTCTCAAACCTGCCTGTTGCTGCTGAATACTTAGCTATTCACAGTAATATTAACAAAAAATACATGTAAATAAAATTTCATGAGGAAAAAAATGGCTAAAATACACAATACAAGTGGGAAAAGAAGTAAAGCTAGAAAGTGTTAAAATGCCAAATGTGATTTTCTTGGCTTAATCATCTCAGATTTCAGATTAAGAACTGAGATTTATTTAAGTCTCTTTTGTTGAGGCATAAGGATGGAGTTCTTGTCAGAAAATTGTTCACTTTTCTTGGCTGTAGTAACATTATAAATGCCGTACAAATACTGTTTTTCTTCATAGCCTGCCAAAAAAAGTGGCAATAAAGAGTTAACTAAATATATCCACATCTCAAAAGCATTTTAATTTTAATTTTAGAATAAGATTGTAGTTAATTCACTTTTAAAGGCTGCAAACTTAACTTTCTTAATTGTAAGAAGTAAAAATGGAATTTATATGAAAAACTGTATGGTTTGCTAGAGAAAAACAGAGAAAGACAGAGACAGAGACAGAGAGAAAGCACACACTCAAAAATGATTGATAATCACTTTCAAGTCTATTCAGAGATGAGGGTGATATTAAGAATGAGGACTGGTGCTAGTTCAATTTTATGCTCTCTAGTTTACATAATCGCAGGGGGCATAAGTTGAAAAGAGACTGACCACATATTATTCTCTGTTATTTAATTCTTTGGTCTGAATTCCAGTTATGTCTTATATGTTGTAACAAGAAAGAAAATGCTCCTTGCAATACTCCTGGAGTTAGAATCAATAAAAAAATATGAAACATTTTCCAAAGTGTTTATATTCTCCAAAATGGTCATAGTTTCAAAGGATCACAGATTAGGTATTCTTTTTTTTGGTTGGAGGTGACAAAGAAAGGTGAAAAGGGATGCAAAAACAAGCAAAATGCAGATACTTTAAAAAAATCAAATTTACTGATGTATAATTTACATGAAATAAAATTCACAAAATTTAGTTGTACAAGTCAATGAGTTTTGAAAACGGATACGGTTGGATAGTCCACATCAGAATCATGACGTTGGACTTTTTCGTCACTTCAATACGTTCCCATGTGCTTCCTTGTTACCAGCCCACCATCAACCTCTGGCAATAATTGATCTGTTTTTTATCTTTGCCTTTTTTAGAATTTCATATAACTAGAATCATAAAGTATGCAGTCTCTTGTTTCTTTTTTATCATTTAGCATATGAAATTCATCTATATTGTCATATGTATAAGTAGCTTTTCTTTCTTTGTTGAGTTGTATCCTATTATATGGATTTATTCACCAATTGATAAACACTTGAATTTTTGTCTATTATTAATAAAGACTTTATGAATATTTGCATTCATGCCTTTGTAGGAATATATGTTTTCATTTCTCTTGGGGAAATATTTACGAATGGGATTTCTGGGTCATATAGTAAATGTATATTTAACTTCATAAGAAATTGCCAAGTTGTTTCCTAAAATGGCTATAACCATTTTGCCTTCCTGCAAGCAATGTATTAGAGTTCCAGTTGCTCCACATTCTCAACAACACTTGGTATGGTGAGTGTTTTTGATTTTAACTATTCTAGTGGGTATGTAGGAGTATCTCATTGTGATTTTAATGTACAGTTTCTGATAAATAATGGTGTTGAGTTTTATGTGCTTATTTGCATTTCATTGGGAGAGTGTCTTTTCAAAACGTTTGCTCATTTTTGTTCATTTTTAAAGTGAGGTTGTTTGTCTTTCTGTCACTGAGTTTTAAGGCTTCACATATTCTAGATTTAAGTTTTCCTTTTTGTTTTTAGAGAATAAAAAATTTTCATTTTGGATAAGGTCCAAGTTACCAATTTTCCTTTCTTTTATGGATCCAGGTTTTGGAATAATATCTAAGAAACCTTCACTGTCCTAAGGTCACAAAGATTTTCTCCTCTGTTTTCTTCTGTTAGTTTTACAGGTTTAGCTTTTACATTTAGAACTATGACCCATTTCAGGTTAATTTTTGCAAACGGTGTGTGGTAAGGGTAAAGTTTTACTTATTTATTTTTACATATAAATATCCGACTATTCCAGAACTATTTTTCAAAAGACTATTTTCCCCCTTGAATTACCTTGGTATGTTTGTTAAAATTGGTTTACTATATATGTGTAACTCTATTTTTCCACCCTCTATTCTGTTCTGTTTAATGTCTATCCTTTGGCCAATGCCACAATGTCTTGATTACTGTAGCTTTATTGTAAGTCTTGAAATAGGGTAGAGTAAGTCTTACTACTATGTTCTTCTTTTTCAAAATTATTTCGTTCTTTGCATTTCGTGTAGATTTTAGAATCAGATTGTAATTTATACCGAAAGCCTGATTGGATTTTGCTTGAGACTGCATTGAAATCTATAAACCAGTTTGTTTAGGTCTTCTTTCTTTTCTTTTAGCAAAATTTTTTAGTTTTCATTGCATAATATTGCACATTTCTTATTGTTTATCCCTAAATATTTTATCTAATGACATTAGAAAAAATCCAATTGTTTGTTACTAGTATCTAGGAATACCATTAATATATTGATCTTGTTTGTACCTTATGACTTTGCTAAACTCATTTCTTTACTGAACAAGGAATGAAGAGGTAGGAAGATTTCAAGATTGGTTAATTCATTATTATGTACTATGATCAAAGATCTAGATTTATAGCTCAGCTCTGCCACCCTCATCATGGTGGCTTTTGACTGCAGATTTATTTTCTCATAGTCATAAAATGGCTGCAATATCTCCAGGTATCATATTCTCACGTATAGACACACAAAATGCAAAGCCTAGATGAGAAAATGCTTGTTCTGATGCCTCTTTATAAGAGATTTAGCAAATACTCTCTTTCCCTAAGCTTATCCATGCAATCTTGCATCCATTGCAAACCCATTCTTGAACAACCATGGTCAAGGAGACCAGATTCACCATATAACTGTCCTTCACTAATCAAGACTCATCCACTGGGTCTGGTGAAAATCCTAGCTCCTCTAAAGCATATGACTACCTCATACCCAAGCAAAATCAGGTTCTCGTTACAAGGAAGAATGGGAGAGAATGACTAATGGGTAATCAAAAAGAGTTTTTTCAGGTTTCTGATAATTTTAAGGATGATTTTTCATGCTTTTAATTACTTGGCAACAGAACAATAAAAATAATTATTTTGAACTTGACTCACATCTGTGTTATGAAATAGGGACATGAAATATTATCCATATTCAGTTATGATAGTTCTAAATCAAATGTTAATAGACTAGTTAATGGAACAGCAGGTCAAGTACAGGACTGTAGTAATTACACACAGAAGATTTTAGAAAGACCTTTACTCCTGTTTGATAAGCTATTCTATGTAAGGTTTTCCATGTTTATAAACTTAAGTTTAATCTTATTTGAGTGAAACAATGGCAAAGGAAAAACCCTTATTCATGTTATTTCTGGATGTTATATATAATGGCAAAAATAAGTGAGTATATCTGTAATGTAAAAGAAAGAAAGACGTTAAGGTAACCAAAAAGAAACTGGCCAACTAACACACATGAGGAGAATGTAAAATAACAAAGCACAAAAATTGGAAAATTTTTCATTGATCTCTTAAAATAGATATTCATAAGTGAAAGTGCTTGAGATGCCAAAAAGGCCTACTTAATTAAACATAGATTCAAAACAGGTAGTGAAGTGAGAGTTTTGACACTTCTTTCACTTATTTTCTTATTAAAAAAGCATGGTATTTTTGGTATATGTTATCCTATTCATTGAATACCCTCCCTCCTAAAATATCTAATGCCCCCAAACCTTTAATATAGCACTCCAGAATTAAAGGTTAAAACTTTAAATTTGAAAGTTAAAAGTATAATAGCATTATTAACAAATTAGACCATTTTGTGTTCATCTGGCAAATCCTTACATTTCTGTATGATAATAACTATAGAAAATCATATTTTCTGATATTATATATATAATATGACATTTTAATACATATATAAACGTGTGTGTGTGTGTGTGTGTGTGTGTGTGTGTATCACACTGCAGCCTCAACAAGCACCATACAGGACATAAACTCTGACATCTAGAAAAATAATACTGAAATAATCCTGAATGTTAAAATACTATAGCTTCTTAGCTTTTGGGAGGTTAGGAGTCTCTGGAAACATTCAGCCACAGGTAGCAGGGCAAAGCAGTGGATGGTGGTCTAGCCAGCTCTGCCCTGTGTCTTCCAAGGGGGGAGGCTGGGTAAGCATGAGGACAGCCTGAGTACTGGTAGACTCTTGAACCATCTTAGTGTTTTAACTCAGTAAACACTACATGAATCATACCCCAGAGTGAAGAAAAGAGGAGGGTTGAGGCTAGGTTCTCTGGATCCAAAGACATGACAGGGCCACAGGGCCCTTAAAGGGGCTTTTAGTCCTGGGTAGAAATTGTAGGAATCAGAGACTAAAAGGGTTAAAGGTATTGACCAGAATATGTGGGAATCCTTTCTCAGATTTCCAGCCATACATATTTTTTTATTTTCAGAGTAAAAGATATTCAGTATGAAATAAAAATTCCAGAGGGTGAAATTCTCCTTCTGGGAACAACTTGTGCATTATTACTCTTCAGATCAGAGAGTTCGGGAGGTCAAGCACTTAGTAAGAGATGCTGTGGAAAACACTAGGGATCAGATGATGAGCAGGAAAGATTTTCTCCTCTCCACTCTCCCTACCTTCACCCTGACTCTTTCCCTGAAGCTTGTAAATACATTTGTCCCTTGTTATTCGTTGGGGATTGATTCCAGGAGCCCCTGTGGATATCAAAATCTGTGATGCTCAAGTACCTTATATAAAACGACGTATTGCAGTGAATACAGTCCATCCCCTTATCTGCAGTTGTCAACCAACTGCCCTTGGTTGTCATCTGCAGTTGGTTGAATCTACAGATGTGAAGCGCATGTATACCGAGGGCTGATTGTATACACAATGTTCTCTTCCACTTAAAGTAAGGCAAAATTAGTCAAAACAATACAAATGAAACTACCATTGAACAGCAGTTCCCTTGGACTACCAATTTCTGTTCTAGCTAGCGTTATAAAAATGTTTTCTCTAGCTAGCGTTATAAAAATGTTTTCTCCTTTCACCATCTCAATTTATTTTCATCTCCACTAATTGGGCTGGCAAAAAATGTAGAATGATTTTTCCAATGCCACATTCAATGTTCTCCTTTCAGTTTTCCTTTAACTTGCCTATCTGAAATGATGGACATTTTTGACTATCTTACTCTCCTCTTTTTGGAGCTCTCAACTCCCTTGGCTTCTGTGTCTCCATTTTTTCTTTTTTGGCCTTGGATTTCTGATTACTTCTTTCAGACTTTATTTTTCTGTTCTTTACCTGTATACTTATGCTCTTGATTTCTGTATATCCAGCCCCCACCGCCCCCGTTGCGGAGCACAGACTCTGGACGCGCAGGCTCAGCAGCCATGGCTCACGGGCCCAGCCTCTCCGCGGCATGTGGGATCTTCCCGGACAGGGGCACGAACCCGCATCCCCTGCATCGGCAGGTGGATTCTCAACCACTGCGCCACCAGGGAAGCCCAAGCCCAGACATCTTTTGTTTGCTGTTGTGCCTGCTGAACATCCATAACTGGAAATCTTACTAGCATCTGAAGCTCAAATGCCCTTTAGAATATAACTAAATTTACCAAAATGAACTTATTACATCACTCCTATTCCAAACCTCCTCCTTCCTTTTGAGACCAATATGTGCTAATGACAGAACTCATTTGCCCAAAACTGCATATGAGAATCAAATTTAAATTTTACCTCACCCCATTCATTTATTCAACCATCAAATCTGATAGAAGCAGGCTTTTAGCATAATGGTCTTGATGTGAGTGTTGGATGTGGACTGCCTTTGTTGAAATCCTGGCTCTATTACTTACTAGGTCTGTATATTTTGCAAGGTACTTCATCTGTCTGTACTGCTCTCATTTTCTCTAACATGGGGATGATAATACATGGAAAAAGTCATGTAAAGACAGATACCGATCGATAATAAAAATAAGCCGAGAGGGTGGAAATGCAGAGAGGGTGATATATACTTGATATATATATACTTGAGGGATACTTTTCCAATACTTGAAAAGAGAACGTATTGTTTTATAATTTAAGCAATTAATGAAGAAAAATTGAAAACAAAATCATTTGACTAAAGGGCTTTAAATCCAACAGTCATCATGTAAATCTCCAAAACCACTATTTTGAATGGTGATGATCAGAGTATCATGTTCTCCTAATTTCCTGATTACTGAAAGCCATTATCAATAGTAAGTGCTTCCTAAATCTCTCATTGATACATATTGCCCATATGTCTTTTATCTTAGTTTTCCTATAGTCAGGAACAGCTTAACAGTGTTAAGCAATATTTGAGGGCTGCCTGAAGCAGTCTACTTGCTAAACATAGTGAGAATTAAAATTCCTCTACTAATTTTGGTTTCAGAGAATTCTCTGAAATACCATGATATGCAGAAATCCTTAGAAGAGAAGGTATTTTTTAATGTTTTAATCATTTTGGATTCTGTCTTTATACATATGTATCCTCGATTTTGCACAGCAAATATAACTTTGAATATTGTCAAATGAAAAGATAACACATCCACAAAGAGAAGCAGAAATATTAATGACGATTATAACACCTCAGTGGAATGAATGAAATAACACGACGTCCTGAAGTGAATTTTTCTCTGCCAATAATGTTTATCATATTTAAATGGAACTTTCTTATGTTTTGACCCTTTTTATAGCTTTATTACAGAAAATGTTAGCCTATATTAACTACTTACTGGATAAATACAGGAAAACTGCTTGTTACTTATCAGTTTATCTATTGTCATCTCAAATAGGGCTGAGTGGTCTGATTTCGAAGTGACAGCTGGTGGTGTCTCTTCGTGATACATGCTAATCCAGCCTTTATTATGGAAAAACTGCCTGTGCTTTCAGACAGTGAAAGGGAGTTACTAAATGTAATCACTAAGGAGGAACCTTGGGATTGCAAACATAAAAGACTAAAATGAACAGTTTTCTCATTACAGAATGGTTTCCTGATTAAATACAGATTAAGGGTAGGGAGAAATCATTTAGAGACCTAAATAGTATTCTCCATTGTGTATATACACACAGAATCTTAGATACACACATTTTCAAGTGGATATGGGTATAGAAGTTACATGCCCATAAATATACATATAGCATTGGTGTAACATGGTATATAATGTTACATACATCATAGTATTAACTCTCTCTTAATATACTCATTAAACAATTTAAGAATATGTGAATCAGGTCCCATTTTTAGGCTGAATTTTTTGGATTGGAAGCATAAAATAAGCTATTGTCATTTAAACAAAGTGTGACTTTTTAGATAGATCACTGCTATGGTTTTATTGTATTACTCTAGTGTAGATTGACTTGTATCAGAAAAATGGAGGAATGTCCACTATCTTAACCCCACACAGGAAATGAAAAGCTAAGAGAAAGCTATCAAAAAAGACTTTTTTGCTAGTGCATCATAACTGCATGATAGAGTCACCAGAAATGAGAGCACTTACTGTGTACAGAGGCATACCTTCCTCATATTCTACTGTGGAATCTTGATGCCATTTGTGCTCTATAATAAACAGCTCTTTCGAATTTTAACTCCTAGCTGTCAATTGAAAAGGCCACCTAACTATTTCATTATGCTCTAATTAATAACACACTTCAATAAAAACAATTTCCTTACTCCATAATTTATCAGTATGTTGAATATCTTGCCCACTACTTATTGCCAGAATTAAATAAGCATCCTATTTTCAAGAGGACAGGGAGGTTGTTTAATTGACAGAAGAAGATATGCAGAGTCAGATCTAAAAGCAATGATCCCCTTTCTTCAATGCCTATAGTTGTTGTTGCTTCAATTAGTTTGAACTTCAAATCACAAATACAAATAAATGGGCTGAAGTTAGGTAGTTATGCCAACAGATCACCAGTAGCCAGCACAATTAGCCATCTGACCTCATTTTGAAATTATAAGTGCTCACAATTTCTACATCCTTGGTGCAGTTAATGCCCACACACAATTCTGGGTACAGAACTTGGCACAAATAGCTCAAGTCAAAGGTCTAGTGTAAACTTCTTTCAAAATCTAGCTGTCAGTACTAACAAACTCTTCTTTAGCCAGTCTGTGAATTCAGGAAGCGCAAATAATCAGGCCCAGAAACAAAAATTGTTTCTAGAAAGCCACACTAATGCTACTCCTGCCTATAAGGGGTGTCTTAGTATGTTTGGGCTGAAATAACAAAATACCAGAGACTGGGTGATTTATAGACAACAGTAATTTGTTTCTTACAGTTCTAATGACTGAGAAGGCTAAGATCAAGGTACTGGCAAATTCTGTGTCTCGTCAGGGTTCACTTTTTGGTTCATTTATGGCACTTTCTCACTGTGTCTTCATATGGTGGAAGGGATTAGCTAGCTCTCTGGAATCTCTTTTATAAGGGCATTAATTCCAGTCCTTCATGACCTAATCACTTCCCAAAGGCTCCATCTCCCAATGAGGGTTAGGGTTTCAACCTATGAATTTTAGGGGCGGGGGGGCACACACATTCAGACCATAGCAGAAGGTGGGAGATTATTACTCAAAGTTCAAAGAAGTCATCACTCAAATGGTAGACACTGGACTCTCTAAATTGGCCGTTTATTTTGTATATATGATGGCTTTTCATCACTCAGAACTAAGAAGAGCCTTCAGAGACCCCTACAACAATGCTCTATTATCAAAACCACTAGATGCTTTTGAATGTCGCCACTTTAACTGATCTGTTAATATAAGGAGAACTGGCAACAAGAGCCCTTGTCCATTGATGATGCTGAGAGGCTTTGGTTGCTGTTTATAAAATGTACTTTTTTTAGAATAAATATTTCTTTTAGAAATAATGGTGTTTGGCATCCATTTCATGCTTACATTCTGCAGTATTATAAACAGAGGTCAGAACTCTTAAATACTAATGTCGGAAATAGAAGGAAGAGAAAACACATAATATGCACAAAACTGTATACCTACTGCTCCACATTGATTCAATTTTGCTACTGTGAAAGACTCACATGAAACTTAATGATTCTATTTCAAGAATGTTGATACTACGCTCATGGCAATAATTCATAAGATAAAACATAAAAATAGTTGCCTTCCAAATGCCCCACATTGTAATTTTAATTAATTAATTTTTTATTGAGGTGTAGTTGATTTACTACATTATATTAGTTTCAGGTGTGCAACATACTGATACAAATTTTTTATAGATTATACTCCCTTTATAGTTATTATAAAATATTGGCTGTATTCCCTGCTGTACGTTGTATCCTTGTAGCATATTTATTTTATGCATAGTAGTTTGTACCTCTTAATCCCCTACCCCTATGTTGCCTCCCACCACTGGTAACCACCAATTTGTTCTGTATATCTGTGAGTCTATTTCTTTTTTTGTTATATTTACTAGTCTGGTTTATCTTTTTAGATTCCATATGTAAGTTATAACATAGAGTACTTGTCTTTTTCTGTGTGACTTATTTCACTAAGCATAATATCCCCCAGGTCTATCCACGTTATTGCAAATGGCAAAATTTCATTCTTTTTTATGGCTGAGTAATATTCCATTTATATATCTCTATATAATATATATCGATATATAGCATATATACTGTATAATATACTATATAATATATTGTATATAGATCTATCTATATCTATCTATAATATATCTATATACAATATATTATATATAGATATATCTGTCTATATCTATTATATCTATATTATATGTAGATACAGATAGATATATCTATTTATCTATATATACGTTATATATGTGTGTGTGTATATATATATATATATATATATACTACATCTTCTTTACCCATTTTTTATATATATATATATATATATATATATATATATCTATAAATATCTCTATCTATCTATCTGTCTATACCACATCTTCTTTACCCATTCGTCTGTTTATGGACACTTAGGTTACTTTCATATTTTGGCTATTGTAAATACTGTTGCTGTGAGCATTGGAGTGCATGTATCTTTTCAAATCAGTGTTTCCATTTTCTTTGGGTATATACCCAGGAGTGGAATTGCTGGATCATGTGGTAGTTCTATTTTCAGTTTGTTGAGGAACCTCCACACTGCTTTCCACGGCCACTGCCCCAATTTACATTCCTACCAACATTGTACAAAAGTTCCCTTTTCTCTGCATCCTCACCAGCATTTGTAATTTGTGGTCTTTTTGATGACAGCCATTCTGACAGGTGTGAGGTGATATCTCATTGTTGTTTTATTTGAATTTATCTGATGATTAGCAGTGTTTAGCATCTTTTCATGTGCTTATTAGCCATCTGTATGTCTTCCTTGGAAAAATGTCTACTCAGGTCTTCTGCTCATTTTTTCATTGCCAAATACCCCGTAATTTTGTTCTAAAGTTTGTAATTTCAAAATAGCCAAATTAGGTAACACAATCAAAAATATGTAAGAATTAAATTTATATTTTGAAACAGGGCTGACAAAAATCAATGACAGTATTGCTGAAATAAAAAGCTAATTTAAAGGATAAAAAATAATGATTTACACAGGTTAAAGTATCCCTGCATCTGTCAATCATATAGGAAGTATGTTATTTTGTTTAGATAGATTGGTCTGACTTCCTATGGACATCACCCACAATTTTGATCAGAGAGTCAAAAGACCTAAATTCTCTCTCCAGGGCAAACTATTAATGACTTCAAGAATCTCAGTTTCCTCATTGGTAAAATAGATCTTATAATAACTATTTTTTCTTCCTCACAGTGTGAATGAGGTAATATGCAATAAATCAGTTTGTAACTTGCCATTTATTTCAGTATTTTTACTGTTGATATATTATTGTTTTCTTGGATTTAAGCCTGTAGAAGTTGGACAGTGCCAGTTAATAAAAGCCTTTGAAATCCAAACAGCAGCTCATTGACCTTCTTGGAGGTTCTATTTAAAAATCCATTCTTAAAACTTTTTAAAAATTTGCTAAGCATTTCTACTTTGTGTCTTGTCATAACTTAAAACTCAAATGTCCTCTTTTCAATTTCCCTGTATCTGTTAATAACTACTATTTTGTCAGGCCAGACTTCAGAATCTCAAATCCTTTTCTTTTTTTCCTCATCGGCCAATATCCAATCAGTTAAAAATTCCTATTTAGGCTTATTTCAAAATGTCTTTCCTATGTTTCATTTCTTTCCCAATTCTACTATTAATACACAAGCTTATGATTATAATAGTATTTAAAAATTTTCTATCCTTGATTTTTAATAAATTACATGTTCAGTATGAAAGTTAAATATTCAGAAAAAATGAGTAATAAAATCCAGTATTTTATCATCCAGAGTATACTACTGTTAATATAATTGCATAAATTTCTTTTTTATGCATAATTTTTCATCACTGACATCCTGTTGTAAATGCATTGGCATTTTTTAAAGAAAAGAATATTAAGCTATATGAATTATTAACTGTCACTAACACTTCATTTAATAGGTACATTTTGAAAGCAAATTTTATTTATTTGAATAAGTAAAACATGCATGTGGTTCAAAATGAGTACAAGGTGTGATGTGAACATCAACCTCCGTCTTATGTTTATCTCCCAGCCAGCTTATGTCCTTCCCCAAAGTAGTCATTCCCACCAGTTTCTTGTATATTCTTCTTGAGATAATCCATGCACATATAAGTGCATATAAATTCCACTATATTTACTACCGTCTATGTCAACATGCTTTAAAAAAAGTTTATATTTTAAAAATGTATACATAATACACATAATTACTTAAAAAACAGTGGTATATATATTATCTTTTTCCTTGTTTTAACAAGGAGATTTTACAGTAAATTTAGTAAAGTTAAATTGTCATAAAAGTTTCATTCTCATCCTTGTTTTTAATATTTTACAAACAGAATTAATGAAACTTCTTCATGAAATACTTCCAGTCTCTAAGGTTATCTGGGAACCATCCAATGAACTATTAGCTAAGCTAAGGACTACTAAATGCATTCAGAAAACATAAGAACATAGTGATTAGGTAGAAGGTACTATAGTTGAGACTTAATTATTTTTTGACAGATCAAATCCTTGTCAAAAAATATGTGATATTTCCAGAATTTTTGCACCTCTCACCAGTATCCTCTTTAATGATGGTTTATTTATTCTAATATGCAAACTTTTACAAATATTTTTTCTGCTCTTCCAAGTGGTAAGTTAAAATCTCCCAGCATGATTGATTATATGAGTTTCAAATTCTTTTAATAGTGTTTTTCTTCCATGTATTTATGTTAGAGGCTATCTTTTTAGGCTCAAGCAGTTTTAGCATTATTATATCTTCCTGATGAATTGCCATTTTTATGACAATTGAATGACCTCCCTCTTCCCTTAAATCATTTTTGCCTTAAAACCTAATTTGTCAGATACCAGTATTGCCATACCTGCTGCTTTGGGTTTGCATTTGCCTGGTTTTAGGCATGTCTCTTATAAAGAGCATGTGGACAAATTTTTTTAAATCCAAACTTAGAAATAGTGTCTTAAAAGGAAATTTTTATCTTTTTACATTTATTAGGATAACTCATATATATGAATTGTGGTTTTATGAGTTTTATTTATAATATTTTTTCTTTATTTATCCTCTATTACCTTTTATTGTATTATTGACTGTTTTTGCTCCCCCTACTCCAAGCCTTTTCCTTTCACTGTTTTGGCAATGATTCGTTCATTCTTTTATTTTTTTCTTTAAGTGATGACCCTTGCATTTTAGCCAACATACTGTACGAAATGAGTCCATGGACATGTCTGTCCTCTAGATACCATATAATAATCAGCATACTTTAACTAAAACCTCTTCCTCACATTTTCATTTCCATTATACTATTTTAGTTTCATCTTATTTTTAATTCTACCAAATGTGAGTTATCATTATTATTATTGTTTTATTTTACAGTATAAATGTTTGTTGAATGAATAAATGCAGGTAGAATTTTGACTCTACAATCATGTTTATTATAAGCTTGTGCTTTTGATTTCTCCTCATAGATGACTTTTTACTTTTCTACCTAGAAATTTTGGGCATAGGTAAAGCCTGCGTCTTCCCTGACCTGGTAGGTTTTTGTTTTTATTTCTGTTTTTTCTCAAAGTTTTATGGATTAAAACTGCCTTCCCTAATTTATAGCTCCTAAATTTTAGAGCACTTTTACCTAGGCTCCTGCAACACCGACCAGTAATAAATAGTGCCACTCTGCTTTAAGCTTTATTTTCTCTTTGACACTCAGGAATTTCTCTTTCTACTAATTTTTATAATATTACATACATAATAGCCAGCTTTTCTCTGTACTTTTAATTGGAAAGAAAAATACATAGGCCCAGTTCAAAATGTTGCTAAAGGGCTTCCCTGGTGGCGCAGTGGTTGAGAGTCCGCCTGCCGATGCAGGGGACACGGGTTCGTGCCCCGGTCCGGGAAGACCCCACATGCCGCGGAGCGGCTGGGCCCGTGAGCCATGGCCGCTGAGCCTGCGCGTCCGGAGGCTGTGCTCCGCAACGGGAGAGGCCACGACAGTGAGAGGCCCGCGTACCGCAAAAAAAAAAAAGCAAAAATATGTTGCTAAAACCAAAATTCATATCTGTGTTACACAATTTTATGCAATGTAGTTACACTTAACATTGCAAGTAATTTCTCACATGACCACAGTTTCTTTGTAAATCTTATTTTTCATTGTTTTATAGTATTCTGTCTTTTAGAGTCAGAAAGTCTGAGTTTGATTCTTCTTTGCTTCTTTCATAACTTTAAAATTTTAGATAAACTTTAGAAGGTTTTACAAGATACTGTGCCAGTTTCTTTATTCGTAAAATGCAGAAAATAATACTGTAGGATTGTTTTTAAAAACCAGTTAGTTCATAATTGTGGAACACATATTCATGTAGGTGTCCTCTCATTGCTCAATGAATGTTAACTATTTTTATTATTATTATATCACCTTTGGCCATCACCACCATCATCTTTGTATACCAACCCAAACATTATCATCATCATCAACAACATCACCATCAACTGCGTTGGGCAGAAATTGCCTCCAATACAAATTCAGTAATATAAATATTGCTCTAATTCATGCCTTTACACAATTTTAGTTACATTTTCTTTTTTATAAATTCTTTTTCAATAAATTTATTTATTTATTTATATATATACTTTTTTTTTTTTTTTTTTTTGGGCTGCGTTGGGTCTTCATTGCTGTGCACAGGCTTCTCAGCAAGCAGGGACTACTCTTTGTTGCAGTGCATGGACTTCTCATTGCGGTGGCTTCTCTTGTTGCAGAGCACTGGCTCCAGGCGTGAGGGCTTCAGTAGTTGTGGCTCGCAGGCTCTAGAGCTCAGGTTCAGTAGTTATGACGCTCTGGCTTAGAAGATCCGCCGCATGTGGGATCTTCCTGGACCATGGCTCGAACCTGTGTCCCCTGCATTGGCAGGCGGATTCTTAGCCACTCTGCCACCAGGGAAGTCCTACATTTTCTTTTCTTAAAATAGATGTTAAAATTAGTTTTAAAACACAGAATATGCTCATTTTTAAAGGGACTTTTATACAGCTTTCCAAATGTTTAACATTATCTTAAATGTTTTCTCTTCTCCCAATTTTCCTCCTTTTCAATATGTCTGTTGGTGATGTTTTCCCCACTCATTTGGCTCTTGGCATAACTACCTTATAATGTCCTACTCGATCCTCATGTACTATGTTTAGTCCTACTGGGAGACAGGCTCTGTTTTTAGGCTTCTATAAATGCATATTTATTATAGAAAAATTAGCATATATTGAACAGGGAACTAAAACTAATTTCTTGTCATGCTGTTTAGAAATAGCCAAAGTCAAGATATGAAATATTTTATTCTAGTCTTACTATATATAAAGTTATATATAATATATATTTAATTATTTGATGATAACTATATTTATTGATCCTAAAAGTTATTGTGAGGATATGCTATGTGTTAGGTATTTTGGCAAGTGTTTTATATATGATATGCTGTACAACAGTGTGAAGGATACTATTAGTTTATGTATGAGGAGTCTGAGGGTTAAAGAGTTTATATAATTCTTCTTCTGTTCAAACACTATTAAGTGGTTAAGTTGGGACTCAAACCTAAGTCTGTCTGGTTGAAATTCTTCTTCTGTTCAAACACTACTAAGTGGTTAAGTTGGGACTCAAACCTAAGTCTGTCTGGTTGAAATTTTTATGCTTCTAATCACTAAAACATACTACCATTTTCACCTTCACTTTATGTCACGGGATTTAGGTATATAGAAATGGATGAATCATAATTGTCAATGATGATACCTTGTTATTTTAGCTCTCCTATTTTCTGTGTATGTATATATCTATTATATATCTATATATCATCTATTTTTATCTTTCTTCTTCCTCTTTTCTTCTTCCTCTCCTTCTTCCTCTTCATCATCATCATCATTTTCTTCATTATCATCATCAATCTATCTGCATTATATAAAAACCCATGAATCTATTACCCTGCTTGGAATTTAACAAAAATCATTACCTATAAGCTCTCCCTCATCCTATCACCCTGAATCCCATATATATAATTACTTTTCTTTCCTTTTTGTATATGCTTGTTGCGTTTGTGTGATGTGGTATGTTTGTGCTATTTTTAGAATCATACAAAGGGTATTGTATGGAACCTAATTATTTAAGCCTTCTTTTCTTATTTTATAGGTGTTCAGATTCAACTATATTGTAACATGCCACTGTAGTTAAGTCATTTTGACTTCTATATATATTGTAGTATGAGAATATACAAATTTATATATCCATTCTCCTCTGATGAACATTAGTCTGCTAACATTTTGCTATTGTGAACAATGCTTCCATGATCTTATACATGTGTTTTCTTCTTGTCTTTATTTATAATAATTTTGAATTTAATTTTTAACCTTTTATCTCATAACACATGCATTTATCATCTAATTGTCAGTCTTTAATTCTTTTACAACCTGCTACCCAACAGGCTATTGCATATTTCACTCAGTAGCTCCCTGTTGTTGTAATTGTGGATAGTTCCAGTTTTCTTCTATTATAAATAATTGTCTGGTGAACATCTTTGTACTTAGAGTTTTCATGTGTAGGAAGATCCAATTATGATCTATATAAATTACTGGAATCAAGATGGAGACTACAATTTTTATATATATATATATATATATATATATACATGCTAAGGTTATATTCTATGAGTATATGATATGATATAAACTATAGGGTCTCAGTTGCACAGTTAGAATATGCTTTTGTCAGATATGCAGTTGTAATTTTTTTTTTTTTTTTTTTTTGTGGTATGTGGGCCTCTCACTGTTGTGGCCTCTCCCGTTGCGGAGCACAGGCTCCGGACGCGCAGGCTCAGCGGCCATGGCTTACGGGCCCAGCCGATCCATGGCATGTGGTATCCTCCCAGACCGGGGCACGAACCCGCATCCCCTGCATCGGCAGGCAGACTCTCAACCACTGTGCCACCAGGGAAGCCTGTAGTTGTAATTTTTTGCCTTTAATAAACTAGATTAATTCAGTTATGAAGCAAATAAAGGTTTATTGACAACATTTGATGGAACTCAGTTTGAAACACTAAGCTTCCTCAAGCAAAATCATATAATTTATGCATTGGAAATGTTTCAAAGTTGTCTAGAGTAGAACTAATTTAAATGTTTATTTGACTTAAGGTCTGTATATGCCTGTTGTAAAAAGGAGATATAATTAACTTGATTTATAATCAAACAAAGTGGGATACATAGGGCCATGAATAAAAGGCTTTTTGCTGAGTTTAAGAGCCCTAGCTCTTCATCTCATGTCATTGACTCACCTTGATCTCAACAGCACCTTTCACTATTTACAGGCATATCAGAGAGAACTAACAAGGTATTCTACTTACTTAACACCTTGAGCCTTATAGCCATTGTTCTTGTCTAAGACGAACTGCTCCATGAGTCTGAGACTATTTTTAATGACATAATACTAACCACAAAATTATAGCTCCCTTTAGAGATAATTAGGTAGTTTATCCTTTCTAATTGCCACTATTCAGAACTGGAGGGATGTTTATTTCCTAAAATTTTCTAGAGATTGTGTGGACCCAATACCAAAAAGAAGAAAAATGAAGAAGATAGAACAAAAATATGAATCGGCTTTACAAAGTTTACTTAGGGGCAGCTTGGCATTAGTTTTAGATTGCTCCATAACTATGCTGGGCAAAGGCCATCCAGTGATTAAAAACTTGTATACCCTTTACTGATATCCTAGTTATAGAATTAGTCTTGTTCCTATTTATGGAATTAAGCTTTATGATATCTGGAAACCATTCCTTAAATAAATGGCAGCTATTAATTTTATACTGTATAAAAAATTCAGAGGTAAACTACAAAGATATAATAAAACTAGCATACATTATATTCAAGCCACTTAATATCAGAATTCTTATAAATCTGAAAATTGTCTACTAAAGAGGCAAACTGTTTAAAAATCTGTCACCATGTAATAAAGCATATAGTCACACGTGAATAAAAAGCATAGAGCGTTGCAGCAATGTGTATACTTTGCAACCATTTTTTCTTCTATTAAAATATCAAATGTAGATTTTTGTGTTAAAAAGGAATTTTAAGTTTCCATAAAAATAATTTTAAAATCATATATTTTAAGATTTTACAATGTAGAAAAAATTAGTTAGGTAGAAAATAGAAACTCCACAATAATAACATTCAATACTCCATGTAAAATATTTGAATAAAATAGTTACTGTTATTATTCCAAATATTATATTTGGTTGTCAGCATAACACATCTCTTTGCACAATTACAGTTTTGCTGAGAAGCAAGAACCAAATTATGCCACCTCAGTATACAAAAATACAAGAATAAAATTATTAACATGAATAAAACTAGCAGCAATACATCATGTAGTTAGAGGAATGAAAACTGAAGAATTTTTTCAGTATCTGAAGCAGTTTTTTTAAATTGATGAGAATTATTAATTTTATGAGCAATTTTATGTAATCTGAATTTAATCTGAGACTCAAGATTAATTGAAAAGTTATATAACCTATATCATTGTTTTCAATGTAAAAATATTCTCAATATTGTGAAACAAAATTGAAAAATTTTAAAGTGGGTTTAAATATGAAAATAATAGAAAGTGAGACATTGAGACAGGGAACAACTTCGTTGTTCATACAACTCCAGATATGCGCACATGTTCTTACTATTTTGGTGGGCAATTATGCCATTTCAACTATTCCTAATAAAATTCTCATTTGGTGGATTTAAGTCAACACCTTAATATTATTTGAGCATAATTTTCGTGGTATATTACAAAATGATTTTAGGTTAGATTTTGGTAGAAAATAGCTAGGGCCCATTTGGCTGCTACTTTTCTTGGAAGAGAAAAAAAATAAAAGCTTTATCTTAATTAAAGTTTAATTAAGGATCACGTTTGGCAGTACTTTTCACACCGATCTACACCAGCAGATTTTCTAGGGCTTAACTTTATCGTGCAGAAAATCCTCTTTTATTACTCCCAACCTGTTGTAAAAGCTGTTGGCACAAAGCAGTGGTTGCTTCATTCAGACGCCTTGTTTGCCACTGGAAATAACCCAAGTCTCTAGAGATAGCACCACAGTGGTTCAATTTAATATCTGTCCCATCACTACAAGACTCCAGCTCATTATTAATGATACTATTCATTAATTTCTTGTTGGGCTGATGTTGTTATTTATTAAAATATTAAAGAATGCCCCTGGGACACATGCATAATGAGGGACACCTCAGTTTCATGAGCGTTACCAGCTGAAGGAATGAATGAACACACTACAGATTTACCCACCCTGCGCTGCACCATTCCTCCCTCATTAGTCCTGCTACATCTCTGAGTGACACTGTAAATTCATTTTGTGCTCTGTCCAATCAGAGCTTAATACAAATGCAGGGCCCTTTTTTTTAATGAGCCATTCCTATGCAAAATGAATTGACTACTGTCTAACTCATCTAATCCGCCTGTATTTTGGGGAAGAACTAAATTGCCTGTATTTATATAGGAGATAAATAAAAGCTGACATATTTTTTTCCTTTTCAGTCTTGCATTAGGAAAATTTCAACATAATAAATTCTCCATCTTAAGAACCTGCCACCTTAGTTAACTAAATCCCAGCATGACATTTAAACATGTGATCGTCGTATTTAAAAAAGCCTAAACAAGCAGTTTGTACACGGCAGTGGTCATTTGATGTGTGTTTGCACATGCATTCAGGTGCAGCCTACAGAAATTCTAAGAATGCTTGATGTGTTTGCTCACCTTTTCAATACATGGGTATTTAAAGACATACTTCAAGTGTGCTCAAATGTATATGGTCATATAAAAGAGAAAATATGTGACATTTATAATCATTTTCAACTATTTGGGGAATAAATAATATTAAAATATTTTTTCTTAGAGAAGAAAAATCTTATTTGGTTCTCTTTCTGGTCAATGAATGCACAGAGTGAAATCTGCATAACAATTGAGGTAGCATCTGAAGGTAAAGTTTTAATTTGCTCTATATGGTTGTTATTTTCTCTCCTGTGCAAATAATTACTTTGGTGAAGAAATACCACACTGTTTTGAGGGGATTAACTGGGCATAATTGCAGCCTGTTTTGATCCCTCTTTTAATAATGGCTTTTTTTCAATCTATATCTAGTAGGGCAGCTTTGGAAGAATAGTTTAAAAGCTTTTATAGATGCCTGTGCAATCTTTATACCTTGAATTTATACCTGTTTGTTTCTGAGCAAAAAAAAAAAAAAAGGCATTGTATCTGTATGATTACCTCGAGGGTTCATATTGCAAACCTATCTTTGCTTAAGACAAAGAATTGTGGTTGTTTTAATCCCATCCAATAGTTTATATTTCAATACACGTCCTTTCAAGATTATATTCTGTTCAAAGTGAAATTTATTGCATGTTTTATTTTGAAGTACAATTTCGTGACATAATTTTTCCTGGCCATTGTTAAGTGCTCAAAAATCATTTGCAAGAAAACAGTATGCTTGATAGGCTGCAAGATATATTTTTTGTCTAAATTTTCAAATCTTGAACTATTACTGACCAGATTTTAATATTGTAGCATGTTTGCTTCACAGTAGTGACTTAGAAAGATACTGATTTTTAGGCCATATTTTCTTCCAAGTCCTGATTAAGGTAGATGACACCTTCATATTTTTATTTATTGGTATCAGTCATATTCAGGAAGGACTAAGGAGTTTATTTTCTCCAAAGCAACAGGAACCATGATGATCAAATGTTGTTAGGTTCTCATAACTCCATAAATATGATTTAATAAAACTTCAATCCTGAAAAAAGAAGAATGAGACATTTTTCTTAAACATATTAAAGAAAAAATAGTAGTTGGAAAAATGAAGATTGAGAAGAGCAATGACCACATTTTAAGAAAATCATGAGAGTGCAAGAAGGAAGAGATGATTATGATGATGATGATGATGATGACAATTTTACAAAATCCCTGAAAATTAAAACTAGGGTTCTTTTAGAAGGATGTTTTATGTCAAAACAAATGATAAAATAGAAAAAAACCTTATTATTCTAATTTCTCTTAGGAAGTGAGCTGCATTCTTTTTGAAAATAAATGCTTTCATATAAGCGCTCAGAGTGGAGAGTAAAACAAAGAGGGCCTCAGATGAAGGGAGAAATGTTTGATGAGAAATCAGCGTTGAGGGGTGAAGACTAGTGGGGAAGGAGAAGATGTATTTGTTTCTTTGGGACAGGAGCCAGTGGGAAAATGTGATTGTTAGAATGAGGAGCTGCAGGATGATTATGCTGTGTGCCCTTCCTCCCAAAGTCAGTAGAACCTACTAAAATCACCAAATGTTTGGGGAGAGATTTTTGGAGTAGGGATCAATGAAAAGCTTGCCTTCAGACAAAGGTATACTAGTTTATGCAGATATGGAAATGCTGCAATAGAGAAAAGCCATGGTACCGGGAGTTGGATCAAAAAGTAACAAAATTATTTTGTGGATGAAAACCCTCAGCCAATAGCAGGATAACACACAAACTTCTACAGGTAGAGTTAGAAGGACCCATTCCCATAGATATTTTTTAGCCCAACAAGCCCTCTTATTTACAGATAATGAAAAATATATTAGGAAGTTAAGTGGCAGAAGTAGATACATATTAGTGTAGTTAATGTAATTTCCACTCACTGTGTTTGCATATGATGGTTATAGGCTTGTAATGTTAAGAAGTGGTACAGAATTAAACTATATGGTGCAGAAGGCCTGAGGTAAAATTATGTATTAAATTATATATTACAACTGGCAACGCAGTTTCAGGCAACACAGTTTCAGAAATATTGAAATAGGCTAACATCACAGGAAGTAGTTAGACACTAAGACAAAAATTTCCTTGGATTATCATCAAAGTATTTTGCATGTGTTGTCCAGTGGTATGATATTTTTAGATTCTTATGCCACTTTGATTACTTTATATGAGAAAGTATTCATTTACTGCACCAAGTATTTAAAATTCTCGGAAGATTAAATGATAAAGGCAAGGTTCTCCATGAGTTAGGAGAAAAGGGAACATAATTTCTCTCTGAGATTACCTTTAAAATTCTAAGTTAAAGTATCTACTTAGTGGAGTATTATCATCATTAAATGAGTATAGTTACATTTTGAGAATCATGTCTTAGAATTTAAAATGTGAAATATCTTGATGTTTCTTTTGCAGTGCAAATTTAACCCTTTGGATTAAGGAGGAAGAGTGGAATATGCTGTTTTTTTTTAAGTCAACAAGTCAATATTCTTATTAATTTTTATAGAGTAAATTTAAATATATAAATAAATATAAATATAAAATATAAAAATACAGTGTTAAAAAGTGAATATTTCTCATGCCGTTATTTAATACTATTTTTTATACAGTCCAAAGAGACCATATTGACAATCACCATAGATCAAATAGTGAACTTATTTGTGACAAAAAGTGAACTTATTTGACAGATCAAATTGTAAACTTTCTCTTCTCATTTTGTCATATCATATTTGACAACCAATCATTATTATTTTATTATCTTTCAGATGCTAAGTTAATATTTATATTCTCCAAAATGCTTCATGGGAAATAATAGGAATTTAAACCAAAGTGTATTTTAGAAGAATTTCTTTTCTGTTTTGAGTCATATGTTTGATTTTTAAATTGCCAGATGTTAAGCTTAATAAAGGAATCTCTTTTTCCTGGCCAGATCTTCCAGTGCCCATTAGAAATGAGTTATTTTGCATTATCTTTTATACAGAGTTCCTATCCAAACAAACTGAGGAATTTTAAAAACTTTGGTAAAAATGGGTATTTAAATTTCTGAATGAAAAAGGCAATTTGTATAATTCTCCCCTGAAACAGAGAAGGAATGTTAAATTTGTATCTTAGCCCTACCTTTCCTGGAAATCGAATCTAATTTAATGAAGATTTAAAGGAAAATTTTACTTTTTAAATAAGATTAAAAATATAACTTCTGTCATAGACATACAGGAAAAGATTTTGTTCTTTGGACTAGAGGATGGAGATTGAATGTCTTGTGCTTAGAAAAGAAATGCCTTAGTTTGATCTGAATGAATGTGATCATTCATCAGTAACTTAATTATTTGAGGGAATGGAGTTTTCTTGAAAATATATGTGTATGTATATACATAGACACAGACACATACACACACACATAGACACAGACACATACACACAAATCTTAGAAAAGAAAGTAAATATAATGCTATTTTTCCAGTTTTATAAGAAAATCAAGATTTTACTTACAATAATTCTGAAATTTTGTCTGTCAGTATCCCTAAGTCAGTAGCTGTTCAAGAAGTCCTCTTTACCATAGTAAATTTAGCTATACCCTTTATCCCTTTGTGCATCTGAGTAAATATTCTTGACTTACTTGGAATAGCCTTGTATAAAAATATTGGTATCCATACTTTGAATTTGAAGTTATAGAGTTGTTTGATTATTCTAAAATTTTTAAAAGAATTGTTTCTTTCTTTCTTTCTTTTTTTTAATAATAGTGAAAATGCTGCCTCTAAGCTGAGCCATATTCTTTGCAAGCATCAACTAGGGGTGAATATGATCAACTCCCTTTCCCTGAAAAAGACCTAGAGACATAAAAATGCTACTTGATGCCATAGGATGGAGAAAGAGTATTGCCATCCTGATACCTGACTCTAAAGCTGAGGTCCAGTGCAGTGCCTTGTCTCTGACCATTGCATCAAGCTGCCACATGTAGGATAACATGGTTGTCCATGATCACAACTTCAAAAGTTAGGAATGCACAAAAAAATACATGTACCACAATGTTCATTGCAGTACTATTTACAGTAGCCAGGACATGGAAGCAACCTAAATGTCCATCGACAGATGAATGGATAAAGATTAGTGGCACATATATACAGTGGAATATTACTCAGCCATAAAAAGAAACAAAATTGAACTATTTCTGGTGAGTTGGATGGACCTAGAGTGTGTCATACAGAGTGAAGTAAGTCAGAAAGAGAGAAACATATACTGTATGCTAACGCATATATATGGAATCTAAAAAATTGGTACTGATGAACCTAGTGGCAGGGCAGGAATAAAGACGCAAACGTAGAGATAGAGTATGGACTTGAGGACACAGGGAGGGGGAAGGGTAAGCTGGGATGCAGTGAGAGAGTGGCATGGACATATATACACTACCAAATGTAAAATAGATAGCTAGTGGAAAGCAGCCACATAGCACAGGGTGATCAGCTCGGTGCTCTGTGTCCACCTAGAGGGGTGGGATAGGGAGGGTAGGAGGGAGACGCAAAAGGAAGGGGATATGGGGATATATGTATACATATAGCTGATTCACTTTGCTGTACAGCAGAAACTAACACAACATTGTAATACAATTATACTCCAAAAAAGATGTAAAATAAATAAATAAAAACAATAAGAATGGGGAAAAAAGTTAGGAATGCAACTGAAACGCTAACATTTCCTATAACCCATTAAGAGTTTACTTATTTTTTCTTTATTATTTATGGAGGTAGAAAGGACAGTAGTAATGAGCTTCTTAATGTAAAGAAATACTTTCTTTACTTAAATTTACAAGTTTTAAGTATTTGTCTGGGACTTGGTGAACAAATTTGTATTCACAAAAGCCATTCTATTAATTGTGTATTCTTTGTCATATTTTCTAATTAAGGAACATTAATTTTTTATGAGTCTCTAAGATAAATGGGCAGATTGGAAGGGGAATATATACATGTACACACATAGACATACATATATATATATACACTTACTCTTCAAATATGCTTATTCACTTTGAATTATTAAAATTATATTTTGATTACAAGAAAACCAGGTCCACTTCTGGTTAGAATGTAGAAAGTTACAGCAAACCTGTACTTTACCAACTAGAGAAAACCAGATAAACTACAATACCACTTATGTCAGAAGACATAGAAAAGCTGTGGTTCTAAAAAAACTAAAAAAACATTGAATTCCATAAAGAAAAGAGTTTTTCCTGGTTAAATGATTATCAGTCACTATGGTAATTTGCTGGTTGCATTTTTCATACTGGGCAAAAGTGCCATAAGTAGGAAGAAGATGAGACTCCCCTTAGCTGACGATATGTAAAAAAAGAAAAAAACTGGCAATGTTTTAATGAGCATTCAGGCCAGTGTGACCTACTGGAACACCAGGAATCCTAAGCCCACTAATGATCCCATTTCTCACCATCAGTTTCCCCTTAAGGACTTTGCTGGGCTGAGACCTGAAGGCCTAAGGTAGGAAGGCAGATAAAAACTCTCCCACAGAGTCATGATGCTTGGGAGAGTGTTCTTCTGATAAAAGGAGCCAATGATAAACACAAGAATGTTCTTATCCTCAAGACATTTTAACATGAAGTAAAAAGATGCTAAATAAAGCCACAGAACAGCCTCAATACAGCTCAGTTCCCAATTAAATCTAAGTGATCAGTCCTACAACCTATCTGCCATGTGAGAAAAGGACATGCCTTCTCTAGGGAAAATACATATCAAATTATCTATCATTTTAAAATACAGAATTTGTGGCATATACTCAAAATTATGAGATATGGAAAATTGCCAAAAAATATAACCCATATAATGGAGAGAAAAACAATTCAATGGAAGCAGAAACACACATCAAACAAATGTAGTAAGCAAAAAAGTAATCTGAAATAACAGTCATAAATGTTATCGAAAATAAAGAAAAAGATGGAAAATGGAGAAAGAAGGAAAAATTCAACAGAGTATTGAAATTTCAAAAACCCCAGAAAACCCAAAACTTGTGGACATTATAGAATAGAAGACTACAACATCTGAAATGAAGAATCAGTTGGATAGGCTTATAACAACTGAATGAGACAGAAGAAATGCTTAGTGAAGTAAAATCTGAAGTACAGAGAGAAAACTAAAACCAACAGAACAGAGTGTGAGAGACATACAGAACACTGTCGAGTCACCTAACATATGTAATTAGAGACCCCAAAAGAGAGGAGATTATAGAACAGGTCAGGAGCCATTTTGATGAGATCATTACCAATAATTTCTTTGAAACTTGATAATAAGAATTCAATATACATATTCAAGAAGTTCAGTAAACCCCAAGTAGGGTAAATACAAAGAAAGCCACACTTAGGCACATCAGTCAAATTGCTGAAAATCAGAGATGATGAGAAAATCTTAAAAGCAGCCAGGGAAACAAAGACACAATATGTTCAAGAAGCAATCATACAATTTAAAGCTGATTTCTAAATGCAAATTACGGAAGACAAAATTACAATGGAATACTAGCTCTAAAGTTCCAGGACGAATAACTGCAAACTTAGAATTCTATATTTATTGAAGACATTACTGAAAAATGAAGCCAAATAAAGACATTTTTTAAAAGATTAAAATGAGAGAATTCACCGCCAAAAGACCAAAATTATAGAGAATAGTAAATGAAAGTTTTTAGGTTGAAAGGAAAACTTTTGGATGAATCCATAGGACTGCAGGAAGAAATAGAGTAAGTATTTGGGTAAATATACAAATACTTTTAAAACCTTTAAAATAAATTAACTATATAAAGCAACACAAGTTAATGATGTATTATATGGTGCATAACATTTTTAGAGATGAAATACAGCACCCAACAGCGCAAAATGAAAGAGAAGAGAATACAGTAAGTCCCCTACGTACGAACTCATTACATTCTGAGAGTGAGTTCGTTAAGTCCAACATGTTCCCAAGTCCAACAAAGTTAGCCTAGGTAACCAACTAACACAATTGGCTATATAGTACTGTACTGTAATAGGTTTATAGTACTTTTCACACAAATAATACCTAAAAAACAAATACAAAAAATAAACATTTTTAATCGTATGGTACAGTACCTTGAAAAGTACAGTAGTACAGTACAACGGCTGGCATACAGGGGCTGGCATTGAGTGAACAGGCAAGAAGAGTTACTGACTGGAGGAGGGAGAGGAGGTGGGGGATGGTAGAGCTGAAGGATCATCAGCAATATGAGATGGAGGGCAAGCTGCAGTTACACTCATGCCTGACGTTGATGGCACACGTTCTGGTTCTTTGCTGGATTCAATTCTATCACCCTCTTGAAAAAAGGATCCAGTGATGTCTGGGTAGTAGGTCTTTTTTTCTCATCATAGGTGACACAGTAGCACTGCATTGCATTCTGAACAGCTGCTGCAACCTTCCTGTACCATTCTACATTCAGGTCCTGTGCCCTAAAAATTAACAGTGCCTCCTCAAATAAAGAAAATCCCTTTTCCGTTTCCTGCATTGTGAATCTCTTTGGTTCTTCAGTTACTTCTTCCTCTTGTCTCTCTTCATCTTTTCTCTGTGCCTCCAATTCCTGGCGCTTCTTAGCAGTACCCATTACATCACTGCTGCTTTTACACTTGCTTCTGGACATCCTGGGCTTGAAACAAAGATACTGTACTCTATACAGTACTTACAGTAAAGTACACAAAAGCACAACCACTTGTAGAGGATGCACACATGTGACAGTGTACCAGTGTACACGTGAACTAACTTACATGATTGGACATGTGAATGCACATTCGCCTCTTTGAAAGTTTGAAACTTGAAGGTTCATATGTAGGGGACTTGCAGTAAATAGAAACATGCTATTGCTAAGTTCTTACATTATTCATGAAGTGATAAAGTACTAAATTGATGTAGATTCTAATTAATTAAAGATGCATATTGTAATCTGTAGAGTAGCTAATTAAAAATGTAAAAAGTTGTAACTCAAAAGCTGGTAGGAGATGTAAAATGGAATTCCAAAAACTTCTTGGCCAATTCAAAAGAAAGCAAGGAAAGAAGAAAGAAGCTAAAACTCTGTGGGCAAACAGAAAAAAAAAAAAAATGGCAGAATGTATTTAAACTCAACTATACAAGTTATAACATCAAGTTTTAATAAAAACTCCAGTTAAAAGACTGTCAGTATAAAATAAGACCCCAATACAATATATATTTACCTACATCAAGGTAAATGGATGGAAAAAACCTGCATTTCACTATATTAATATTGGATAGAGTTTAAGTCAAAGAGATGTATTGGAGATGATGGGGGACATTTCAAAGTGGCAAATGGAAAATTCAGTAGGAAGACATATCAGTACTAAATATATATGCAACTAATTACATACCTACAAAATATATGAAAGCAAAACAGGAAAATATAAACAAAAGAGGAGAAATAGAAAAATCCACAATCATACCTGAAGATATAAAACCTCTTTCAGTAATTTTGAAAAGAAGCATACAAACGATCAGTTATAGAATTTGTAGAAAATGTGAACCAAATTAACCAAATTGAGCTAATTGACATTTATAGAACAATATACCTAACCATGTAGAATACACAAACACATAGAATTTTCATCAAAATAGGCCACATGCTGGATACCATAAAGTATGTGTCAGATAATTTTCAAATGGACCTAGGCTGTTTCAGATTCGTCACTGTCATATCTTTAGTGCCTCACTCTAGCCAGAAATATGCAGACTCAAGGAGTCATACTCCATCTCATTTCTGCATGTTTATAACTTAGCCTTGTCCTTACTCTCAAATTTGTTTGGGAAATGTATTCTTATTTTGGGGGGCACAGATTATATTTACCCTTCATTGGGAAGATAATACTTGTCACTCAAGATTGTGATATCCTTCTGTCTTTTCAAAATACCTGTGCTTATGCATAGTTCTTATTACACCATATTTTATTATTAACTTTCTGACATCCAAGTTTAAACAAACCTATAAATTTTGTCTTGAGGACAGAAATATCTTGAGGACCAAAATATTCATTTATTTGTTTATTTTATTATTTTTTAATTGAAGTATAGTTGACTTATAGTATTATGTTAGTTTCAGGAGTACAACATAGTGATTTGATATTTTTGTGCATTATGAAATAATCAGCACTATGAGTCTAGTTACTATCACCATGCAATATTGTTGACCATAGTCCATGTACTGTACATTACATCCCTGGAATGTTTATTTTATAACTGGACGTTTGGACCTCTTAATCTCCTTTACCTATTTTGTCCATCCCTTCACCCCTCTGGTCAGCCAGTGTTTTCTTCTCTGTTTCTGAGTCTGTATCTGTTCTGCTATGTTTGTTCATTTGATTTGTTTTTTAGACTCCACATATAAGAAATCTTACAGTATCCGTCTTTCGCCGTTTGACTTATTTCACTTACCATAATACCCTCTAGGTTCATCCATGTTGTCACAAATGGTAAGATTTCATTCTTTTTTATGGCTAATATTACATTATACATATATACATACATATATATACATATATATCACATATTCTTCATCCATTCATCTATTGATGGACACTTAGGTAGCTCTCACATCTTGGCTGTTATAAATAATGTTGCAATAAATAATGGGGTACACATATCTTTTCAAATTAGTGTTATCATTTTCTTTTAATAAATACCCAGAAGTGGGGTTGCTGAAGCATATGGTAGTTCTATTTTTAATTTTTTTGAGGAATCTCTATATTGTTTTCCACAGTGGCTGTACCAATTTACATTCCTATTAGCAGTGCATGAAGGTTCCCTTTTCTCTACATCCTCACCAAGACTTGTTATTTGATATCGTTTTAATAACAGGAGTGAGGTGATATCTCATTGTGGTTTTGATTTGCATTTTTCTGGTTATTAGTGATGTCAAGTATTTTCATCTGACTGTTGGCCATCTATATGTCTTCTTCAGAAAAATATATACTCGGGTCCTCTACCCATTTTTAAATTGGATTTTTTGTTTTTCCTTTTTATATTGAGATGTTTGAGTTCTTTATATATTTTGGATATTAACCCTTATCAAATGTTGTTTGCAAAATATTATACCATTCAGTAGGTTGCCTTTTTGTTTCGTTAATGGTTTCTTCATTGTGCAAAAGCTTTTTAGTTTGATGTGGTCTCATTTGTTTGTTTTTGCTTTTGTTGCCCTTGCCTGAGAAGACATATCCAAAAAATATTGCTAAGATTGATGTCAAAGAGCATACTGCCGATGTTTTCTTGTAGTAGTTTTATGGTTTCATGTTCTACATTTAAGTTTTAATCCATTTTGAGTTTATTTTTGTATATGGTGTAAGAAAATGGTCTACAGTTTACCCTCAAATACCACAGGAGTTAGGAGCATTGACCGCCCAAATAGTTGAAAAATTGCTTATAACTTTATAGTCAGCCCTATGTATCTGAGGTTCCACATTCACAGAGTGAACCAATCTCAGATTGTGTAGTACTGTTGTACATGTTTATTGAAAACCATCTGTGTATAAGTGGACCCACATAGTTCAATCTCATGTTGTTCAAGAGTCAACTGTAGTTTCATTCCTTTGCATGTAGCTGACTAGTTTTCCCAACAACATTTAGTGAAGAGACTGTCTTTTCCCCATTGTATATTCTTGCCTCCTATGTCTTAGATTAATTGACCATATGTGTGTGAGTTTGAATTTAAAATTTGGGCTCCTATTAATCTATATGTTTGTTTTTATACCAGTATCATACCATTTTGGTTACTATGGCTTTGTAGTGTAAGCTGAAATAAGGGAGTGTGATATCTGCAGATTTGTTCTTTCTCAAGATTGCTTTGGCTATTTGGGGTATCTTGTGGACCCATACAAGTTTTAGGATTATTTGTTCTAGTTCTATGAAAAATATCACAGATATTTTGATAAGGAATGCATTAAAACTGTAGATTGCTTTGGGTAGTGTTGACATTTTAACACTTAATTCTCCAATCCATGAGCATGGTTTATCTTTCCACTTAACTTTTGCTGTCTTCAGTTTCCTTCATCAATGTCTTACAGTTTTCAGAGTACAAGTATTTAATCTCCTTGGTTAAATTTATTCTAGGTATTTTATTCTTTATGATGCAATTGGAAATAGAATTTTTCTTAATTTCTCTTTCTGATTGTTTTTAGTGTATAGAAATGCAACAGATTTCTGTATATTGATTTTGTATCCTGAAACTTTACTGAATTCATTTATTCTAATAGTTGTTTTCTTTTTTTTTGGTGGAGTCTTTAGAGTTTTCTATATATGGCATTATGCCATCTGCAAATAGTGACATGTTTACTTCTTCGTCTTTAATTTGGATAACTTTCATTTCTTTTCCTTTTGTCCAATTGCTGTGGCTAGAATTTCCAATACTATGTGGCAAGGGTTGGCATCCTTGTCTTGTTTCCAGTCTTAGAGGAAAAGCTTTCAGCTCTTCACCATTGAGTATTAGCTGTGGGTTTGCTATATATGATCTTTATTATGTTGAGGTACATTCCCTCTATACCCACTTTATTGAGAGTTTTTATCATGAATGTATGTTGAATTTTATCAAATTCTTTTTCAGCATCTATTGAGATGATCATGTGATATTTATCCTTTGTTTTGTTAATGTGGTGTTTCATGTTGAATGATTTGCAAATATTGAACCATCCCTGCATCCCTGGGATAACTTTCACTTCATCATGGTGTATGATCCTTTTAATATATTGTTGAGTTCAGTTTGTTACTATTTTGTTGAGGATTTTTGCATCTGTACTCAGCAGAGATATTGGCCTGTAATTTTCTTTTTTCTTCATCTGGCTTTGGTATCAGGGTAACGCTGGTCTTTTAGAATGAGCTAGAAAGTATTCCCTCCTTTTCAGTTTTTTGGAATAATTTGAGAAAAATAGGTATTTACTCTTCTTTAAATGTTTGGTAGAATTTGCCCCTAAGGAATTTCATCCTGGACTTTTGTTTGTTGGGAGGTTTTTGGATTACTGTTTCAATTTCCCTATGAACTGGTCTGCTCAGACTTTCTGTTTATTTCTTATTAATTCTTGGAAGATTATATGTTTCTAGGAATAATTTATCCATTTCTTCTAGGTTGTCCAATTTGTTGGCATATAATTGCTTTTATGATTGTTTATATTTCTGTGACTTTGGTTGAAACTTCTCTTTCATTTCTAATTTTAATTCTAATTTTGGGCTCTTTTTTACTTAATGAGTCTAGCTAAATATTTACCAATTTTTTTTTTTTTATCTTTTCAAAGAACCAGATTTTAGTTTCATTGATCTCTTCTACTGTTTTTCTTTTTTTTTTTTTTAGTGTCTATTTTATTTCCACTCTGATCTGTATTACTTCTTTCTATTAACTTTGGGCTCTGTTTGTTCTTCTTTATATAATTTCTCTAGGTGTAATTTTAGGTTGTTTATTTGAGAAATTTCTTGTTTCTTGAGGTAGGCCTGTATCACTGCAAATTTTCCTCTTAACACTACTTTTACTGCATCCCATAGATTTTGGAAATTTGTCTTTATATTTTAATTCATCTCAAAGTAACTTTTTATTTCCTTTTTGATTTTTTTTCACTGACATGATGGTTGTTCAGTAACGTGTTTGTGTTTTTTCCAGTTTTCTTTTTTTTTTAATTTTTAATAAAATTTTTAAAGGTTACTTTCCATTTAGAGTTATTACAAAACATTGACTGTGTTCCCCATGTTGTACAATACATCCTTGAGCCTATCTTACACCCAGTAGTTTGTATCTCCCACTTCTCCACCCCTATACTGCCCTTCCCTCTCCCACTGGTAACCACTAGTTTGTTCTCTGTATCTGTGAATTTGCTTCTTTTTTGTTATATTCACTAGTTTGTTATATATAGTTTCCACACATAAGTGATATTGTACAGTATTTGTCTTTCTCTGACTTATTTTACTTAGCATAATGCCCTACAAGTCCATCCATGTTGCTGCAAATGGCAAAATTCCATTCTTTTTTATGGCTGAGTAGTATCCTATTTTGTGTGTGTGTGTGTGTGTGTGTGTGTGTGTGTGTGTATCTCACATTCACATCTAATTTTCTAATTTATCCATTTATCTGTTGATAGACACTTAGGTTGCTTCCATATCTTGGCAATTGTAAATAATACTGCTGTTAACATTGAGGTGCATGGATCTTTTTGAGTTCGTTTTTTTCTTTTTTTTTTCAGATGGATATATACCCGGGATTGAAATTGCTGGGTCATATGGTAGTCCAGTTTTCTTCTTGTATTTGATAGGTTCATATCTTTGCCTATATTTGATAGTTTCATACCTTTGTCTTTGAAAAAGATGCCTGATAAGATTTCAATCTTCTTATGCTTATTGAGACTTATTTTGTGACCTAGACTGTGATTTATTTTGGAGAATGTTCCATGTGCACTTGAAAATAATGTTTAGTCTGCAGTTAGGGATGGAATGTTCTATGTATACCTATTAAGTACCTTGGATCTAATATGTCAGGTAAGGCCAATATTTCCTTATTGATTTTCTTTCTAAATGATCTATCCATTGATGTAAGTGAGGTATTAAAGTGCTCTATTATTATTGTATTACTGTCAATTTCTTCCTTTATGTTTGTTAATATTTGCTTTATATATTTGGGTGTTCGTATGTTGGGTGGATAATTACTTATGTTAAATCTCCTTGTTTGAGCGACACATTTATCATTATGTAATACCCTTCTTTGGCTTTTATTACAGTCTTTGTTTTGAAGTATTTTGTCACATATGAGTACGCTATTTCATTTTTTTTCATTTTTATTTGCATGGAATATCTTTTTCCATTCCTTCACTTTAAGTCTATGTGTGT